>NW_027104471.1:0-335692 GCF_902728285.1 Clytia hemisphaerica
CCGATCTGGTAAATCGTCACCGCAAATTACCGGCAAATTACCGCTCAATGGTAGACCGCCCTGCCGATCTTCAGCCGACTTCAGATTAGACAGCGCAAAATATCGGCACGAAGCTGATTGCGTCACTTATTTCGGCTGCCGTAGTTCCTCGTTCTCGAAAAGTAGCCATTTTAGACTTTTCACAAAAAAACAACGCGACGATGGGGAGTGGTTTTTTCATGGCTTGAATGAAACATGTCTATTTTTCATTATTTTAGCATTCTTAATGTCTCTACAGTATTCTAAGTAATTTTGGAAGATCCCTCACAAGCTATCAAAGGCCTAGAAATGATTGTGATTTGAGTCTTCTACTGGTGATGCAACAAGCAAATGAAATGAAAGCCTAAAATATTATTCTTTTTTGCTGCTTGTTTTTTAATTTTTGCTGGTTTAACTTTAACATTCATTGCTCAAACCCATACCCACTAGAATAAGGTTCACCGAGAAGAAAAAAGAAAAAATGTTCCACAGCAGCTGCAAGCAACTAATACGTGCCATCAACTCAAACTTTCCGATTTTTTGCAAAAATTTTATAGTGTCAAAAAGTCGCCAAAAATTAACTTGCACAGTTCCAGGTTTTGTCTCCAAATCTCAAAACCCTTAAGAAATTGAAAGAAAATAGGTATATAGTCAAAGGTAAAGAAAGCATTATCTCCAATTAAGTTTAACAAATTTTTAAATTCTGAAAAACACATTCTTTGGAAATCCTGGAAGTTCAGACAATTATAAATCTCAGATTTTTTATCTCGGTTGAAACTGGTTGGACCAAAATTTTTATATATCGGATAGATAAGGTCCCCGTAGTTTTACAGCTGGAACATAGCTGACCAATGTTTATATAGACAAAAAGAAAATTATAAAACCTGTAACTTAAAATAAATGTATAAGAAAGGTTTACAGTACTCTTTGCCTCTAAGCTTCAACCCAAGCCAAGTATTTGTTCCTCTAAGTAACTTTTTGTGTGTGAAAATAAATGACTTTTCATGCAGCGCATATTTTGGTCTTCGGAGGTAACAAACCAATTTTGCCGTCTTTCCCTAGGGGAAGTTGTTTTTTTAGCGTTTCTTTTTAAGTTCTGTTGGTAAAACCCCCTCAAATTTAGTATTTTGCTCAACGCCAAAGTGGTCCAAACACTAAAAAATATATTTTTCATGATGTTTTCCTTTTTCAGATACCAAATTTATCTACTATCAAAATTCAAATCTAACACAACATCCCATTATGAAGTTCCTTGACTGAAAAAAAACGACTTGGAAAAATCAGAATGCTACGTCAATGAAATCAATAACAAAACAAATTAAGGAAACTTCTGAGCAAAATAGATAATGTAGTAAAGATGCTGAAAATTAATAACATAAATTCGTCACAATGACCATCATTACGGTGCTACCAAATCCTCTGTTCCAGCGTGCAAAATTGACGAATTTCCTTACGGAGATAACTTCCTTTGTTTTGTGAAACCCGGGGTTACATTGTTGGTAGCTCAGATGTCACTTTCGGAGATTACGTTATGGAAAATTGAACTTTAAGGGTTCATCTCAACGATTTTCAAGCAGGTACAATACCAGGTTTCCTCCTTAGTCATTCGAAAATGGTGATATTGTAAAATGTCTTGATAGCTTGAAAGTTCAAGTCGTTCTCAAAGTAGTTGGCCAATCGTATGTGACAACATTGATTTCTGTTGTGGTTGCCAACAGAACGGGAAAATGCTCTTTGACTTGCTGCACACGTCAGCGATTTATAGCGATGAAACACGTGTTTTTCGCAGTTGCTTTTTGAAGCTGCCAAAGCATCTATAAAAATTTGACAGTAATTAAAATTGTTGTAACAAAAACGGAAAATGTTTTTTAATATATTTTATGGAATTAATTGTTAAGCTAAGATTTGCAAAAAATTATATGTGTAATTTTTATTGTTAAACCTAAGGAAACTTTAGCATTATTAGGATATTCGATAATGACAATTTTTAAAGTGATTTTGATCGCTCCTCTTAGTTTAGTACTTAAAGGTTTTGTTTTTAAACAAGATGATATTGTTTGCTTACTCATCATCTAGTCACATTGGATTGACACAAATGTGGAGAAGATTAGTCAGAAAGAGGACAAGACACTTATGAAAAATAAAACCTTTAAATAAATACTTACCTGTCACAACTAAACTTGGTATGTCCGGCAACCATAAACGAGTATTCAATAGATTCGTGATATCCATTGATAATCCTCCACATGAGGTACATACAAAGCATTGTTTTTGTTTTGTCTGAAAAAAGGAAAAGAAAATGAAATCAGAATTGTCTTGTCATTGTAAAAATCTAAAAGAACACCTTCATTGAGTGCTCATAGGCAGAAAAAAGTTTTATTAGTTGACTCTCTCGATCTTCAAGGCTGAGAATTTTCTTCGAATTAAGGAAGACTCGAATTACAGAGAATACTTAATACCGACTTTATACTAATTTCTTTCTGAGAAACCCTCCCCCAACTAGGCACAGAAGTGTATAATTTGAAAACAATTAATCATACAGAACAATTATCAGCGTGTAGATAAGCTCTTTTCCCCATGCCAAAGTTTGAAGAAGTGGTGAGATAACTGATAGTTTATTAGCCCCTTTCCCAGTGGTGCAAATTTCGTCTATAGTAGCGAATTGAGATTTATGCCGTCATTGCAAATACCGAAAAATTGCACATTTCCGTGGCGTTTAAAATAATTGGTCCTGGTTGAAAGGATTCCGGATAGTGTGTTTGCTGGGCATAACCCAAGAGTATGTGCAATGCTATCCGATGGAGCATGGCGCTTTTTGAGAAACGCGGTCCGTTAACCTACAGCCTGTTTCTTTAGCGCGTTCAACTTGGGCTTTGTAATACCGTGCCTCTCGAACGGACTCCTCATATGCCGCCTGTGCGCTTCAATTTCGTCAGCTTCGTCGTCGTCACTGTCAAATTGTGACCTCAATAGTCGTTCTTCCCTTGCTGGCATACCCAACAAAGGTCTCCATGGGCTTGTAATGATTATGTTTGGTAGTTGGGATTTCCATAACTCGCAAAAAGAAGTGAACCCCATAATTCGAAGCCATTGCCCTTCACAAGGCCTTGTTTGGTTGTGCACGCTCCTTTCGTTTCAAACGAGGGTATCAGCAAAGTTTAGCATCGTCTCGCGGTGGTTGCTACGCGACCCGGAAGAGGTACAGCATTTGCGAGCGCAAAGTTTTCATAAATTAGGCCATTTCTCTCGTCTCGAAACTAAAGCTTGTGGACGTCGTGGTGTTGCATGTACACCAAACTGGCCATCTCGTGAAAATGTTTAGACATTGACGTCAGAAGTTTAAAATCATAGCAAAACATGAAAAATGTCCGGCAAATACGAATTCCGTATAGCGAATATTGAATACTATCACCCTTTCGATTTTTGGGGATAGAAGGAAACCCATTAATCATATCTCTTTCACTTTCATCCAATTCCAACATACTGTTCCTTAATTTACGAATGTTTTCTTTAGAGAAGCTTCCAACAATTGCTTTCGATCAACACCTAATTTCAACTACAACCATCACGAAAAAATTGTCTACGACTTCTCCTCCTCGAAATCTAACATGGTTTTTCGCCATGATTACACGCGAGATATAAAAATCAATTTGAAATGAATGTTGATATTGTTGTTGAGGGGCGATCCGTATCCTATTTAGACTACCTGTTCCATTGTGGATTTTTTTTTAACATCTTTAGTTCCCCCCTGCATTCAGCTTACTGAGGTTAAGAGATGTAATTGCCTAAAAAAGAAGAGTTTATATGCCTAAAAAAAGAAGAAGTTAGTAAAGCACAAGGTGCTAAGCATGTATAAAAAAGATTATATGCAAAAGTATTAAAGAGATATATAATATAACAATTGAATGTTTTATAATAAAAGCGGATTTCGGAAGGTCGTGAAGAGAGCTTGGATATAAAAATAAATAATTTAAAATAAAGATTATTGGCTATTATAAAAAGATAACATAAGGGTTAAAAAGAATTTGAACCTGACAGGCTCTGTCCCAACTGTTTAAAAATCTTTAAAAATTCTAAAAATGGATCGTTGTTATTACTGATAACTGTTTATTTTAATTAAGAGCCAGTTTTTTTAAGAATGGGGCAGTTTGGGGCAGTTACAATAGTTTGAAACTTAGATTTTTTTCATTTTTGGATATGTTGTTAAGTACAATGAACTGAGTAAAATCCCAAAATATTTTGGTCTGAAAATCCATAATGGCGGATTTATGCCAATTTGAAGTTTTTGACATTTTTGGGCATTGCACTTAAAAAGTTTTTTGATATAGAACCATGCTTTCTCAAATGAAAATGAGGAATTGATTTTGGGTGATTCTGAAACTATGGCAAGTAAACTATACAATTTTCCAAAAAAATCTAACTGCCAATTACTGGCTGCAATAGAATGACCTCAGCTCTAGTCAAAAAATTGAAAAAAAAGCCTTTTTGGCCCTAAAAAGCACATTTGACAACTTTTTTCACCTAGTTTCATTGTTTTTATATAAAAGATTCATCATAGCCCTTATATTATAACAAATTCAGTGACCTAGACCCCTTTGAAGTTTGCCAATGGGCCAAAATATCCCAAATTTTAGTCATTTTTCGAGCGATGTTAAGAAAATTTTTAAATCAAGATAAAAAATTAATGGTAGGAGGTCACATAGGTTTCTCTTTTGATCCTAAGAGACCAGGCGGTTGTCTTTCAGGAACAGAAGAGTTGGAGGTCAGACAATGTTGGGATTTCTAGGAAAATTGGGCTAAAGTTGGTACTTTTTTGAGACCTAATTGGCTTTTCAGGCCTCTAGGGGCCAGTAGGGCCGGAATTTTTTATTGCAATCACTTCAAATGGATAGATCAGGGACTAAACTAACAGAAAATATTATTTTGAGCAGTAAGAAACTCCCCTGGGACAGGTCAGATGGCTCTAAAATACCCCTAAAATCAAATTTGTAGTGTTTTTGTGACGTCATAACTCCAGCTACCATTTTGAAAATTTTGATTTTTTTGGAAAATTGTATAGTTTACTGGCCATAGTTTCAGAATCACCCAAAATCAATTCCTCATTTTCATTTGAGAAAGCATGGTTCTATATCAAAAAACTTTTTAAGTGCAACTGAAATCAAATGATGTGAACTTTCTTACAAAAGAAATCAAAGAAAGCCTGGAAACAAAGATGAGCATACTCGAGAAAAAGATAGAAACAAAGATCGAGAACATCTTAATCGAAAAGAAGCAAGAGGCGAAAGATGTTAGTTATGCTGAAGCTGTATCCAAACAGATGAATCAAAAATCAGATAAGGTGGAGAAAATAACTCGATGTGAAGAAACAGTCGGCAAACAACGATCCACAGCATGTAACCTAATTTTCCATGGAATCAAAGAACATCTGGAGGATCCCGAGAATACAACGAAAATCTACGACGAGAAATTTATCAAGTACAGAATCCTTGGATTACAACTGGGTATCAAGGACATAAAAATTATAAACACACAGAGGATTGGAGTATTCACGGAAGAGAGAGAGGAGGAAGGGAGGTATCGACCAATCAAGGTAGTATTCGAAAATGAAGAAGACAAGAACAAAGTCTTGAGAGCCATCACGACATACAAAGGCCCTCCTTCATCCTATCGAGCAACAGAAGACCTCACAATTATTGAACGATTGGCAATCAAAGAATTGTGCAAGAGAGCACATGAGCTCAATCTTCAAATGAAAGACAAAAACATTCAATTTAAAGTCAGGGGAAGCCCCAGAACAAAACTTTACCTAAAGAAAATTGTAACAACAAGCGATTGTAAAAAGACAGGTTCTTAGAGGCCCACGGCGTGCCTTGAACCTCAATCCTTTAATAAATAAATAAATAATAAATAAATGCCCAAAAATGTCAAAAACTTCAAATTGGCATAAATCCGCCATTATGGATTTTCAGACCAAAATATTTTGGGATTTTACTCAGTTCATTGTACTTAACAACATATCCAAAAATGAAAAAAAATCTAAGTTTCAAACTATTGGACCTGCCTCGCTCTTAAAAAAACTGGCTCTTAAGTATTGTAATAAGGAGAAAGGTTTTTTATTCGAAGCAAAGCTGACATAATGGAATCCTAGTAGGACCTGTCTGTATTCTAAAGGTACGAAGGTATAAATATTTTATTTGTGTGAATGAAAATTAAACTAAAAAGGAATTATTTTTTGAGTGATATGTATATGTGTATTATAAATATAAATAGAAAAGAAAATTGTTAATAATCAAACTAAAAATTTAATAAATATTAAAATGAGACAAGTTTTTCATAGTGTCTTTTTTTCTGCATTCGGCCTATTTAAAAAGTTATAATTATTGAGTGGGCGATGTTGTATACCATTGCTAGCAAGTAGCCAATTTTTTGAAAGTCGTTTTATCCTATCTTCCAAAGAAGTAACTCTTGCTTCTCTATATAATTCCGTTATCCTAGTCCATCTAGGTTTCCCTAAAATAATTCTTAGTGCCCTATTTTGTATTTTTTCCATATTGTACATCTGAGCATTGGAAATAGAAAGTAGACAAATATGCGAATATTCTAACCTTGATCTCAAAAGGCTTTTGTATAACATTAATAATTTATTTTTGGACATGTGATACTGATTTTTTAGTGTTTGAAGAAAATTTAAAAGATGGTATGATTTATTAATCTTGCTTGTTATATAGGAAACCAGATTTAGTTGCTTGTCGAGTTGGAGACCTAGGAATTTGATCTTAATATCTTTTTTGAGTCTCACATTTCTAACCCAAATTGACATTTTACTCCTACCGAAATTCACATGTTTGGTTTTATCCATATTGACTACTAGCCCCCATTTACTAAACCATTCAAACAAAAGTTCAATATACTCGTCTAAATTTGAGTCATATACTCTCTTATACCTTTCCCAGGCAGCCAGATCGTCTGCAAACTGGGTCATCTTTGTTGTATCACTAGATGGTTTGGGAATGTCACAGACAAAGAGAGAAAAAAGGATAGGTGAAAGACAGGAGCCCTGAGGTACTCCTGCTTTCAAAGAAAAAATGTTTGATTTAAAGTGAGAGTATTTAATATAAGCCTTCCTGTCTTTAAGGTAACTATGAAGGATGTTTAGGAGGTATTTTGGGATACCTAAAGAGTTTAGTTTAAAAAGAAGAAGAGAGTGGTTGACTTTGTCAAAAGCCTTCTCAAAATCCACAAAGACTGCATGCATTCTTTCACCCTTGATTTTTGCCTCTTGATAGTCTTTGAGTAAAAGGAAAAGATTATCTACTGTACTTCTTTTAGCTCTAAAGCCAGACTGCTCCCTGTTTAAAATGTTGTTATTTTCAGCCCAATTGTATATTCTATCTGCAAGCATTTTCTCGAAGATCTTACCAATAGTAGGAAGAAGGCTAATTGGCCTATGTTCTGAGATCTTATTTGTGTTCACTACTTTGGGGATCATCGAGATTTTTGCAGTTTTTAATGAATCTGGGAAGATGGAATTATTCAACCAGTCATTAAAAAGAGAAGTAAGTGGTGATATAAGGAAAGGAGAGAGTGTGGAAAGAAGTTTATTTTGTATGGCATCATGGCCATGTGCTTTGTGGACTTTGAGGGACTTTAGAACATTGTCAACCTCTTGATGTGTTATTTTTTCTTCGACTTCAAATCTAGTCAAGAGAGGATCAAACATGTGATAGATAGAAAAACGTTCTCTTCTATGAAAAAGAGTGTTCTCAAACCAGTGGTCGACAATATACTTATGCCTTCTGTCAGAGGAAATATTTGGTTGGAAAATTTTTTCTTGTCTTTCTTTAAAGGAATTAGCTATGTCTTGTTTATCTTTCACCTTAGAGCCATCTTCTTTGACAAAAACTTTATCTTTATGCTGTGTGTTGCATTTTTCACCATCTAGAATTGTTTTAATATATTTCCAGGTCTTTTTGGTTGTTTTTCTCTAACATTAATTCTTTTCTTCATGAGCTCGAATCTTGCATCATCGCTATCTCTTATATGTTGTTTGATCTGTCTGTTTAATTCTGTTTTTCTGCTTCTCAAAAATATGTTATTTTTATTTTTTCTTAACAGATTGATTATACTTCTTCTTTCTTTTATCAATTTTCTGGTTTCAATAGACATACCCTGGTTTTTACTTGGTATCAACTTAGTTGGTACATGTTTATCTATGTCTTGAAGGATGGAGATCAGTTTGTTTGTTTTTTCTTTGACATTCTTTGTTCCAAAAGTTTTGTCACAAGAAAATTGATTTATGATCCTAGCAGCAGTCTCAAGGTTAAGTTTATGGTAAAGTTTAACAAACTTAGATTTTTTAGGTGCTGTAGGATCAAAGAAAGAAAAAGAGACAGGTAGATGGTCAGAACCAATGGATTTAAGCGAAGTAATGTGCTCAATTTGAAAGAATCTAATAGGAGATGTTATAACGTGTTGTATAACTTCTTTAAATTCACCTTTTTTGGTTTTAAAGTTTGGTGGCATCACGTATGTTTCAAAGTTATCATCATACAATTTCCTAAAAGTAGTACGTCTATGATTGTCTTTTATACTGCCCCAGGTATGGTGTTTAGAATTTAGGTCTCCGACTATGATTGTATTTGGAAGAAAGAGAAGTTTTAAAACTTCAGTATCTGCTGTAAAAGTAGGTGGAAAATAGCAGCAACAGAGATGAAAAGATTTTGACATATTTAGCGAGTCAGGAAAAATTTTAATTAAAAGCATTTCGTATTTCCCTATTTGATATTTCCTTATCTCATCATGTGCAATATCCTCTCCAATTAGGATGGCTGTCCCTCCTCCATAAGATTTTAAAGTTCTTCTATTCTTTCTATTGTTCATGATAGCTGTATAGTGTTTGATTTTGATGGTCTCTTTGTTAATTAGCTTTGTTTCGTTCAAACAAACTATGTCAGGTTTTTCTTCAGCTAAGAGAGTTTGTAGATCTTGTTTTTTCGATTTAAATCCGTTAAGGTTTAATTGGATTATTTTTAAGCTCATCATTTTGGAGATAGGGATATCGGTGGTTCTTCAAGAATTAAAGAGGTATTTCTGAGTTCATCTAGGGAATTCAGGAAGTTTTCTTTATCAAATTTGTTATGGTGTCTCTTCATGATGGATTGAAGAAGAAAGCAAATGTCAATGTGTGTAGTCATTTTCTGTTGCTCAATAGCATAGCAAGCTTCAAAAAGAATTAAAGATAGAGTTTCGATGTCAACAGATTTTTCAGATAGTGAAAGAATTTCTGAAGAAAGTTCAGAAGAGAGATGTTCTTTGGTTACATAGTTGTCTTTGACTTCAGATAGAGTATGGCAAATGATTTTATTTTGTTTTTCTAAATTGTCGATTCTGGATGTAATAGAAGAGAGGCTGTTACTGATTTTGCTAACGGTTTTCTCTAAAATATTGACGTTTGTAAAAAGGGTTTTGGTGTTATCAGAGATTGTTCCTAGCAGAGTAGAAATTTCAGTGACTTGTGATTTTATTGAGTCCATTCCTTCCGTACAGGTTTTTACACTGGTTTGTAGGGTGACAGATTCTTGACTAAAGTTTGCAACTTGTGCATATGTCTTTTCAAGTTGGCTGTATGAATTTTTTACTTCTTTAACAGAATTATTGATTGCAGATATCTTGGAAAACTTTTGTCTGTCACTACGTGTGACAGTAGCTTTTTCAACTAAACTTTTATAAACACTACATCCTCTATAAAAAGACGAATGGTTTTTTTCACAGTTCACACAACATTTCTGAGAACACTTCCTTCTACAGTTTTCTTTACCACACCAACTACATAAAGGATTTTTAGTTTTACAAATGGATTGAACATGACCAAATTTTAAGCATTTTTTACATTGGATAATGTAGTTTTCAATAGGATCATATTTCCTGACAAAGTGCTTACTAACAGAATTGTTAGCCTTTATGGTAAGTGGAAAGTCTTGCCAGAAGCAATTTTATACGATTTGAGGTTATAGGACCCTGCCGACGCACCGGACTTAACGAACACCGGACACGCGAAAGTCCGGTGTAAAATGAGGATTCTTTTTACCACCGGACAATCTCTACTAATCGTTATTTTTTTTAGCCTTTCGCGGTCACACTTACCTTGGTATTACTCCCGATAATCATTGATAAATCGATCTTAGTATGTTAGAGAACGGAGAACTCTACTGAGCAAGTCTGAGCATGTCTGTATTTTATCAAAACATTTCCGAAAGAAAGCACCAGGAGCGCTGCAGCAAAAATGTAATTATAAACTTTCATTGGGCCATTCCAGAAAAAAAACATTACCACCTAATGGATGACATCAATTTTTGAAATAAATTTTGGCACAGAATTCCAGGCAAACTTTAGAGAGAAAGTATCGGAATTCCATGAATTTTACTTAATTTTGCATTAAAGTATTTTGGAAATCCATGATTTTTTTAGGTTACAGTAACGGAATTCCACGGTTTTGATAGGTATTTTGTAAATTCGTTATGGAAATTCCGGACTTTCTTGAAAGCAATTTGCTACGGAATTCCACGGTTTTGATAGGTATTTTGTAAATTCGTTATGGAAATTCCGGACTTTCTTGAAAGCAATTTGCTACGGAAATTCCATGTCGTCCATTGGGAGGTAACGAATAAAAACTGGAATGGCCCATTTACTAAGTAGAGGTGAAAGTTTCCAAAAAATCCAAAATAAATCGGAAAAATTAGATTTCCTCTATTTCTTTCTTTATCTTTTGCCATCTTTACTCCATTTTTCTGGGGATACTACAAAAAATTTTGTGGTTACTATAGACTACACTCAGTCAGGAGTTCTATCCTAATTAAGCATATTTTTTTCGATCGCACGGACTTTCTTAATTAGGATTATCCCTTTGTTTTTCAATCCTAATTAAGAATATATATTGAATTTCCAGTTTTTTTCCAAAACCTGGAGAGCTTTATTTGACTGACTTTATACTTATATCATCTGACAAGGATTTTCTCTTTTCCATAGCCACAAAATTGATAAAAATAAATCTGAAAAAATAATGGACGACCAAAATAACGATCACGATAAAAACAGTGCCAAGGTTAGCATTTTTACTGTCCTCTTGTTGTAAGAGGGATATCTAATTAGAGTAAGGTAAAAACTGTTAGTCGATGTGAGCAGATCAATATTTTTCTATTGATGAATATTATTTCAAATCAAAATCGAATCGTATTTTGATTCCTTACCTGGTCAAAGCTGGATGCTCTATAGTATCCTTATTTTGCCTATTTTTTCTTTTAAACATTAGAAAAAACCTGGTAGACCCTCGCTGAAGACCTTGCTTGAACAAGAACAAGAGAAAAACTTACGCAATCCTAAAAGAAAATGTGTAACATCATTTTTCACATCAAATAAGAAGATTCCTAAGCCATTAACCACAAGTGAAGAGAACAATGAAGCTCCAGATAACGAAACACCTTGTGTTCGTCAAGAAACATATTATGATGATACAATTAAGAAACTTAAACAAGAAAATGATAATCTTCGATTTGAGGCTATGCATTTAAAGAGGAAGGAAAAAGAAGAATTTGATGAATTGAATGGAAAGATATCTATGTTGGAAAAGGAGAAGGCAGAATGCTCCGAATATACTGAAAGCTTACAAGCATCTTTGGACACTCAAAAAACCATGCTCCAGAATGTCTTGAGTACTGACTTGGTTGTTGATGTCCTAAGTTCGAATCTTTCTGCCATGCAAAAGTCCTTAATATCTACTATGCTGCAGAACTCTGGCCGGAAAAATAAATTGTTTGCAGAGTTGGAAAAGGACTTTTGGATCGATGTTTTCAACAATTGCTCACATCGTGTGTTCAACAGAATATCGGAAGCATTAGGTGGCCCTTGGAGATCGACAGTTGAGCAATGGCAAGGCAAAAAAGAAAGAAATGTTTATGATCTTTCATGGGGTAAGTCTTAAAACATTGACATATAAGATTGACATTTAAAATAGTCTGGCAAAACAAGTTTTTTGTTTAAGTAGGAAAAAGCGGCTAGTTCGAAACACGGGGCACGGGGTAAGGGTCACGGGGCATACAAATTACAGACCGGAAAAAATATAACGATATCGTGACGTATAATTCATAACATGTACTACATAACACAGATAATAGTACTATACTAGTATAGTATGTCTGAAACAATTATATACAAATAGTATTATCATATCATGAAAATCTTTAAATAATATGTCACCCACAAATTTTGACAAAATGATATTGAATGACAAAAATATTGTTAAAATCATGAAATATAAGGCCTCTGAACCAATTTACAGCAAAATATTTTTTCATACACAATAGGATCATATGACTAATCTAATATGACTGGATATAGATTGGCATGTTTAAAAACGATTAAATGCTGCAAGATAGTGGTTTTAGAGATATGAGTATAATTACGTCATTTTTATTTATTAAAAATTTATAATGCATTAATGGTAGGTGGAAAATATTGACGCATTTATAAATTACCATCATTTTTACGTTATTATTTTCTGGTCTGTATTGTACACGGCGCAAACTTCGAAAGCATGTGGTTAGATTTTGACGTTTCAAACAGTCATACGTGGATAAAACACCTTCAAATTGATTTTT
Source organism: Clytia hemisphaerica (assembly GCF_902728285.1). Classification (NCBI taxonomy): domain Eukaryota; kingdom Metazoa; phylum Cnidaria; class Hydrozoa; order Leptothecata; family Clytiidae; genus Clytia; species Clytia hemisphaerica. The sequence goes on from NW_027104471.1 coordinate 12,672, forward strand.
TCGATAATTTTTAGCATTTTTAAAACAATTTCTGTTCGAGTTACTTTAATCAGAGCTGCCCCATGCCCCGTGACCCGGACCCGTGCTGTGACCCGTGTTTTGAACTAGCCAAGGAAAAAGCGTAAGGGGGCAAAAAATCTTGAAATTTCAAACTCATTTCTACCCAATACCACTTACACCATTCACAAGCTCTTGGAAAAGTAGTATACATGATTTATGTACTGAATCAAATTTGCCTTTGGATATGTTGTTCTCCATCATATTGGGGTTCCATGCATTGACACTAAAAACTTCAAAGCAATCTTAGAGAAGAGAAGGCAAAGAAATTGATATTCCTATGTCTTAAAATTGTTAAAATCTTGACTACTCTCTGGTCTCATAGTTGCCCCCGGCTAATTATCTTTCAAAAGTTTTCCACCCAAGACATTCTTTTCTCAACACCCTGGCAATTAATTCCAAAAGAAAAATCCAGCATGTATGTTAACTTTGGTCAATATCCAACATTATTCATCATTTAATGTATCCTTTTTTAGTTAAATAATGACTTTCATGAGTTTATTTTGCTGTATTTGACAGCTGTTATACTTGTCTTTTTAATTTTTACATTTTTTTTTTGAGATGGTACTAATTTAATTTCTACCCATATTTTCAGCTGTTGTTGAGAGATCGTGCAGACACATATCTGGAAAATCAGAAAAATGTATACACCCGCTTGTCGATCCCATTGAAACAGAAAATATACCCTGGCATCAAGGTCTCGTAATATTAGAAGAGATAGGCTTTTTCGGAAACATGATGATGGATGAGACAGCTACAAAATCATCTGTTCAATTCCATGAACATGAGAACTGTTTATATGGGTATTCTGCAATGCCTAGGTTCATCGTCATTAGAAATGTATCAGAAACATTTGATGTCATTGAATATCTCAAGGATTTTGCTATTCAATCTGATAGTAAAACAAGGAAACCAGTTTGTGGTGTCGTCAAAGTTGAAAACCTAAAAGACACTTATTTCATTGGATATGCTCAGTTGCATACATATCAAGATTGGAGAAAGGCTCTATCAATCGAAGATGAGCTCTACAAAATACAAATTTTAGAATCTCTTCCAAAAGTCTCGCCCGAAAATGATATAGCACAAAATATTGATGTTATAGTTGCAGAAAGTGATGCTCTAAAAAGACCACTGTCAACCTATGTTTATTCCATAATCATATCAAATTGTTGTATCAACCTACCAGTCCAAGAAACTGCTGTTGTTAGTACCAATAACCGTTATCTACAACATCAAGATCACCAATTGCTATCATACAATATTCTCAAAATGTGTAATTACTTCAAAATACCCATCATTCAAATTGTTGCAGATGGAGATTCCCGTTTTAGACGACAAATGCTAACCATCACAGGGTATTCTCCAAAAACAAATATCCTGCCGTCAAAGTGTAACCCACTTTCAACCAGTCACCAAATTGTTGAAGATGCAAAACTATATGGCTGGAAGGTTCGATTCCCAACGTCATTTGAAGTAGCACACTATGTCTACACAGCAAGTGAAATGGTCAGAAACCCAATTTCAAAACATCTTCCCTCCACCCCAACACAACCTTTTGCTGATGATAAAAATGTGAGTATCAGTTTTTATCTTGGTATTCGTTGTCTTACAGACATCTTCAATATGTCTGCCCCAATTATTGGAGGTCTTCCAAGATGTGCCACTCAAGACCAGATGCATTGGACGCGCAAGGTCACAAAATCATCTACACTTTCAACTAAACCTTTACGATTTGGTAACTACCCAGTTGTATTCCAGTCAATTTGTGATGTCTACTCAATGGGGTAAAAATTTGGCTTGTTAAAAACCGATATTGAAGTGCATAACAAGACTGACCAAGAGTCTGCTGAAAGGCTTATATCGAATGAATGCCTCAGTGGACTGCAAACCTTACATTGGGGTAAAGGAACTATGTTTTTTATTTTCCTCGCAAAGAAAGGGTTTGAAGCTTGGTGGAATCCTGATCTCACTATGGTTGAAAGAATCGCTGATTGTTACTTTGTGTGTAAAGTTATGCATTTGTGGAGAGAATGGATAACTCTATCAAAGTTGAATCTCAAGTCGTGCTTCATTACAATGGAACTTTATCGAGATACTGTTGTTCTTTGTTCTTCTTTGGTACATCTTGCCATCACTTTCAAGCTGTTCAACCCAAATCTCCCGTTCATGGGTTGGAAATGGTCTGAGTATCCTGTTGAACGCCACTACAGCTCAGTGCGGTAAAGATATGTTTTTTTTTATCAGAGATTTTGCATAGTTTGAACCCCCTTAATCACACTTTCCATAGAATGGTTTATAGAGGGGATGAAACATAATGCCAAAAAAATCAATTGAAAATGCAGGAAATTCCAAGTTTAAGTTGTGGTTATGGCTCAGTATTTCCAAAGATGACAATACCTGTACATAATGACAATTCAAACATATGAATGAAAGTTGCATAACTTTCTTTTCAAATCTTTAGAATTAGCCTTTTTAGCCTCTTATCAAATTTTGTCCTATTGTGTCTCATAGTTTTTTTTTATGTTACAAAATACGGAGAAAATTAGGGCTGGTTAAAAAAATGGGGATAGGTTCATAGAGAAAAATAAAAAATATAAAAGGGGAGTTCAGACCTGTTCAGACTCCTATCCCTTCCACTAAGTACTTTAATTAATCCTTCACATCAACACCATTGAATTCTTCAACAGAAATCATGTTACACTTCCTACACATTAATCAATAATCAGTTATGTTTTCAATCAAATCTTCTGAAAGGATGATTACTGTCCGGTCCCTAATAACCATCCCCTGCTAATTAATTTTTTTGAAAATTTTCCACCCAGGGTCCCCCGAATTGCAGTAGTTCTTGTATGGTAGCAATAGGATGATATATTACAGCTGTTTTGTATTTTAGCTTTCAATTTGGTAATGATGACGAATTTACTCCTATGGAATACTTGGATCGTACATCAAAGATAACTGCCCAACAAAACGTTGAAATCAGAGGTAGTTTTTTTTGTGGGACTCTGGTCTGGTCTTTTGTGTTTCCATGCGCACCAAATTTAAAATTTTGACCTTCGTTGAACATTGTTTGCAATAGTAATTGAAAATTTAAGGTTTTACCTTAGAACTTTCACAGATCAAAGTCTCTTTAGACCTGATGAGTAAATTTAGCCAAATTATCTATATTACCTTTTATTTAAGGAAACATTTCAAATAGACGCAATCGTCAAAAGCCTAGCTGCTGGAAGCATCCAAAAGAACCATCAAAGTCCAGTCATCCCAAACTCTTCAGTCACGACTGGAGCCTGAAAGATTTGTTAAGAGTTTTAGAGATTGTGGATCGTGAAATTGTTGCCGATTTTAAGATTCTGGGAATGGATGATTTGTTGAAAGACAATCCATTGTATCAGGTATCTATGCATTCATTATTAAATCTCGTAAATTGATTAATCCCTTACACTTTCATTTCATTGTGGTTAATAGACTAATAGTGTTTTAAAACTAGTCGACTCTTACCCAGATAATTAAGTTCGGGGATTCTATAAACTGAGTTTTCTACTTCTTATTTGTAGATTAAATCATCAGAGGATAGAATGAAAGGATTCAAGATTAAGGATACAGGATCTGCAATCACTGATATCACTTTTGTTGGATGTTTTCGACAAAACTATGCAATGGTTCCAGTGAATAATATCGAAAACCGCTTAATCAACAAAAGCAAGGTACCATGTCAAAAGCATTGAAATAAAATATTTTGATCCTTAAAATGCAAAGACATTCTGTTGCATTCTCTAAAAGTTGAGGTTCCAAAATTTTCTCAAACAAATCAGAAATTTTCTACATTTTTCCCAAAAACGTACTCTACCAGGGACTGATTTTTGTATTTTCATGTTTTTGAGACCCTGTGAAAAAAAGTACCCTGAATGGGATTCTATGTGTAAAAAGGTACCCTGACCAGTGCTTAAGTATACCCCCTCCCCCGGGCTTAGAGAGCAGTCTGAATTAGCCTTATACCAAAGAACAAGGGCATAAGTTCATTAATTTTTACAACTAATGAAATGACGTCACAATACTTAACTCAACTGACTAATTATGGAACCTGTTAGAACATTTAACTTTTGATTTTTTTTGTATTTTCAGGTTCTCCACGTTTTTGCTGATGGTAAGATTATGACGGCTAGCAAATATGTAACGGTGGTAAAACAAAGGGGCAAAGGAAAGGTCAGTGGAACAAGGAACACAAAGAGATTCTGGCAAGATGAAGCTGAAAATAAGATGGACGTGATTTTAAGTCCCGGTGATTTCTTCTATTCAAAAACTTATGGTGTCATTGAGGTATTGCAACTCTGTCGAAACAAAACGTTTATCAATGTTACAGACAATTTAACGAATGTGAGATTCATTGGTGTGCCTTATCGTCAACGAAATGGACAGATTCACTATACCACTCCTGATTTCACGTTCAATTATTATTCACCACTAACAGATTTATTTTTAAAAAAGGTGAGTCTGAAAGTTCTCGTTTTCTGTTGTTTTTAGGGTCATTAACTGATAAGAAAATTTTAATCCTTGCTAGAAAATCGTATAACTGAGCCTGAATTTTTAGTTCATATGCTTAAACTAGTTTTAGTTTTTTTTTGCAAATAAATGATGTTGATTTTTTAGATCGAATGCAAGAACATCTCCTATGACGGCAATGAAAAAATTGTAGAGATCAAAGACGAAATTCCTCCAGGTATTAAGCCATCAGATAACATTGACATGGAAGAAGCTGACGACGAAAGGTACTGCTTTTGCAGAGAACCTGGTTGGTATGTTGCTGGTGGTTTCATTGCATGCACACAACCTTCATGCAAGATTGAATGGTTTCACATGAAATGTGTCGGGTTAAATCCAAAAAGAACAGCTCCTGAAAATTGGGTTTGTCCCAGATGCAAGGATATGGACCATTACTGCTTTTGTGGGAAGCTGAGTAAGACTTCAATTGTTATACCTTTTTGTGCACAATTAAAGGGATAATCAGATGGTTTGAGATATTTTGCCTATAGATAGCTTCTAGGATTTTAGGAAAAATTTCTAAATTTTTTGGTGTACTTATTTTCCTAACTAAAGTTATACCACTTTGAAATTTTGAACTTTTGCTTGAAAACAATAGAAAAAAGTGTGAAAAGTCCCTGAAAAGTCCCATTTTTCGAGATTTCAAATTGCCATAACTTGAGTTAGGAAAATAAGTACACCGAAAAATTTAGAGGTTTTTCCTAAAATCCTAGAAGCTATCTGCAGGCAAAATATCTCAGACCATCTGATTATCCCTTTAAAGTAAAGGCCACAATGTCGCAAAAAAGCTTTCCAGTGTGCAAAAGCTTGTTAAATGGGATTTTATGATTGAATATTGTTCCTTATATAAAAGAAGATCAAAATTTGAGAGGCCAATGAAACAAAAGATTTTAAATTTCGACAATTTTCGATTTTTTGACGACACCGAGCCTTATTTCCTTAATATTTCCTGATGTGTTTGTATTTTCAGATATAGGTTATGACCTTTTTTTGAATCTTAGTTTCATGCTCTATCGATTGGTACAAAAATTTTGGAGAGTTTGTTTTTGTTGCCATGGTAAACAATGACGTCACGTCACGTGGCAACAAGTGATCGCCAAGGCCACCTTTCGAATTTTGATCTTCTATGTATAATGGACAATATTCAATCATAAGATCCCTTTTAACAAGCTTCTACACATGGGAAGACATAGTGGTCCCTACTATTACATTTAATAGGATGCACCTCTGAAGAAAATTCAGCTTTTATTTGTCACTTTTAGGTCGTATTGAACAAAGGTTAAGATCTTACTCTCGAGATAATAGCATTTTTTGAAATACTACTAGCAAGGAATATTATTAACATATAATTTTTTTTAGAGTCCTTCAACGATATTATGGAATGTGCTCGACAGGAAGATTGCATTATTCGTTTCTTCCATTTAAAATGTACTAAAATGAAGTCGCTACCACGGGGAGAATGGCTTTGTGCAGAGTGTAAAGAAAATATCGAAGATAACTCGTCGTCGATCTGTTTCTGTGACCAGAAAGCAAATCTAGATTCTCTAGTCAGATGTGCCAACGCTTCTTGTCATATCAAACTCTTTCACGAATGCTGTATCGGTGAAGAAATCAACCATGAAAATTGGACTTGCATCGATTGTACTGGTTGAATTTAACTAGCAATACACTCGGATACTTAATAGCCGCCCCCATCCCTCGCTAATTAATTTTTCGAAAATTTTCCACCAAGGACATTCTTATTCCAACCCCCCCCCGCTTATTAATTTTTGGGAAAATGTTTTTGAAAGTTCCCTTTTTTGTCCTAATTTAGCTGCATTAGCCTCCTTTTCAAAAATTTTCCACCCAGAACATTTTTATTCCAACTCCAATTTTTATTAGAATATCTTAATTTTGGCTAAGCCTGGGTGTGCTTATTTTTTCAGAACTTCTTTAGCCTAAAATGTTCTTATTGACTTTCTTGAAATCAAATCAAGAAAAAAAGATAATTGCTTTGAAAAGTTTTGATTATTAAAATTATTGACGTTATTGACGTTAAAATTATTGATGTTCTTGAAATCAAATCAAGAAAAAAAGATAATTGCTTAGTTTTGATTATTAAAATTGGCTTCAAAATCGAGTAAATTTATTGTTATGAAGGTTGGGTGTGAAGAAAAGATGAGGTATTTACATCTACACATATTGAATGAAGATTTAAAAGATTTTGTAAGCATATTTCGTCAGACTTGACAATTTTCAGGCTAGCTGTTCTTACTACGTTCTTAAAGTTTTGCCAAATTTCAGTCTTAAGAAATCATCGATTTCAGCCTGAAATGTTTCTAAGATGTTTATTAAGTTTATCGTTCCCAGCCTTATGTTATGTTAAAAATGAGGAAAGTAAGTTCTTAATTTCAGCCTGATCATGTTTCTTAAGTGTTTCTTAACCTTTTAACATTTTGAGCCTCATGTTTCTTAAAAGTGTGTTTCTTTAAAAAAACGTGTATTTTAACCCATTTTCAGCATTCAGAGCCAGCGACCTAACTAGATTAATAATATTTAATACTAAGTATTAAATGAGCGAAGATTTGTTTCAGAAGGTCAAATTGACAAAAGGTATTTCAGTGGAGAATTTCTTTTATCCAGGTCAAAGATAAAAAAGTAAAAGAGGCTTATTTACAAATATGCAAATAAAGAACTAAGAACTAACTTACAAATAAAAAACTAATGACTAAACTGCGCATTTTGCGTTGTGTTTTTCCAATCTACCCTTCCTTTGAAATTTTTGGTTGCATTTAGAGCATTTGAATTTATATTCCTTGTTGTGTACAGTTTTGACGTGGTTTCTCATTCGATAACCAACCGCAAACCTTTTTTGCACAACTTACAACGGTACGGTAAATCTTCGTCTTTGGTATGTTTTGAAAGTTTGTGGCGATCGAAGTCGGCTTTGTCTCGGAAGTATTTGTTACAGCATTTCAATTCTTCTTTCTTATTTTCCTCCCTTCGTTTGTTGGCTTCCATAACAACGTCGACCTTCTCTTTATTGGGGGGAGGTTCGTCATCTCCCGATTCGATATAAATGGCATCGCCCTGGAAGTGTAAATACTAGAATTAAGTAGGCGAAAAGATCGGACCTTTCACATTTCAAAATGGGATAAAACCTTCTTCTCTTTATTTCAATTACATTTAAGAATTTAAGATTTACCTTTGTAGTTTAAACTTTAAAATGGTAAAATGACATTTATAATAAGAATTATTGATACCTTTTCTGGGTCTTGGTCTAATTGCGTTTCAGGGACCAGTTCTATCTCAGCGATTTTTTCTCCTTCGTCAAAAAGTGATTGGGTCTCCTGACTTGCGTTTGAGACGTACTGGCTCTCAACGAAGAATACCTCAATTTTATCTTGGGTGTCTTCGACAAAATTTTGTTGGTCCATCGTGGTTCTAAAATAAAAACAGATTACTGTATACAGTTTCTATATCTTTCATTAATTTCATTTACTCCTTAAATTTTTGTTTTTATAAATACAAACACCTAATTATTTCTATAGTTTATTAATTCAAAATTTAATAACGACAATTGGTACTTTCACATCTTTAAATGAAATGTTGTTTCATCGTAGACTTTATGACCCACTAGTTTTTCAAACAATCACTATTAGTCATTGTTGAGTAAAAGCCTTAACTTACTCCGTATTTCTTAAAACATTCAAACATTTTTCCTTACCTTGTGGGGTGACTTTGGTCAGAGAAAGACGCAGTGTTAATGAAGAAAAAAATTTCCTGCCATGTGATAGCATAAAAATAAACTCACCAAAAAGGAGACGACTATTCGAATTCGAAAAGATTCTCCTTTTATCATTTTTCATTTTTTTCTTTTGTGTCTTTGTTTTTGACGCCATAGATCAATTGTTCCATAGTTTCCCAGATTTTTCTTCTTTGTTTGTCCTGTCTACTCTTTTTTTCTTAGTATCAGACAAAACACACCGATATAATTTTGTTGACTGTCTTGCTGTACATTTCAAGTAGTAGACTCCTTTTGTTTCAAAAGTTCAAATCAGACCAAATAGGCCAGCGTTTGCAGAAAAGAAAAAAATTGACTTCTACTAATAAAATAGCAGAAGAAAAAAATCTTCACCTCGTCGGAGAGTGTTAATTTGTGTTCAGAATAACAGCGATTTGTTTGAAAGAAAGACGTGGGAAATCAGCAAATCTTTTGCAATGGATCACGAAAAACATGTAGCTAAAACAACGAGCAGGGTGTTTTTTTTTAAATCTGTCGTAAGTCAGACAGACCATTATTACAACATTGTACGTTACAACCAATACCAAACAATACCGAATCAAAAAGAAATGGCAGCGGCAGTCATATTTGGGTTTGAGTGCAACAGCAAATGGCTACCACGAGTTTCGATACAAACCAAGCGAGGAGGAAATATTGTTTTGTCGAAGAGAGCCTCATAACATTTACGATTCGAATGCTGTGAAAATTTTTTCCCCTGCAGATGACGAAAATACTGAAGAAAGAGCTATCGGGATGATGCCTGCTTCCGTCTGCAGGAAAGTTTCAAAGTCCATAGACAGTGGGAAAATTCTAAATACAACTATTTTCTACACGGGGAAAATGAACCATGGTTTTGTTGAAGACTATGGCTTAGGGCCTAAACTGGTTTGTCTTTATTTTTTTGAATTTCAAAATTACGGAACAAGAAATGCCCTTGCAAATGAGTTGCTTCAATCTTTGAAATCAACAGAAGATATTGGATTCCCATAAGAATGCAGATGTGATTTTTTTTCAATATATGACTAATATTTTGTGATCAAGGGAACACAACATTCTTGCTTTTATTTATAAACTAGTTATGTATATTTGAATGAAGAAAAGCTGGAACTAAACAAACCAACATCTCTTAGAATGATTCGGTCTTCGTGGCCCAGCCAGCGAAAGCAACCTTCCTTCCTCTTTGTTATAATAAGGATTTTTCAGATTTAGTTATGATAATATTTTTAGTTGTATCAAGTCATTTCAAACTCAGTTCTTTCCGAAAACTTGTTCCTAGAAAAAAGAGAAATGCTACTATTTTCTTACAGTGGGAGAAAAGGAAAAATAACGCAAAAAAGAATTGTGAAAAATATTGCAATTTGAGAAAATTTGGCGCATTTAGCTCTAAAGCTTTTTTTTGCTTTGATTTTGCCATCATTTTTTAAATTTTACCCTTTAACATCCCGCAACCGCCGCTAGATTAAATTCACGCCAAATTTAGCTTTCTCGACCATCCGTCAAATTAAATTCTCGCCAAAATTTCTTCCTTTGCTTTTAAGACTGTTTTCAACCTTCAATTCAAAGCAGAATGTAGCCTGGATCTCCATGCTAAAATTCCATCCTTCTTCCAAATGGAAACTTATTTTCAGAAGTTTGGTGGAAAATATATAAGATATGTGCGTTGAGGTGGGAAATCCCAACTAAGCAGAATGGTGGAAGGGGGCATTGACGCTAAGAAATTCTGCTAGAAACATCGATTTTTTTGAAACCCAAACGTGTCTCCCTGAGCCTGCGTACTAGAACTCAGTTCTCTCGAACGTTCTTATTACGCCCTAAAACCCCACTATTATATAAAGGCGGGTGAGATCAAGGACAATATAGCTCATTTTTCTCTCTCTCTTCGACATCGCGAAAATACTTACTTCAAGTTATCAAAGACTAGACTATTCTTTTCGTCAAGATGTGTGGAATTAGCTGAGTCCGTCTATATTTACCTGAATCGTAAATCATGAAAAAGCCATCACATCATTTTCTTCATTTTATAGAATTTGGCCCAAACACACCCAGCCAGACGCAATGTAGTATTTTTATTGATTTTGAAGTACGTTCTCTATTTTTTGTAAAAAATAAAAGCGCGGCGGGTGGGGACGCTATTTTCAATCTAATTTAAATCTGTATCATTTTGTTGTTTGCATGAAAGAAAGGCGAATTCGAAAAAAATAAGGAAAATAACCTCAAGTGCGCAAATTAACAGCCGCTCGATCAGTGCTGCTGAAGCCCAGTGACGTGTGTGTCTGTTGTGTTAACGATGCTATCGTCCGTGTAAAACACGCTTTTTTTATAAGAATGGTGTTTTTCATTTCATCATGGATATTCTTAACTTTTTGGCGAAAATCGTACAAAAATATTCTTATAGTATTCTTAGGTTACGATTGAAATTGGCAATCTACAAGTTAAAATGCATTAAAAATGGCATTCTTAGCGCTGAAAGTTTAGAAATGAAAATGTATGTCCGATGTTTAAAAAAATTGCCTTTTCACACCGGACGTGCACACGGAAAGCTTGGACCGATGTTGCTTGTCCGGTGTCAAGAGGTTTCGAAATTTAGATGTCCGGTGTTTTTTGACACCGGGCAAATACACCGGACAGAGATGTCCGGTGCTGAAAGTATCCCCTTTGCAACACCGGACATCCACACCGGACCGTCATGTCCGGTGTGGAAAAGGATACTTTTGCCACCGGACAAATACACCGGACAGTCCGGTGCGTCGGCAGGGTCCTGAGGTTATCGGTTTCAAAATCATGTGTCAAAAATTTTAAATCAGTAACTACAAAGAGTTACTGGCTATAAATTATACTATAACTTTGTTATTATGTAAGAAAAGAGTGTACAAAGTTTGAGAACAAATCTTTGCCTACTCAAGAAGTTATTTATAAAAAGGTTGTTTCGTGTAATCTTTTACGAAAAAGCTTTAACTTTCAAAATAGGTATAGTTTGTTATAAATTACAACACACTGAATTCTTTATAGCTGAATTCAGATCACTAACAGAACAGGAGGCCTTGGACATGAATACCAAGGAGACAATCACCCAAGATGGGCTTCTCAAAGAGTCGATTAGGGTTTCTTGACCCAAGGGGCCAAGAAGTCCTAAAAACCTTTCCACTTGTTTTTGTGTTTACTATTTAACAATATAACAAATCAAATTTGAAATGGCGAACTCAGGTTATTTATAGGGTGTAAATTTTCGGACGTGAAAGAAAGCATACAAGGCAGTCTACATTGAAAAATATATTTCCGGACGTAATAGTACGTAGTTAAAAAATTATTACAAGAATATATAAATTTTTTCGAATGTACAATGTAAAATTCGAACGTTTTGTCGGTTGCGGACTTGTACGTGACCATGAATTATGAAATGTAGCACATTCGATTAATACATCAATCAAATTCGAACGTGACGTCAAACATAAGAGATGCCTTGGAGTTTTTACAAGATACTTCACTAATTGGTCATTTAAAGTGATAGGGATGACGCGTTATTTAGAAAAAGTAAAAAGATTCTTTTATTTCTTCTTATCGACCAAACAAATCAAATAAGAGCTTGTAAATACTCCAGATTGTCCCAAACGTAAATCTGAACCCTATAAAAGAGCGAAAGTGTAACCAATCGCTCTCCCGGTTTTTCACAAAACTTTACGGATCAGAAGCTTAGAAATAAGTAACCTTAGCTCACTTATTAATCTACATCTTATTCTTTCGTTATGTCAAGAAAGCCTTTAGTGCCAAAATTTGCTTTGATGCATTTTGAATGCGATAATTCAATTAGTGTGGTGTTGACAAAAAGTGTGGATTGGCTAGAATTCGGCAAACTTGGCCATTGTAAAGATGGATCTAAAAGGCCGGTTGGACGTGTTTTAAAAATGGCAGGTAAGACCTCAATTCACATCCTATCTTGATCACGAGAAGTAATTCGAGTTCCCATCTCGGACCGTGCGTAAATGATCAAGTTATTCTTCTGTTCTACGCTGTTTTAACTTAGGATGAGAAGTAATTCGATGAGCCGTTCCTGGATCATTTCGAACCATGCGTAAAGAATTTGTTAGAACAGTGTAATAAAGAACAGAAGGATTGAATATAGCAAAATTATAAACTACTAAAATTAAAGATCGCTACTAGTTTTCTTCACCAATCGTGCGAAAATGATTAAATTATTCTTCTATTCTATGCAACTTCTCCTAGCTTATAATGAGAAGTAATTCGATGAGCCGTTCCTGGATCATTTCGAACCTTGCGTAAAGAATTTGTTAAGGGAATTGGATAGAACAGAGGAATAAAACAGAACTTTCAAGGTCTATTTTTTCATTTTATTTCTGAGTCTGGAAAAAAACTAAAAAGGTCTTCTAAATTTCAAACCTCAGGGCTTATATTTTTCATTCAAAAAAAAAGAAAACCGTCTAATGACTAAGCCAAGAACATATCGTTCTCTGTTCTATTTCTAGATACTGAAGTTGAACTCGACGAATATGATATTCACGGGGATGAAGAAAAATCTGACGATACACAGGTATATATTGAGTTTAAAGCCTAGAAGACCAGAATTATTTAACTTTCCGGATCTTGGAGCTTCAAACTCAACAGTTAAATTTATTTCAAATAAAAATTCTAGTTCTTTTTAACAATCCTTTGAGAGTGATTTGTTGTAACCAGTGGAACCAAGGCGCGATAACTTTGAATTTGCATTTTCGATCGTTTACCAACTTGTTTATGTGCGTCAAAAATCCAAAACAGGTGATAGTATTCCATGTACAATATACGGAACTCCTTGTCAAGAGAAATGGCCGTCAATTTTATCGAGAACTTTGAGCTCGCAAATGCTGTACCTCTTCCGGGTCGCGTACCAAATCACCGCGATGACGATGCTAAACTTTTTCTGATACCCTCTTTTGATACAAGGCCTCGTGTGAATCTAAAACATAATTTTTTAAATCATTAACTGCGTTAGTAGGCCATGACAAGGCCCCTAAAACTTCTTATGTCATGTTCAAAATTTAAAACAATCTTATATCCTTTAAATTATTATCCTTGGGAAATCTTTCCATCTTTTTAACATAGCATTAGTGGGTGCAGAGAAAATGGCAAAAAACTTTGTATGTGTGATGAAAATCAAAGGACAAAAGCTTCTGACTCCATCATTGATTGATGGACTCCATCATTGATTGAGTTTGCTTGAATTTTCAGTCTGAAAAACTAACAATCTAATCGGTAAAATTTAAGATTTTAAGAGTGGTGTCCATATTTTAACGGCAAAAATGAAGTAGTACCTGGTACTAAATATGGGTGGGTGGTGCTAATCAAAATTATAGTAAAAAATCAAGTTAGTACCTATGGGTTAGTACCCTGCCTCTGTACCCCTCCCCTGTTTTATCCAATACAATTTTTGCTCAGTTTGAAGAGCTTTATCACGTGGTGTAGTCTTTTTTCATTGTGAAGACTTCCTAAAAATACTTCCTTGTCTCAGCGTGTACTTTATATTAGTTACAATGTTTTTACTATACAGGAAGCCAAGACGACAAAATGCAAAAAGCAAGAACCCAAGCCGAAAAAGCAAGAAACCAAGCCGAAAAAGCAAGAAACTAAGCCGAAAAAGCAAGAAACCAAGCCGAAAGCAAAAAAGCTATCAAAGCAAACGCCTGCTCAAAAACAACGCTCAGCCAAAGCAAAGAATCCTTTGAAAAAAGTGGACCAGAGGAAGTAATAATAATAATAAAAATTCTAACCGCAGTATTTTGATGCATTTGATGTGGCTTCTGTCAATGATTGAGTGAACTTCTCAGCATGAATATTTGTGGAACTCGGTCCAAACCTGAAAAAATAATTTCAAAAAATTTGTTTCTATGTTCATAATAGTCACCTTAATGCTCCCTTCTCATTCCTATCAAACACTAGGCTTTTAACAGACTGAACTTTATTTTCTTATACCTTAAAGGAAGAAATTTTGGACGGGAATTTGATTTGGCGCATAGCTGAATATTTTACGCCAAAAGTGTTATTAAATAAGCAAAAAAACCTGTTTTTGGGCTTGAAAAAGCACGAATTTAGGGAACGCGCAAAATAAATTAAATTTGGCAGAATATAATTTGACGGACGAAGGAAAAAATTAATTTTGTCGGGAACTTTATTGGGTGGATTTTGGCAAAATCCCCCAATTTTTTTTCGGCCAAATTTTCTTCTTTTAAGTAATTAATTTATAATTATCAGATAAAATTCCAAACAAAATAAAACCTTTTTTTTAACCTCGAGAAATCGGCCCTGAGGAGCAAGCTGTCATCCAGAAATTCAATGATAAACAGAACGAGAGGATGAAAAGCTACAATTCGTTTTTGGTGGAGAAATCATCTCCAAAGCCATCTCCTGAACCAAAAAAATCATCTCCAATGTCATCTGTCATAAAAAAATCATCTCCAATGCCATCTGTCATAAAAAAACCATCTCCATCTCTCATAAAGAAGCCATCTCCATCTCTCAAAGAGCCATCTGACAATGCTTCAGCTTCAATCATTATGAAGCTTTGAAAACACCAGAGCAGAAATTGCCACAACACATTGCTTCAAGTGCAGGTTCTATTGATTTCAATTTAATTTCGACACCAATTAGTCAAAAAAATTTGAGCGTTCTTTTTAATAAAATTGACAATCTGGACAAATTTGTGCGCACAGAAATGCGATAAATGAATGATCGTTTAAGTAGGCTGGAAAATTTAGTAGCTACTAACAATGACATGGATGCGTTTGTGGCAGCAGGTAACAATCGTACCTATCTCGATATTGTGGAAGACCCTGAGGCATTCTTTGACATTCCAGAACTGGAGACAAAGGACGACCAACCACCTCAGCGCCAACAATCCGTCAACCACAACATCGAACTGCCTCAATCCAACAACCACAACCTCCAACTGTCTCAATCCAACAATCACAACCTCCAACTGTCTCAATCCAACAATCACAACCTCCAACTGTCTCAATCCAACAACCACAACCTCCAACCGTCTCAATCCAACAATCACAACCTCCAACTGTCTCAATCCAAAAACCACAACCTCCAACCGTCTCAATCCAACAATCACAACCTCCAACTGTCTCAATCCAACAACCACAACCTCCAACCGCCTCTATCCAACAACCACAACCTCCAACTGCCTCAATCCAACAACCACAACCTCCAACTGCCTCAATCCAACAACCACAACATCCAACCGCCTCAATCAAACTACCACAACATCCAACTGCCTTACCACCACCCATCTCAAATGATCACCCAAAACCAAATGTGTAGTATTAGTGACTATAAGTTCAAAGCAGCCATTGAAATGGGTAAAAAGTCAATAATCAAAGACTTTGAACATGGCGTGGTTATGACATCAAACATTGACGGGGTCCAGGGGTATAAAAAGTTTAACGAACAGAAGATTAAAATCATTTTTGATATTGTTTTGCATCAGTTTGGGCTTCACAAAGACATGAGATCGTTGTTGAAAAAGAGGTTGGTGCCAAGTTGAAGGCTTATAGAAAACAGATGAAAAAACATCAGTCTTTATTTCAGTTTATTTTTTTCAATTTTAACTAAAACAGAAATTAAGATTTGGCATTAATTTAAGTTAGTCTTCATACTGGAATAAAATCTTGTTTCCTTGACTAAGTTTTGACAAATATTTGGAAAATACGGTTTTTGAATTTACAACGCTTTTTTATAAGAATAGTGTAATTTGGATGAGGGTTAAGTATTCTTAGAAATTGGCAAAATTTAGTGCGAAAATCTTAGCGTATTCTTATTTTTTTAAGATGACTTTTATACAAACATGAGAAATAATTTGAGTTTGGGACTGTCGAGTACACATTAGGAGCTAACATTATATTTCTGCTCTAAAGTTTAATTCAAAACCTTGTTATTCAAATCTGTTAAATTGGGTCATGTTTAATTTGATATTCTCACTAAAGGTATTCTTATAAAAAAGCGTGTAAATGTTTAAGACTGAAATCTTACCTTCTTCTTGTCATTAAAACCTACTAGTGTCTTTTAGATTTTGTCAGTGGTTTTTTATCTTTCGATCCGATTTCTACGGTTCCGCTTGGGCCCAGCGGTCAAAATAATGGGTCCACTATATTTTCTTGTAATAGTTTAGTTCATTTTTGATTTGTTGCTAAGCTTAAAAACACACAAAAAACGAGTCCCCTGAAGGCTTAAAGGTATTTAATTTGTATTGTTCAAAATATGAAGCACACTGTTGATAGAATTTTGAGAAAACAGTTGAAATATTATTTCACACTTTACGATTGGATATGATTAAGCAAATTATCATACTAAGCTACACGTTTTTTTATGAGGAACCTTAACTTTGCTCTGAGCCTGGAGTTCCTTATTTTTACGGAGAATTTCAGCCTCAAAATTCCTTATCGAGTTGTTCCTTATTTACAAAGCTGCTAAGTTTGGATTCGCAAAAATTGGATTCCTTGTTTTCTTATTCTCAACCTGAGAATTCTTAACAATTCCTTATTCAGCCTCGAGTTCCTTATAAGCGTGTTCCTTATATAAAAAATGTGTAATTATTATTTTTTTCTCATTTTGTTATAAGACTTGTTTTGCAATGTTTTTTCAAAAATATTCCTTCCATAGATTTTACGACTTATCATTTTTGAAATCAAAGATATTTTAGGTTTATAATTTTTAAAGTTTCTGCTTGAAAACTAATAGTAGGGGGGGATGTTAGGACTAATTTTTTAAGCCCATTTGTCAAAAGTTGCCATTGGGTATAAAAAGAAGAAAAATTCATGTAAAAACCCTGTGGAACTTTTTTCAAGGTTGCCACGGGTAGGGTGCCACCGCCGCTCCGCCAGCAAAATCGAAATTTCAAAAATTTTTAAAACATAGCGAAGTGACCCCTCATTTGAAAGGTATTTTCATGCTGATTAAGAAAATCAATATTGTAAGGGTGAAAGACACTCTCACAAGAAGTAACTTAAGAAAAACGATCAAAAAATTGCGTTTTTAGCAAAATCCTCAAAATTTTGCCAACTGTTGGAAATTACTTTTTGTGACAGTGTTATTCAACCCTCATTATATTGATTTTCTTAACCAGCATGAAAATACCTTTCAAATGAGGGGTCACTTCACTATGTTTTGAAAATTTTTGAAATTTCGATTTTGCTGGCGGAGCCAAGGTGGCACCCTGCCCGTGGCAACCTTGAAAAGGGTACCACAGGGTTTTAACATAATTTTTTCTTCTTTTTATACCCAAAGGCAACTTTTGACAAATGGGCTAAGAATTTATGCCATTTTTGCAAAATAACATCCCCCCCTACTAATAGAATTTCAACCAAGATACAGAAATCTGAGATTTATAATTGTCATTAATTTCCCAAGAATGTGTTACAGTATTTCAGAATGGAAGAATATTTGTTAACTTACTTTCACGAGATAATGCCTTCTTTACTTGGACTACATATTTTTAAGGGTTTTCAAGATTTCAGGAGACAAAGCTGGAAAAACTGTGCAAGGCTAATTTAATTTTGTGAATTTCATAAGTTTGAAAGTGATTTGAATTTAATTCATGAAGGGAAACTTAAAGATTATTATAGAAAAGTAAAACATTGAGTTTGAGAGCTTCAACTGTATTGTCAGTGTATATTTGAATGGAAATGAACAATCAAAATATCTTGCTCGTCTAAAAGAATTTGAGGCTGACATGCCTGAAAAGAACATCCAGAATTTGTCTGTAACAGGGGGCGGACGACACAGGATTTCCAAGGGCAAAAGTTTTCACCAAAATTAGAAATTTCCAAAGTGAGTGAAGAAAATGTATGAATTTCCAAGGCATTTGAATTAAAAAAGGCAAAAAAGAGTGGAATTTCCGATGCATTTTGCAAAATTACATGGATTTTTATCAGAATTTCCGACCACCACTGGAAAAGAAAAATCATTTCCAAGGCTAGAAAAGATTTAAAAATGCACGTGTCCGACGGGGGGTAACAAAAATTTTCTTGAATGGCCCAAATAGTAAGTACTATGATTTCAAAAAAGATGTACGTCATCCAATAGGGGTGACAAAAATTTTCTGGAATGGCCCATTGTACCATTATGATATCCTCAAAATAAAACTATTTAAGGCCTGAAAAAACATTTGCACTGATATTGGGCCATTTCAGTCGGACGACATGCATTTTTGAATTTTTTCTTAGCCTCAGAAATAATTTCTCTTTTCCAGTGGTGGTCGGTACGGTAAAAATCCATGTACTTTTGCCGGATATTCCACTCTTTTCTAAGGGAGCAAAAAGCTCCAGTTGTATAATCAAGACCTGAAAAATTGCTTAATGTTTTGTATTTACAGTATATATTCAAGCACCAAAAAATCTATACTTTCATAAAATTATCTCATTGTTAAGCTGTCTAAGCCCACCCAATCACATAAAAAAATGCAGTAAGGGGAAGATTACAAATTTTCCTGTGTGCAGGTCCAAGTCAAGCTACATACCTCCTTTGATTCTGCTTCCCTCAAGTTCAGAAAATTGATAGATTCGCTGTCAAGAAAGCTCTGAGCAAAGTTGTGGAAGGTGTGTGTCTATCTGTTCAAAAAGTTTGAGTTTTTCCTTTCTGTTCACAATTTTGTTGATTTGACATGTTTTTTCTCTCCAGTTGAAGTGGTAAAGAAAGGTTCTGATCCGAGAGAAGCCTAGTGTATAACAAAAAAATACTTCACAGAACAGCCGGAATTATAAGAATTCCCAAGCAACTTTCGTTCCGTGATCTACCATATATTGATTACGTAATGTTAGAATGTTTTTATTCTTCGTCTACCGGCATCCATAAGGCCGGCAAATTGTCAGCAAATTACCGGTATCAAACACCCTTCTAAAAATAGACGTCACGGCTGGTAACCGGAAAGTTCCCGCCTATAGGTTTAAGAAAGAAAAAATTGCTTGATTTCGTGAACCGATAAATTGCTGGCTTAATTCTATGAGTGAGCGGACGATTATCGACCATTGCCGACAAATTGGCGGATCATTTTCCGATGTTTGCCGGAAAGATTTTTATGTACTTAAAATAGCTTGGAGGATCACAAATATAGACAGTGTGGTGGAAAGTCTGTTAGACAGAAAAAGTGAATTTTGGAGGAAAAAATTATCAAAACAAATCTTCCAACCCAAAACAGCACTACAAAATTGGCAGACAGAAAAGATAAATTGAAGCAAAATAAAGATATACCTTTAGTTCTTTACACGATGCAACCAAGTCATTAAGATTAAAAATGTTAAAACAACAAGAATATCTAAGCAAGTATGAAAAGAAAACAACCAGAATATCTAAAAATTCCCATGTTTTGATCTTCCCACTTCTTCCCTACCATTATTGTTATTTTTATTTGGATGCGTGGTCAAACACCCAAGGGAGATAATTAGGCATTCTATTGTTATTGGGCCATTCCAGAAAATAGTCGTTACTGGGGTGCGGACGACACCGATTTTGTCCGCAGAAAAACCTACGGAAATGTCTATTCCCTGACCCTTACCCTCGGAAATCCTAGTTTAAAAAATGCTTTACTCTCGGAAATCCTAGTTTAAAAAATGCTTTACCCTCGGAAATCCTAGTTTAAAAAATGCTTTACTCTCGGAAATCCTAGTTTAAAAAATGCTTTACCCTCGGAAATCCTAGTTTAAAAAATGCTTTACCCTCGGAAATCCTAGTTTAAAAAATGCTTTGCCCTCGGAAATCCTAGCGACAAAAAATGCTTTGCCCTCGGAAATCCTAGTGACAAAAAATGCTTTCCCCTCGGAAATCCTAAAAGATGAAGTTACCCTTGGAAATCCTGTTTGACATTCGAACACCTACGGAAATTTCGGGAATTCCTACTTACATTCAAATGTAACCTTCCCTCGGGTTACATGCTTACATGTGTGTAGACGGGGTGCTCTCCGCTGGGTTTTTTTCGAAATTAACCCTATTGGATTTGGAATTTAGAATGTATTAGAAAAGATAAACCCAGAAATATAATAGTATAAAAAATATGAGCTAAGGTCAAGTGAAAACGGCTTTTATTTATTCGCTGCCTCCTGATGTTCTGCTGCTGCCCGTATACATTCTTTCCGATATCCCCGTTAGGGTCCAATATTGATGTGTCGACCCGCCCGCCGCTGCTCATGTTCCAGATGAGCCTCGAATGAGTTTTAGCTCTTATGTTTTATGATACCCACCATTTACCCGTTGGGGAAATCCTGAACCTGCCTAGGATTGAATGGGTGCGTAAGGTGAAAAAACTGCACTCTGAGTGGGAATCTGGTGAAACTTGCAAAGTATAGCATGGCCGCATACCCCGTGGCTAATTTTACCCAATTTATCTTTCCGTTTGTTAAACGTAGATCACAAAATCAGCCATTTTTACAGATGGGTAGAACGGTTAATTTTTTCTCTATCAATTAAAACCAAAAAGCAAAATACATAACTAAATAACATGTTCTTTGATGATATTCACATAGCGAAAAATATGCTAAAACCTGCAAAACATCAGTGAGTTAAACAACTAAAGAATTGTCATTTAAAAGAGATCGTTTGGGCACCTCCTTTATCGATTACTTTTATCTTAAAGAGCAAGCCTCACTCTTCTTTATACGGGCACAATTTTTTTAACTTTTGAAAATGCGCTAACTTAGAATTATCTAACCTATGGCAGGAAAACAAAATCAGTTTTATTAAAAATTACAACGAACGGCCGAAAGAAACAGGTCCTAAAAGAACGACATAAACGAACGACAAAAGAGCAAATAAAAATACTAAGCAAGTTTGAGTTCATTGGCATCTAGTGCAGATGTTACTTCGATCGTGTAAATTTGACCACGCTCACTAACATGTTGTATCGAAATTTCATCTTCTTCCCTACAAAAATCAGTCACATACGCAACGTACCACCCACCACGCCAACCAAGATTTGCGACAGCATCTTTTTCCCACAAGACCTTGACTTTAGTCCCAACTTGAAAAAACCTTTCGTATGGGTTACACTCTTCATCTTCCGCACCCTCTTCACAAGAAAAGTCTTCGGCATTGGTCCGAATTTCCGGCGAGATGTAAGCTTTTAAAAACAGCTCAAGCGGTAAAAAGATTTCTTCCAAATCTGTACCCTCTAACTTTTTTAGCATTGATTTCTCGAAGCCTGTTTGAAATTTTCTCACGGTTAGGGTGTCCTGAAACCGAATCAAGAGCAATCGCTTTTCTTGCAGAACAACCTCTTTTGCGATGTCTATAACTTTCATGAGGTATTGAACTTCGTTTCTTGAAATGTAATCTTCCTTACCGTGTATTTTGAGATAGCATCTCATTGCGAGCTCGTCTTTCGTTCCCATCGTTGATAGACCATGTTGTTTTAAAATATGACGAAGATCTGCTACTGGAACATCAGAAGCGATCTTGTAGAGAGTTGTCGGTAGATCCTTCAAACGTCTTGGAATATACTGGGGCAGAGTCTCGTCTTTCAGCAACGCTTTCACTAGTTCATGCTTCTTCAAGTTCTTGTATGCAATTTTTTCCATCTTGCACTTTTCCTCCAAGACACATCTCTTTTCTTTATAAAGCGCATGTTTACGATACCTCTCCTGCTCAATTCCATCTTCAATCGTCGTCTTCAATTTTTCGTTCTTTTCTCCGATAGCATGCTTAAACTCATTCGGCGTTACACAGCAAATCAATGAGAGTGTTTGAAGGACGTCTTCGGGGATCTATGAAATGTAATGATATACAAAAATAGGACGTTTTTGAATATGCACAAACTTAATAGTATTTGGTATTCTGTTTCAGAGGTAAAATATCTAAAGTATTCGAGGGTAATTTTCTGAAAGAATTTGAACCTTTAAAAATAATCTCAAACACAATAATATATATGGGAATGGCTTACTTCTTCAGTTATACGTAAAACGGTGTCCAATATTTTCGTTGGTAGGAATAGTTCAGGCAAAATTGAGAGGTCTTTGATAGCCTTGATCACTTCCTTTGTCCTCTCGATAGAGAGATAATGCAATTCCTCTGTCTCGAACCATCGCAAGAAATCTGGAATAGGTTGGGGCTGAAATCGGTCCAATTTTCCATCCTGGTCACTTTCTCTGAGAAAAGACAAATATTGAAGAATCATAATCACAACATAAGCTAATTTTTAAGTGCCGACAAATTAGAGGAAAATCACCGGTTGCAGAGACTCATTCAATAATGGTAATTTTAGCATCATTTCTATCATCTATACATTTTAACAGTGCACTTTTTAGTTATGAAATAAAATTATGAGATTAGCGTAAAATTCCCAAGAATATAGTTTATTTCGCTTCTATCTTACCTATAAACCACACAACTATATTTATCCATCCAGTTTGTTCTTGGTTGACTTGGTTGACTGCTGGTTAAATATTTATAATCGTCGATGTATCTAAAGTGAGAGGATAGTAAACGATCAGTAATATTCCGACGAAAATCGTACCGGGTATGTGCGAGCGTAGCCTGTACCAAACCCGCACATCGGATCGATTAAAAAAAATATTTTCGTGTAAGAGTTTGTTACGTCGAGTAGATTTTCTTGTGTTTCAAGAAAACCTAAAGACGGCTTCCTGTAACAATAAATAGGAGAGCCTTTGAGATTCATTTAAATATGTGTAAGCTTTTATTGTTAATGGCAAAGGTTTTTCAAAATCATGTTGCACACGAAATCTCACTCAACTTAACAAACCCTACTTTCCGTCAGCTACATCGAAATAGTAGGGTTTGGTACTAGCTTGTGCAAGCGATAAGTGCCCCTTTTTAAAACCGTTAAGTCTCTCTAGTGGTTATAAAAAACCAATCTATTCCAAAATTTCACTAGAACCCCAGAAACTCTTTGTCTAAAGCATCACAATTTTTAAAATTTGGAGCAAATGTTTGGGAAAAAATCTTCGTATGGGGTTATTTTTCATTTTTGACTCGAACATGCCTGTCAACTCGCAAACCTAGTACCTCCCTCCTGGGTTATATTCCTTATAATAATGTTTACCATTTTGCTAAAGGATACAATATTGATTATCTGAGGCCTTTAAATTGATTCCTAATGTAACAGAAGCAACTATGATATCCCAATTGAGATGAAGTTTATGTTATTAAACATTTACATTTCTCGGAGAGAACAAATGGTATTACAAACGACAAACACGTATACCTTCGTTCTGTACTTCCATTGGCATTCCAAGTGAGCGTCATAGCAGTGTTTAATGGGACGTCTTTAGGCATGTAACTCCAATCGCATTCCGCTTTTCCTTCTTCTGACAAAAGTAAAAACTGTCTCAATTTCTCTTCGTCGTCAAATACATATTCCTCGTCCTTAATGCCACGAAACGTGGAAATTGGATGGTCAGAATATTTTCCCTGAGAAATACAATTTACAACTTCTGTTGCCATGGCTTCCATATTGGCTTTGTGCTTTTCATCGCCGACTTTGAAATTTTGATGGACGGTTTTTGTGTCAAAAGGGCCATGTGCATATAAACATAAGTTTTCCTTTGTATGCACTCTTTCTACAAAGTTCATTTTGCTGTTGTATTCAGCAAACGAAAGCTGGGCTACGGAATCCAAATTGAAATAATTCAATAAGCGCACGAGCAGCATTCTAACAAGCCAACTGCTTGGTGCCTCTCCTGGCCCATTATCTACAATGAACGAAAAATTTGGTTTCAACCTATCAGTGAAAGTGCTTCTGAATTTACTGTCCAATCCTGGATTTTCCATCAGCTTGAAGATCTCATTGAATCGTCGAAATGTGTTATCTGACTCAAAATAGCTTATGTTGATAAATGTACAGGCCTTGCCACCACGCGTAATCGTAGTTTGGTTCCGTTTTTCACTGCCAACATCAACTTCAATAGTTTCATGCTAAGAAAACGAAAATAAAAACAGTGAAATTTGAACAATTTGTTAAACTACAAATGAAAGTGTGAGAACTAGCTTTAAGTGGTAGGCCTCCTATTTATTTCATAAAATCACGTCAATGGGCCTCCTTCTAAATTTTTATGAAACATTCCTGTATCGTCATCCATTTTAACGGACAATTTTTAAAACCCAGCAAAAACACGCCAAACCACACCTATCACTAACTTGAATACTAAAACGTCCATTACGATTTCAAAGTCAGGAAAGTACTCAAACGAAAATCTTGGAAAAAGTTAATTAATCATTACCTCTTTTGTTTCAAGAAATAAATGTGTCATTGGTGTCACTGCATATGTTTTGCTCTGGTCCCAATCATGATCGGGTGCATTGATCTTCCTCCAACTTTTGCCTGGCTTTTGTACCGGGGTAATATCACCTTTGATAGATAAAAACGATGTGCTTTGAATTAATGCTACAGAATTACACCCCTGTGCCACAGCCCAAAAGTCCAATGGATCCCCAAGCCAATAGAAAGACGGGTTATGTTTTTTCTAGAATTCACTAAATTTGTCCCAAAAGCAAAATTCGCCAAACTTAAACTTAAAAACTTCTGCTCGCGAAAGTTTCTGCTCACGAAAGTTTCTGCTTTTAAAGTAGAAAGTAGAGTGTATCCTTATTAAGAGTTTTCCCACCCCCTCCCCAACTCCAAGTCGAACAATAATTTCCGCTGTTGAAAATAAAAGACAAAAAGTAATTACCATATACTAATGCTTTTGCATCTTTTGAGTCTATCATCGTCTCTTTTACATTAGAGTTGGCAAGAAACAGTTTTACGTTGGATGCAGACCAATGGAGGTTCAAAACCTACATGATTACAATAGAAGTAATGATATAAATTAACTTAGCGATATACATACATTTTCTTATGGGCCCTTTCTACGCTGGCCCTTATTGGCGTTATTTTGATGATAGCGTAATAAGGGCCATTGAATTTAAAGCCTGTAGGGCTAGAAGCGAAACTCTTGAAAAGAAAATGAAGCCAGTTAATATCCTAAAGTCGCACACCAATGCACGGGGAGCGTGGCTTTCACACAAATGCCGTATTGAAAATAGAATCTACCACTAGATTTTGAAAAATCGAGAATCGAAAGCAAAGAAAACCACCAGTTTCAATCCGTCGTACAAAATTTTAGCAGAAAGTTAAAGCTTCACTTTTACAAGCCTGAAACGTTAAAGTGGAGGTGACGAAGATTTTGTCCGATAAGGTACATGTCTTTAACGCCTGACCGAAAAATAACGAAGCGACAAGTCAATGTATAATTTTTAAAGAAACCTAAAAAGAAATGTGAGGTGACAAACTCCAAACAAAAGACAAGCCAACCTTTCTTGAATTTGCTCTCGGAGGTCTTTTTAGGGAGATATCTGCATTTATTCCTCTGCCGTGATGGTGCTGTATTGCTGCTCTGCTATTTTCCCGGTAATTCATAGTGTAATTGTAGCATGTAGATAAACTAACTTTAAAGTGGGATGGCGCGTGCATCAAGATGCATTCCCTTGCTTGGTGCATAAAGAGATTGTTTTTTTCTGCACGAAATAGAGTTGAGGTTGTTAACCTAGGATGCGATTCCATACCACCTGCTTCAAAAACTCTTTCCAAAATAGAAGTTAGCTCTGGAAACGTTTCGATAGAGAGCTCGCGTCCTCTGTTTTCGAAAGGTAAGCAATACATGTCTTTCAACTTCATTGTAAGAATGAGATTTCTCAGTTTAGCAAGTTGCTTAGTTGTCATATCATTTCTCACTAGATGCGATGTGATCTTGAGGTTCTTGTATTCTTCGACGCGGAAATGATGCTGATGTTTATTTCTTGAAATAGCAGTTGGGTTTTTGATGCCTATAATAAAATAAAATTCCAAGGAAATGATGACAATAAAACCAACAATCGAGGGACAAACATCTTCAAATTAAAAATGGTCCATATAAACTGAACAACTAGTATTGGTACACTTAACAGTACTTAAATGTACGCTATCACAAGTACTTTTGGCACAGGGAACAGGGATTTGCAACGGGGGATTTTTCTTAACCTTTCCATCCCGAAAGACGTATCTAATACGTTTTGAAAGATCATTTTACCATCCTCATCACTTGCGATTCAAGAGAAAAATCTGCTATTTTTTGTATCTGAGAACCAACGATACCATGGTTAATACCTTAAACCCACTCAATTTTCAATTTAAAAAAATGTTGCGTTTTAGAAAAGTTAGAGCCATTATACGGGGTTATTAACACACGGTACTCTGAACCTGACGTCAGCAGAATTATAAAAAAAACTTCGTCCGTGCAGGGGAGAAAAATGTTGTTTCTTGAGTAAGGAAATAATAAAATATGCGTTAAACTATCGCCTTTAAGGGTATCCTGTATCATAGAGTGTGTGAAAGTTTTAGAGTAGTGCTTTAGTACTCTATTTCTTTTCAAATTAATCTTCAATCAATACCTTAAGGGAACTAATTTTCGCGGGAACTAATTTTTAATTCCGCAAAATGTAGTTTTTTATAAAAATTTCAAATACCCCTAGGAAAAGGAAAGAATTTTGCCAAAAAGTGGGTGTCAAGCGCTAAAATTAGTTCCACGAAATGTGATAATTTGAGACCTTCTCACCATGAAAATTAGTTCCGCAGAAATTAGTTCCCTTAAGGTAGCAGAAAAACATAATACCTTGAAGTTTTGCGGTGAATCTGGCACTTGTTGCTGTAGCAAACAAAGATTTTACAATATCTTTGTCAGTTTTCGACGTTAGCATTTCCAAAGAATCATTGTAAATACTTCCCAGTTTTGATTTGATTTGTTCATTAACCAGAACGTCAACGGGTAGCGCTTTTTGAAATTGCTCCACGACCTTTCCAATACTTGATGTTTTTGGGAAAACGGTAAAGGCGTGTCCGTACATGTAAAAGATAATAATCTCAATTCCGTTATCGCGAAACCGCTCTTGTAGTTCATAAGATCCCATTCTTTTACTTGTACTTTCCTCTTGGCGATGATTAGCGACGGCTTTTTGATAAATTTCGACTAGATCTTGAACGGCAAAAACGGAACTTGTTCTTTTCATATGTTCCAATACAGCTGTGCATCCAACAATTGATCTTTGCCTTTTGGAATCACAAGAACGTAATATTCGTTCTAAATGAGCAAGTGCTGAAGAAAATGATTCTGACGCTTCTGGTGGAACTGGAAATTTTGTGACTGTGACACCATCCTGATTTTCAATTTCACGACTTTGTCTTCGATATTTTTCTGCTTGCGTTTGTCATGTAACATCTTCCTCTTTTGTAAAAAAAATCGTCACAAAATGATTTGAAAGGTATGTCAAACGGTCCACCAATATCCATTTTTTTTTTAATTATTTTAATATTAGTTACAATTTCGCTTCATGATTGCGTTTCACTGAAAAACAAGATAAATCAAAATATTAGAAATAGATAATCGAAATATAGAAACATTCTTAAATTTCGATTCTAAAGATTTTTTAAGAGCTGGATTTCCTATTCACTAAACATGTTATATTTTTTTTCTGATCAAAGATTCAATTCATTGACTTAACTTTAACCAGATCGATCAACACACTATTTCTGTACAAAAGTCACCTTGACCTCCCCCACCCTAAAAATAACAATAGAGAAGAAAACGTCAAGCTTTTAGCAATTACAGCAAAAGGATTTGAAAATAATGCCTGCTTTTTACAAACTATCCATACTTTTCTGCGCAGTGATACAAAACAACGAGAAAAATAACCATAGAAACTTAAAAAAGGAAAATTTATAAATGAATCATATCGTGTAAAAACAACCCTTTAAGCAGGTTCAATCGAAAAGTCTGACTTTATTTGTTTGACCAATGTCTCGATGACGCTATCTTCAATGGGAAAGACTTTTATTCCTTCAGCCCTAATATTTCCGCCTTCTTCTTCTGTCTTTTCATCGTACAGTATACTTTGGCTTTTATTACTCTCCACTGATTCGAGTGCTTTCTCTAGGTTATTTTGGCTTAATTTTAAAGCAGTCAAGTCTTTTTGGGTTTTATCTTCTATGGTCGTTTGTGATTTTGAAGAATGTTCTTTCCCCTTTAATCTTCTGTTCCTTTCCATTAAGGCATCATTTAAAATTTTCATCTTATCAACCCATTTTAAAACACCAGCAGATGGTGGGGATCCTTTTACCTTGTTTAGTAATAATTGCGATTTTGTGAATGTCCAGGCAACATCGATAATACCATAAACAACTGTTATATTTGTTATTTTCTCCTTATTTTGAAGAAAAATTTTATTATGGTTGATAAAATTGTTGAAAAATATCAATCGGTCTTTTTCCATTCCAAGAGTCTGTTCTATTTGGCTATCTGTAAAAAGTTTTATCTGGCTTTCTTTCTCAAAACTCTTTTTCTTTTCCTTGTCTTGGTCCTGGTCCTGGTCCTGGTCCTGGTCATCTGGTATTTCGATCACAACTTTCTTTTTTACGACAAGGTTATTCGGCGGGAGACGGGTATTCTGGTCACATTCAAAAGATATAGTCTGAATGTTGTTTATTGATTCTGCGACCTGGTTAATGGAGTAGATTGCTTCTTGTTTATTCGATATAGGTAATCTTCTTTTAGAAAAACGTATGTTGGTCAAGGAAAACTTTTTTCCAATATACTTTCTTAAATCAGATAATTTCGTTTTTGGGTCTAAAAAAACCTTTCTCATTTCTTGGGATGGATGGGTTTTCAATAAGAAAAGTTTTGTGTCTGTCGCACAAGAAAGAATTATACTGAGTACTTTCCCTTCTGCCGCGCGTGAACACTTAAGCAATTTTTCTTGAGTTTTTTTCAGTCCGATACTTTTATAAAGAAATGTAAAGTCAGGAATATCGTGCAAATTCTCCGTAATAAATTGTCTCGAATGTTCTAACGTCATATCATCTGTTAATTGCAATGTTACGCGTGCCATGTATTCATTTTGATACGTGAACAATATTAATTCGCACATCTCTAAAACGATAAATTAAAAATACATACCGATAACATTCTCATTTACTTTATCAATCTCAATCAAATTTTCATACATTAAAGAATAAACAAAATACCTTATCGGGGAAAACTTCGTCGGGGAAAAGTGACGAAATTTCGGCCAAGTGACGAAAATTTTCCCCGGCCTTAATGCGTTTACCAAAACCAGCAAGTGACGAATATTTTTCCCCGACGAAAGTTTTCCCCGACGAAGTTTTCCCCGATAAGGTATTTCGCAAAATTTTGGAAAATTTAATCAAAGAACGTCAAAAAATCCCCTTAAAGGATTTTCCTTAAAAAATAATTTCATTTTATATTTTAACACAAGATTGATATGTTTTTTTCTTTAAGAATAGAATTAATCTAATCTAATAATAAGCATAGTGAGCACAAAAAATATCAAATATATATAAAGAAGCATATAAGAAATGTAAACTTGGTGTTCAGAAGCAGACATGAAACATCCTCCATGTGGATATTTTCTCATTTGAAACATCACAAAACAACGAAATTCTCACTTTTTGTTGTAAAAACTTTTTCAATCTATTTCGACTAGATCATGGTCATTCTCGCTTTCGATGTTCGATTGATTATCGGCTAGGATGCTTTCTAGCTCGGCTTTCCTCAATGAAGTTGTTTTTCTTAGGGCTTCGTTTGCCTTTTTAAGCTCAACTTCGTAGTGCTTTGAACTCATTGGGTTCTTTGCCGACTTCAATTTGGCTTTTGCCTCAGAAATCCGGTTAAGACAATTTTTGATGGTAGCGGCTTTTAAGTTGACTTTCCCTTTTGCCTTTGCTGCTTTAACAACATTTTCAGTGATATCCTTAAAGTTCTTGTTGAGTTGGTTGGCAGTTTCAAGGGCCCACAGTCTGTTAGCTTCTTCATGTACTTTTTTTAATTGTGAAGTGAGGATTTTTGCGGCAAATCTCATCAAATTTGGAATTACAAAATTTTCTTCTTTGATTCTCTCCCGGTCGTAAATTGGGTAAGTCAACGTTGAGTTTCTTTATTCCTTTTATTTGTGAAGGGGTCGGGGAAGATAAGCTGAATAAATTTTTCCTCTTCAAAGACCTTTTTTCATTACTTTTAGGAGTTGAATTGCTTGGAGTGTTTGGATCGAAGTTCGGTGATTGATCGGAGTTTAGAGACTGATCGGATTCTGTAATTGGATTAAGGCTTACTGGTAGTTCGGGATTTGGTGATAACTTGTGCGTTGGTTCGAGAAGTACTAAATCATCATCTTTTTCAAAATCAATAACGCTGTTGTCTATGGCTGGATTCTGATCTTCTTGCCACTCTTCTTTAGAATTAGATTCTGTTTCTGATGCTGTGATATCCGTATTCGCCGGACTCGCGCCACTCAAACCTTCGCTTATTGATGGACCATCGGGAAACTGGTGTTCTTCTGATTCATGCTTGACCCGGACAATTATGAAATTGTCACCGTTTTCTTTTGTATGAATTTTTGCCACGTTGAAAACCAATTCTTGTTTCGGTGATATGA
This sequence comes from Clytia hemisphaerica, assembly GCF_902728285.1. Lineage (NCBI taxonomy): Eukaryota > Metazoa > Cnidaria > Hydrozoa > Leptothecata > Clytiidae > Clytia > Clytia hemisphaerica. The sequence goes on from NW_027104471.1 coordinate 43,486, forward strand.
CAACGTTCCTAGTTAAAAACTTAAAGTTTCTTAACTCAATTTCTTCCTCAATTTTTTGCCTTAAATCCTCTAACAGAGCTTCGCTTTCAACATCTAGGAGTATTCCCATTAATTCACCTTCGTTAGACTTTATAATAATGTCCATGCTGGAAATTAAAAAATATAATTGAAAAAATAATTTTCGCATTCATGGGAAAGATAACAGAGTTACATTTCGGAGGAAAAAAGGTCGAAAATTTCGCCCATTGAGTGAACGTTTTACCACCAGCCTCATATACAGTCATTTAATACAGTGGTTTCAACCATCCACTCCCACTTTGTTTGGTCTTTCCTTCCCTTTTCATGAAAGAAAACTGTTTTCAAAACTTTTTTTCAATTCAGTTAATACTATAGAGTTGATAAAAGAAATCTTAAAAAGGCAAAAGGCAAAGATTACTTGTATTTTTGAAAGAAAACAAAAAGTTTAATCCTTTGTATCGTTGAAGGAAAATGGGCAATCTACTCTTTGTATTTTTTAAGGAAAACGAATGATTTATGTCCTTGTATTGAAGGAAAATAAACAATTTAATGGTTTTACTTTTGAAGGGAAATGGACAACTTGTTCCTTGTATTTTTGAATAAAATGAACAACTTATTCCATGTATTTTTAAAGGAAAATATACAATTAATCCTTGTATCTTTCAAGGGAAATAGATACTTGTTCCTTTGTATTTTTAAAGGAGAATGAACAATAATTTATTCCTTGTATTTTTAAAGGAAAATAAACATTTTGTTCCTTGTATTTTTAAAGGAAAATAAATATTTTGTTCCTTGTATTTTTGAAGGGAAATAGATACTTGCTCCTTTGTATTCTTAAAGGAAAATAAACAATTAATCCTTTTATTTTGAAGAAAATGGAGTTGTTTCCTTGTATTTTTGAAAGAGAATAAACAATCAATCCTTGTATTTTTGAAGCGAAATGGATAACTTGTTCCTGGTATTTTGAATGAAAATGGACAAATTGTTCCCTTGTACTTTTGAAGGAAAATAAACAATTTAATCCTTGTATTTATTCCTTGAATTTTTCGAAGAAAAGTTGAGAACTTATTCCTTATTTTCTGATGATTTTGACTTTTGACCTTGTTGGAAAACGAAGGAAAAGGATTCTATGTCGTTGTATTTTTGAAGGAAAAAAAGCCACTTAAATGGATAATCAGATGGTTTGTTTCTTCCATGGTCCTTAGAAAAATTGTTCAGTCTAATTTTTTTTCAAAAACAAGATATAACAATTTAAAGTTTCTAAAAATGAGACCTCTCAGAGACCTTGCATCAAGATCCTTTTGTTTTCTATAGAGAAAAAAAAAATTCGAACTTGGAATATCTTAAGTAACTATTAGGAAAGTTATTAGACTTAAAAATTTGCAGGTTTTTCTCAGGACCATGAAAGATATCTATGGGCAAAAAAATCTCAAACCTTCTGATTATCCCTTTGATCTTATTTTATCCCTGGCCCCCCTGGACATCTACTTCCTTAACCCCTGGACATCTACTTCCTTAACCCCATGTCATCACTTTAACCATGAAGGTAATAAAGATACAGATGGAGAGAAAATGTCTCGGTAATGACATTAATGGTCGTTGAAATTTTTCATAAATCTATTCAAAGCGGCTTTTCTTTGATGTACCATCATTGGAAGCAAAAAACATCAATTTATAACTTTATAAGAACAGAAAGAAGCTGATCCGTTGATTTTGAAAAACTTAATTTTGCAAGAAATCTTAGTTAAAATGCGATTCGAAATAGTTTCAACTGATTTAAGGATAAAAGAATATATTAATTTCATAAGGATATACTTTTGGGCTGGCATTTTGTGAGCATTGAGAGTCGCATTACATTATCATTGAAAGTTTCTTATCTTAAAATCTTCATCCTGAACGGGATTCAAATGGCAACATTTTCTAAAAATCGCAAATTTTTAATCAAAATTGCCCTATTTTTCTCAAATTTTCAAAAAAATGGACCCTACGAGGAAGGGATTTTAAATTTTCGTGTTTATTTTTATAATAATCAGGATATCATAATTAGGCTGCTTTGAAATTTTTGTGCAAAAAAATATTAAAACTTTGGATTTTATATACAAAAAACGTATTTTATCTTTTGCCTCTCATCTTTACTATTTCGCGCGCTCTTTTTAAGACAATATCTACGGACCAGGAAAAACGTATAAAACTTGTACTTTCCTTTTATTTCTTTTATAAGACGAGACCAATTTAATTTATTGTTCTACGGGCAGATAGTAAAACAAATATGGGTCGGTCGGTCGGGATAATAAAAATAATAATTTCGAATTTAAGGTTCTGTTAATATCGCTACGCTGAAACTCTATGGAATAGGGAAACCAAAGTAAAAGATCAATTATGTTTACACAAGATTTTTCTTCCTTTTATTTTGAAAAGTAAATAAAAGCCTCGATTGATCACGAAATATAAAGGCCATGTTTTATTCTCCTCTTTCGATGTAATACATAACAAGGTATGATTTATTGATATCAGAAGGATATAATTTATTTTGCATCGTGTTCGTACGCTATTGTGTAATGCGGAAACCCTCATTCTAAGTGCTTTTATGCCATTCTGTAATGCGGAAACCTTCATTCCAAGTATTTGTATGCTATTTTGTAATGCGGAAACTTTCATTCGAATTAGAGAGAGAGCATAGATAATAAGAATCATTCGGATTCGAATTAGAAAGATAAAGTACACGTTGTTTTTATAAAAACATCCAAAACTTTCGAAGCAAATAAAAGTTCATGTAACAAAAGTGGCACCAAGTGTGAAAAGACAGAGAGAAAAAGAAAGAAAAAGTATCAGATGATCATGTTTATTTAACGCATCAATAGCTCTATTTATTTAATTTGATCACACCATGAATATTTTAGTGGTTTCCACATTCCATAGAGTTTCCGCATAGCGATATTAACACACTCTAATATTTTAAAGAGTCACTCGCTAAAAACTAATGTGATCGAACATCAAGTAAATAAATAATTGTGCACGATGTCGGCCCCGGGGGGGGGGGGGCAGTCAGGCAAATTGACCCATGTGCGGCGGTTAAGGGTATGTATTTCAAAACATCAGGAATGCACTGTAAGGGTGGACTTTTGATAAATGCACTGTAAGGGTGGAAATTTCAGCAAATCTGGGAAAAATTGCAAATTTTTGCTCGAAAATCTTGATTTCTTTTGCTCTAAAAGAGTTTGAAATTTGAAAAAATGCACTGTAAGGGTATGAATTTCACCGATTTTTTTCTGCACTGTAAGGGTGCGATTTTAAAAGCCGATTTTTTCGCTGCTCATACCGTCAGTTGGTAAACCCACTCCCCCCCCGGGTGTCGGCATATCTGATTTATTATAAGCACCTACTTATTATAAGAATCAAATCAAACTTTTGATAAACTGTGATAAACCTTTCGGTAATCAGTTCTTGCAAAGTAAACAAGAGACGCTGAACAATATGAGCATTTCTCTTTTTCTTTTAAGCATCTACTTTATAAGAATGAAATCAATAAATTTTGATAAACGGTGATATAGCCTTCGGTAATCAGTTCTTGCAAAGTAATGAAGGGACGGCACACAATATGAGAATACTTGCTGTTTTTATAAGTATCCATTTTATAGGAATCAAATCAATAACTTTTAATAGACGATGATATACCTTTTGGTATACAAAGTAAACAAGGGATGGCGCACAATACGAGCATATTCATTTTTCTTATAAGCATCTAATTTATAACAATCAAATCAATAACTCTTGATAGAAAGAAGCAAACTTAGTTAATTGACGTTTTCAATATTAATAGTATTTATTAAAAACGCATGTTCCACATCGTCACACTGGCTTTAGCAGTTTTAATATTGCTCAACCTTACTCAGTCATCCTAATGACTGTCAAAATCTACTCTCATGGTTCGACCTAAACCTTATTTCGAATTCGCCTCATCTTATTTCGTATCAACGTTTCAGCATACCTTGTGCTAATATTAGGCGAAATTTTCGACATTAGGTCGTCTTGTTTTTTTTTCTTTCTGGCAAAAAACAGGGTCAGTCGGGCCCGTAGAACAATAAATTAAATTGGTCTCCCCTAAGAAAAGCAAAAAGTAAAACCATCTTGTATTTTATTGTTCTTATAAAATCAAAGGAAAGAAAGGAAGAAGAAATCTAGTTAGTTTATCTACACAGCTGTGTAAATAAAACTTTGTGCTTTATGTTTTTCATTCAGAATGTTAAATATAAAAAAAGGGATGTACCTAGAAACCTTTGAAATTTAAGAAGCAGCCGGCGAAGCAAAATCTCGAAAATAAAGAAAATATGTTCTTTTTTTCTAGGCGGTAAATACTTTGCCAAAATATTATGCAATAAAAAATTTTCTAGGGAAGATAATTAAACTGAAGAAAATACTACAACAGAGTTTTAATCAATTTTCGCTTCTTTCATGAACTAATTCAAGTTTTGCACTAGAGATGTGTTCTGATTTCCTAGGGCCAAGTTCCTCGTGCCATGTGTACCTACAGAAAATTATTTTCAGAGATTTTGCACGAGAGATGTGTTCTGATTTGCTAGGGGCCATCAGTTTTTGCTAAGAACACATCCGGCTATTATCTATGTCTAGGACAAGGGAAATTTTTTCGAAAATTCTCAGAACACATCATTTTTTATCAGTTTTCGAAAACAAATTTTCTAGACACGTCTTATTTTTTTTCTCGACATATTTTCAATTTTTTTAAGAAACCGATTCTTTTTTCTAGGAAACAAAGTATTTAAAGGCCTGTTGATTTTCAAGTAAAGAACACAAAATGAATTTAATAGAAAAAGAAATCTCATCATAAACATCTAAAGAACTGATCGAAATTTCTAGGACAGGAATAGGCCAAGAACACGACGCAAAAAAAGGTCGCCTCGGCAGCTGCTTCCGAAATTTTAAAGGACATGCCCCTCACAATTTTGCCCGTGGGAGAGGGGCACTTAGTGATCTTACGAAAGGATGCGAAAAACTGAAGTTGCCTAGATGCCCCGAGCGCAGTGCAGTGCCTTGCCTTTTTTTGAAAAAAATAAAAATTCAGTCAACGAAAATTTTTTTAATAACCAAAATCAAACTACCTAATTATGTCAGACTTACGCGCCACTTTTCTTTGTTTCTACACGCTAAGTAATTATTTTATTAAAAGTGATAAAAATTGATGTAAAATTACTGTCTAAACTACTAATCATGAAGCTTTTTCTCACAAACCATCCGCACCTGTGTGTGTATTTTTTATATTATTGTATCTTGAAAGTTTCCGAAACTGAGACGAAAATAATTGACGTACTAACCTTTTTTATGTCCTTATTTGGTAAGGCGCCACAGCGAAAATTTTTCTCTCATTTTTTTCTTTTCGCAATATGTTTCATGTCTATAACTTTTATTTGTTGTTTGTTTTTTCTCTCCTTGATCGAGATTCTTCTATTGTTTAGCGATCCAGGAGTATATATTTAGCCAGGCCAGACCACTGTTCTTATAAACGTTTCTAAGACTTTATGCAAATGGGATTCGCTAATCTTTTATTTGAAACACAAAAAATCTATTGGAGCTTTTAGAGCTGAAAAAAATCTAGTACATTTTCATCACGATATTTGGCTCTGTTTCAACAAAGACCGAAGTAAAAAAGTCTTTCTTTACTAATTATTCGGCCATCGGGTACCTTTTGTGCTTTTTTGAGGAAAGGTAGAAAACATTCGGCAAGGGTAGTACCCCTCCTAATAGAAAATTGAGATGGGCTCATTCGAGGGATAATTTACTGGGGTAAATTACTCGAAAAATGGCATATACGTTTCGAAAGATTTCTTGATTTATTCTAGAAAAATTTATTAGAAGGGCTTTCGACCCCTTATTCTCATTTTCAAAGTTCGCGAAATTAAATACCACAACCTCCTCGCAAGCCAGGGCCGATAAAAAATTCTACAAGAATAGATAATAACCAAACTTTTTTTAAAATCACTCTCCCCGGCTCGAACTTGTGTGTTTTACAAAACTGTCACAAATTTTATTTGCGGAGGTTGCGCGCGCAATAGAGGGCACACTGCATACAGACTTAATACGCAGATCAACTAAAGTCTAAAGTCAATAAAGAAATTCAAATTGATGAAAACTTATGTTTATAATTTATTATTTTACTCACTAATTTGATATTCGAAAATAAACCGAAAGATAAAAATTTCATTAGGTTACTCACCCCGGCTCGAACCTACGATCGTAGCCACAAGTATAAAGCTTTGAAACGGCGGCTTTGAATGTGTGGGCGTATAATTTGGCGGTGTCGGGATATGGCCTCATTGAATTTTAAAGCCCGTGCGTTAGGGCTAGAAGCGAAACTCATGGAAAGGAAGTAAAGCTACTTAAATCCTACCAAATCCGTGCGGCTCGCGCGGTTTACATAGAAACGCTGGATTGAAAATAAAATCTCTACCGCTATATTTTAAAAAATATATGAGACTTGAAAACAAAGAAAACGTTAGATCCAACCCGACCGTCATACAAAAGGTGCCGGAAAGTTAAAGTTTCACTTTTGCAAGCCTGTGAAAGATAGAACCTTCACTTCTAGCCCCTTCAAGGCATTGAATTGAATGTACGGAAAAAAGCGGAACAGATTTTATATAAATAAAAGTCTTCAATTTCGAGTAAAAATTCATTGATCATTCAATAGATATTCGTTTCTCTATGCTGTATGGCCTTTATTCGTTTAGGATGGCGGTAATTGTCAGAAAAAAACACGGGGATTACGGTATTTCAAATACCTAGTGATAACCTCGATGATATATTTGATTAAAAAAGAATTCCCATGGGAAAATATCATTTAACTCCGATGCATGCCAATCCAATTATCTTCTATCGTAGAGTTTACACGATGACTTATCAACTATGTTTAGGGTAGGGTAATCCTGTTTTTTCTCTATTTTTCAATTAATTCAGTGACGTGTTTTCACCAGGGGAATTCGACTGTTCGTATTTCGAATAAAACAGGCAGAAAAACTGTTACTTCTTTAATGAAATAATACCCCCTAATAAAAGTCCTGTGCGAGTTTAAATCGCCAGCGAAAAGAAAAACGCTGCGGTAAAGGCTATTATTATATAGAAGTATCTTGATTTCTTATCAAATTCGGTCAAACTGTAAGACAATCATTTATAGGAAAGGAAAGATCCAGTAGACGAGGAAAATAAAAAAGTCAATTTGAGGAAGAATTTGATCGGGGACAAAAAACTACCCCGAAAAATTAGTCACTATCCGCGACATTATCCCATAAATCAGCATCAGCAGTGGGCGATGGGTTCGAGGATACAAGAAGGTATTTCATTATAGCTCGTATTTTGGTAACTAACCTAACGGTAAATAAAATTCCAAGTTCCGTATTTTTCATAAAAATGTTCGGTATTCCGGTGAAAATTGAATCAAGCAAACTGGGCAATTTTTTTAGACCTGAATCTCAAAAATAATGAATGTTTTAAAGAAAAAAGGAAGGGGAAAGTATTTTACCTAAATATATAGTTCATTAAAGTGGAGCGGGGACGAGCGTACTAATTTTCGCGTTTTGGGCGTCTGTATCACGCAAATTAGTTCCTCGAAAATGTAGTTTTATCTAAAAATTTCAAATACCCCTAGGAAAATTAAATCATTTTGCTAAAAATTAGTTTGCACTAATTCGGGTACCCTTTCACCTTTTCACCGTGAAAAAAAGTTCCACGAAAATTAGTTCCCGTAAGTGCTAGGTATAATCCTACCTACTGCGCTGAGGTAGTTATTACGACCTCGAAAACTCGGAAATACTTTACCTTATAGCTCCATGACCTCGGAAATAGTTCAGCTTAAATTTCGTATGTGACCTATTTAGCTCACTTCGTAGCCCGAATGACGTCGGAATTAGTTCACTCGTTGTAGTAGCTCAAAATGATCTCCAGAATGAATGTTTAGAGTTTACGCCATATCGTTCGGATAATATGACCTCGGAAATTGTTCACCTTGTAAAACGACTTCGGAGAAATAGTTTACACCATTGTGTTCGGATGACCTCGGAACTCAAAATGACCTCGGAATTTATATTCCATGTTTTGAAATGACCTCGGAAGTTCCGTTCCGTGTTTTAAAATGACCTCGGAATTTCAATTCCGTGTTTTAAAATGACCTCGGAAGTTCCGTTCCGTGTTTCAAAATGACCTCGGAATTTATATTCCAAGTTTTGAAATGACCTCGGAAGTTCCGTTCCGTGTTTTGAAATGACCTCGGAAGTTCCGTTCCGTGTTTCAAAATGACCTCGGAATTTATATTCCAAGTTTTGAAATGACCTCGGAAGTTCCGTGTTTTGAATTTTATTTTTGTTTCGGAATTTCCGTGTCGTCCGCACCCCAGTAACGACTATTTTCTGGAATGGCCCAATATCAAACCAACTTCAACTTAATGGCAGCCATGTTGAATAATTATGTACTCCAGCATAAAAACAATGATACAGCCATACCTAATTTTTAAAATATGCATGATACATTAATTATGCATGGCTGTATCATTGTTTTTATGCTGGAGTACATAAAAAACCTAAGAACCAATCAGAAGCCTCTCTGAAGTCACCACTGGATGACATCCTGGTGGATGATATCGTCTGCCAACCTTCTAGCAAAGGGTGAGATAGAACAAATTTAATGGAACAAATGGGCTAAGAGTTTTGATATAGCAACAGTATACAGTTTTGTTAAAGCCAAAATGAATGAACCTGTTCACTCCATCGATTTAATTTTTGGATTTTTCTTCCACTTCTCTTTCTGTTTTCTTTCTTTCCATCTGTCTGCCGCTTTTCATCTGAATAAATCGTCCTAGTGGATGTATTACAAAATTCGAACAACAACAATAAACTCACATCATTTGGTGACCCTATAGGTAGCCCGTTTGAATATGCAAAGCCCGTCGGACTGCATCGGAAGCCCGGATTAAGGCGTGAGATGATGTGTACTAACAAAACGAAAGTGATTTTTCCCGCGATTTAAATTCTATTTTCGAAACTTTTTTTTAAGTCCAGTCAGGCATCAGGTCATACATATTCATCACCTGATATCACTGACAGTGGGTCATATATCTACCTAAAAGTGAGTGTAATCCAAGTGAGTTATCTTTCTTTTGAAGTTGTTCATACTTGCTGTTGAGGTCTAATTAATAATTTGACACCTGTTTGACATACAGTTTTTTATAGAAACTTAGTGCTTAGTGCTTAGTATGTCAATCTAGGGATGTAGACCCAACTGGGCAGGGTACCAGTATGGATTTCGTGTAACTAACGCCGAAGTTCTTCGGCGTACAACTGAAACGTTTTTGGCGCATTGGCATAAGGGTACTTACAAAGATTGTTTTGATTTTCAGTTGGCGTATAGTAATAATTCCAGCTCGGCGTGAATGACTCCATAATCCATCGATTTTTAGCTTCCATTTGGCTAAATTTGCTTTCGCTCGCTTGCGCTTGTGTCAATTTATTAATTATGTTGGCGCATGCGCCTCTTTTCCCATATTGCACCCTTATTGAAAAATTGAATGTTGGTACAAAAGAAATTTTGCTTGGCGTGAGGCTTGCTGCACGGAAAAATATCTTCGGCGCAAGATTTCGTGGAATCCATACTGGGAGGGTACTCTAGCAACGGGTCAAAACCAGTTTGAATATAAATTTGAAGGGGCCATTTTGAGAGGGGTGTTCTTTAAAAATTTTTTTTCAAAGGACGGGCATAAATATTCAAGCAGGTTATTTGAAAGAAGAGGAAAAAAAGAAATCTTAGATAGGTCCAAAATGTTTAAACTCAATACACTTTTGGAACTATTCCTAAAAAAAAGTGACCTTGTGACGAAATATTTCTTTCCAGACCCGATCAATCGAACTTGTCATACCAATCGAACAATCGAACTCCATCGAAAGCTTAAAGTTCGATTAAAAAAATTAATCGAACACTAAGATTTTTTAAAAGATTGTGAGTGTTCGATTAAGTTCAATCAATGGCTTTCGGTTCGATCAGTTCGATAAACCAATTTTGTTCGACAAATTTGTGCTGCTCCGCCACCGTATATTAGCTTCTTTTCAAAGCCAATTTCAGAATGTAAATCGGGAAATTACCTCAGACAACAGATTACACACATTTCCTGTATCCTTTTAGCGCCAGAGGCGGTTTGTTGGGGCGTAGTATTCCGCCACTTGGCCGCGCACGAAATTGCAACAGAGGGGCTACGGACTTTATCCCGGATAGACAAATATCCGGGTACAATAAACGTCAAGCTGTTAAGTCCGGGAACTGTCGAAATGGCAATCGCGTGGCCAGGACAAAGTTTTTGCAAGCGAGGGAAGATATGAGGATTTTTAATATCATTGAACTAATCGAACTTTTTACTGACCAAACTAATCGAACTGCTATTGCTTCAAAAATTGTGAGTGTTCGATTAGGTTCGATTAATTTTTTTAATCGAACTTTAATCGTTCGATGGAGTTTGATTAGTTCGATTGTTCGATTGGTTCGACGAGCTCGATTGATCGGGTCTGGTTCTTTCCATCCTCATAAAAACAACAGATACCCCCCTTTCGCCCTGACTTGCACTGGTGTTAATTGTAAGCCCCAAGACTTGAAACCACTTTTTTTGTACAGGTATATAAAGAGGAAATACATTTTTAAAGGGAAATGTCCTTTTCAGCTAGAATTAGTCCCTAAAATAGATTCTTCAAAATCAATGTTGAAATGGAATCAGAAGAGGATATTGATTTCAATCAAAATGTTCTTGATCTGTGTGGAAATTGTCATGAAAAATGTGAAATGAAATGTGGCAATTGTAATGTAACCAGTTATTGTTCAAGATTATGTCAAAAACTTGATTGGAAGTATCACCAACGTTTCATGGGATGTACAAGCACCAAAAAGACTTCAAATGAAGGGGCAGCCTCATCAAGTGAACAATCCAACCAACACCCGATTCTTTTAAATGAAAGGAATAAGATTAAATATGGTGAATTGTTGAATGCACAGGTTGCACTTACGCATGCTTTTCTTGGAGCAGGTAAATATTCTGTATAACATTCTTCTATCATTGGTAATTAGCGTAATTTTCTATCATATTGTGATATTTTTATGGCTGCACAATATTAAAGAGCTTTCACAATTCTTTGTGAAGCCTTTTGCTGCTTTGGAAATGGCCAAAATGTTTGGATAGCCCCTCCTGCTCAAAGAAAGGAAACCTAGGCCTGCGTCTACATATTTGTTCAGGTTTTGGAAATTGTCCTTTGTCATTAACCATTTCTCACTTTGCTGATTTCAGGCCTGGGTTTTTCAAGATTTTTGTCGGTTAATGTAAAACGCAGGTCACAGGTCGCAGGTCACAGGTCACAGATCAGTGATGACAGGTTGACTCTAATCAATGTCATTGCAGAGGAAAATGTTTGGAAAACACAAAGAATTATCAAAAACATAATTCTCAAGCAATTTCATCCATATAAAACCATTTCAAACATCAAAATTTAACCATGTGCTTTTATCGATCTTTCGCAGTTTGCGCTGTGTATAACGCAGACCAGAGAATATTTGAAACCATATTATACGTATAACAGGTATATTACATATTGTAATGTTTGTAATGTTATATGATGGTTAAATATAATAAAACACATCGCTCTAAAACTACCTTCTCACAGAACTCATGAGCTTCTGATTGGTATAACTTTATATCCAGCCATATTGTTATCATCACATTCGGTATGCTAAATATTTTTGGTGTTTTTCTCTTGTAAGACATGATATTTTGTGATTCTGTCAATATTTTTGTCAAAAATTGTCATTAAGTCATCAAAAATAACAATCGAATGATTAATTAGTTTCATTCTTCTAAAACCACTCTCTTAGGGACCTCACAAGCTTCTGATTGGTGCTGTTTTATATCCATTCACACTATTAACATCACATTCTGTATTATAAATTTTTTTTTGTGTTTTTGTCTTTTCTTGCATCAGATTTTATGATTCTGTTAATATTTTTGTCAAAAATTGTCATTAAGATATTAAAATAATAACTGAATAATTAATTAGTTCCGTCCTTCTAAAACCACTCTCTTAGGGACCTTGCAAGCTTCTGTTTGGTGCCATTTTTTATCCATTCACACCATCCACATCAAATTTTGTATAGTAAATATTTTTCGTGCTTTTGTCTTGTTAGGCATCATATTTTATGATTTTGTCATTATTTTTGTAAGTAAGTGTCACTAGGTTGTTATTCTATTCAATTGTCATTTTATAATATCTAAATAACATGTATTACTTTTTTGTAATTTAATGCGTTATGTATTGATGTTATGTTATGTATATGTTATGATCTTTTTTCCGGTCTGCACTTTGTTGACCTGTGACCTGCGACCTGTGACCTGTGACCTGCGTTTTACACTAACCGGATTTTTGTCCTCTCAAAATTTTTTACCGGAAATACTCTTACGCATACTTTTATTCATTATCTACTTCAAAATCATTGACAATCTTATAAGAGCAACCAATAACTGGTTTTACATCCTATGCTTTTCTTTGCAGATTTGGTATACCAGGCTGATGATGACCACATAGAAATGTTGATGGAGCAACGTCATAAAACGTTTCAAAACGCTGGTCTCCCTATCACAATACCGCACATATTTGAAGGAATATTAGACATCAAAATATTTCGTACTTATGAAGGTGATGTATATTTTCATAACACGTGTTATGGCTTGGGAAGTGATATATCAGGAGGACATTTACCGTCACAGAACCCCATCAAAATATCGGAAGGAGATGCAACAAAAATGCTAACACCAAGAGATTTATTAAATAAAATTACAGCGGGTGTTGTCTTCGACCCAGACGATCATGATGAGTTTGCGCATTATGCTTCAAACAATTTGAGACCCCTTTTTGTATGCTCAAATCATAAGGAATTGAATGAATTACAAGTTTTACAATTCAAACATGGAGTGTTGATACTATTCACATTTGGGTTTTGATGATGAAAGCATATTAACTCGAAATTTGTTGTGTTCAAATTTTGGTTAGATAAAGTTGGCTGTTAAGACATGATGTTGATGCAGGTTGATGAGGAACCTTGGCAGGAAAATAAGCAAAATGAAAAAGTATAACATAAGTCTTATATGGAGACTTCAATATCTCATAGATTAGTACCAACAATGAGACCACTGAGGTTTAAGACCTGTAAGACCTTTTTAAGTTAAAATAAGTACAGTAAACCCCATTTTCAAATTATTTCAGTTCAATAATACAATGAAACTTAGGTGAAATGGGAGTGCCAAATAAGACCCAATTTCACATGAGGCAGGCAACAAACAGAAGAATCATTAAAAGTTATTTTTGATAGTGTAAAGTTTTGGGGACACGAGAAGTTTTTTTTCACATTGGTGCAATGCAACGTGTTTTATCCCAACAACACAAGAAAAAGTGCGTGTCCCATGGTTTCTTTTTTTGTCCCTGGGACAAAAGTGAGATTTCACTATTATTGGTAGAAAGAAAAATGTGGTGTGGACCCGAGAAAACTTCATGTGTCCCCAAACCTTTAATTATATCTTTTTTTTTCTTTAGTTAGTTTTACAAATCTGAACTCCTTAAAAGTATAATATCATGATATTTATGAAAAGGAAATATTCTAAACATGACTAGCTTCATGGGTTAAAATTTCCAAGAACACCGTACGCTGAAATATCATCCCCAGTGGAAAATTATACTCCAGTTTTTGTCCCGCTAAAATAATTAAATAAACAAATCCTCGTTGCAAAATATTTTGTGATTTTCCATCCCCAATGAATTTTCTGGATTGAAAACAGTTGAATTCAAATCCTCAGCCATAAAACATGGGAATATCAATCCCCATGGAGTTTCAGTCCGTTATTTTTACACAGTGAATTTTACTTTTTTTCCATACATGAAAAAAGTGTTGAATGTTAATTTGTCTCTTATTTCCTGTTATATTCCTATGATCTCTTATTACATGTAACTAATTTTTCATTGTAAAATGATAGGTACTTTAACATTAATGGAAAATCTTATTTATTCTAGAAACAAAGTAAGTAATAGACAATCTATTCTAAAATAGAACAAACGAGCCAGTGATGGCAAATTATTATCAAACAGTACCAAACTCACAAAACGAAACACCTCAACAGAACCAGGATGATGGATGTAGTTGGATACTAAATGAAGAAGATTCAAATGATCATACTCAACATAATATGGCCACTGATGACGCAATCGCCCAATGGAATGAAATAGGTATGAAAATGTTAATTCGTAATTTATTGGACACGCCGGAGTTTGTCTTACACTCTCTTTAGGATTCGACTGCTTCACTGTTTTTTTACCAAGTGACTGAAAATATATATTTTATGCCCCACTCTAGTCGAATATAGTCTTTTTTTAGCTCAGAAATACTTTTATTAAAAATAATATATATACTTAGTCTTCGTTGTATTAAGAGTAAAATAAGGTCAAATATTCTGTAGAAACATCCTTGAACTCGTAAGCAAATTAATGCTAGGTTGTGGATTGGCCTCGTCGTGTTTTCCTTTTGTTTTTGACTTTTAAACGATTTTTGACAATTTGACCCAACTTGATTTATGACGCCAAAAAATTGCTTTCCAAATCGGACCTTTACAGTGTAGCCCTTCAGCAGTTAAAAGGTACCCTTACAGTGCATTTTACCTAACGTCTCTGACCCTTACAGTGTAGTTTGATTTCGTATCTTATTTTGCTGAAGCCCCCCAAAAATGAGTCTAAGATGTCGACCACCCTTAAGGGTGGCACATGGCGTGGGTTGGACCATATGGGTGCCCCCGGGGCGAACCCTAAAAATATTTTTGTTTCCGGTCCACCGGGTGACGAAAAAAAAAAAATCACCCGGCCGGCCGCAAAAAATTTTTTTTTGCTAAATTTCGATCCCAAAACTCGATTTTTTAAAGCACTCGTAGAAGTTAAAATGATGGTCTTCTTTACCTTAAATCTGTAGTAACTTGACACCGCTACAGGCTTCGGCATAAGAAAAATTCACGTGTGATCATCGCACGCCTAGATTTTGATTTATAGCGGTCTAGGCGTGCGATTATTCAAATACTTAATTTTCATCGTTTATATTTTCAACTGTGTTACAATATCTCTAAGAACTGGACACTCTCTTTCATTTTGAATATTTATCTTCAATTGCTAAAGGCTCCAAACTGTGATTACGAAGTGAACTTTTTTGAGAAAAAAGTAGAGTGAGAGAAACATTTCCCCAATTTTTTAAATCCTCACTTTATGAATGTTTCTTTTTATTTTACTCACAAGTCAGCATGATTCCTTTTATAAGAACAAAACTGTTTACTTACTGAAAAGTCCCCACTTTGTGAATGTTTCTATTTATTTTACTCACAAATCAGCATGATTCTTTTATAAAAACCAAGTTGTATATAAAAAAAAACATTCTTAAAGGTTGAGTTGCAAGCAAGAATTAACAAAAACAATGCAGGGTTTAGTTTGAGATGAATAAAATTTCATTTCTATAACAATGATCGGCGTGTATTTTACAGTAGAACATAAAATATCACATTCACGAAAGTTTTCCAAACAAACAAACTAACCCTAACCCTAACGATGATGTACGAAAAAAAAATGCGGCCGGGTGACGACGAAATAAATTTTCACCCGGCCGGTGGACCGGAAACAAAAAATTTTTTCGGGTTCGCCCGGGCATTTTTACTGT
The DNA here is from genome assembly GCF_902728285.1 of Clytia hemisphaerica. Lineage (NCBI taxonomy): Eukaryota > Metazoa > Cnidaria > Hydrozoa > Leptothecata > Clytiidae > Clytia > Clytia hemisphaerica. Next base: position 59,272 of record NW_027104471.1, read on the forward strand.
GATTAGAACCTATACTAGTCTTATTGCAGTTCCCTTGCATCGCATGGATTGACCTGGGCGAAGATTTGGCAAAGACAAGATTGACAGACATAACATAACTTCGGCTTATCAGTACTAGTCCAGTTGTAGTAAGTATTGCGTTTTACAGTTTTTTGAGGTTACAATATTTCCCTTATACCATTTCAGAGCAGTCACTGAGGAATAACATAGATGACGAGATTAGATGTTTACGAAACAGGATACATCATTTGTTGGATGAGAAAAAGATGAAGTGTGATTTTATGTTGGGCATCTCTGGCACACCAACATCCAAAGTATATTTAATATTCAGACTTCTAGCACTTGTAGATTTTTCTAATATCACAGACTGTATTGTATTGAATACTTTAATCAGCTTTTTTGCGAAGATTTGGATTTTAAAGGTCATTTTAGACTAGTTTTAGCTGTTTCGCAAAATTAAATTCAGGCGAATTTTTTCTAAAAGCAGATCCGCTAATATAAATCCAAAAGATTTCGCGACTTTTCGGCTTCGAAAAGTTTGAATGTTGCGAAAATTAATCTGATTAAAGTAGGTTGATCTTGATTCAAGTTTTATAGTCTTTTACAGTTAAAGTCTTGAACAGACTAAATATTTTCTTTCATTAGGGTACGTCTTTTAGATTACTTGTTTAAATGAAAAAGTTATCTGTTATTTGTTTTCACGCCATTATTGATGTGAAAGCGTTCATTGAATAATAAACCTACCTTAGAATTACATATACGCCTTTTCGGGGTTCACGACGCCATTTTGTAGGCGGAGCAAATTTTGCGTGATACGCGGGGCAAAGTCCAGACGGGGATTCCTTCGATACAAAATGTCAATCAAATGTAAACAAAACAAAAACAAAATAATAAAATAATTCAACTCTGTGGTGGAATCAAGATGGGAAAAAATGATCATTGTTGTGTCTCAGGCTGCAAGAACGATAAAAGATATATCAATAACACCGTTAAAAGGAGTCATGTTGCTGAATTGAAATGGCACAGGTTCACCAGCCACCAGGATATCAGAAAGGAATGGACGAGACAGGTGAGGAGAGGAAGACCAGACTTTTCACCTGGGCAATGGACTTTTGTGTGCTCGAACCACTTCCCTGATGGAGAACCAACAACACAAAATCCATTTCCGAAATTATTCATGACAACTGCATCCATTAAAAACAAAACTCCAACTAAAAGGCGAAGTGTTTGGGAGTGCAGGAGAAAGCTTATAATGACACCACCAAATACAGACACCAATACACCAACTATCCTTTCAACCATTACCTCTCCACTCACGCCTTCTACTCCTTCGTTCTCATCAGCAGTTATCAATGGAATAGACTACTCACCATACCTCCCTTCAAGGTCATTTGAAGCAGTCACTAGAGAGTATGATGTCAGATTTTACACCGGCTTTAACACACCTAAGATCCTGAACTGTCTTTTTGACTATCTGAAATTGAAGGCATCGACAATGAGATATTGGGATGGTCAGAAAAAGACACTAAAACCAACTAGCTATCAAACAAGGTTGAGTGATATTGTTGAAACACATGACTATGATATTTCATTGCTAAATTATCACAATTCGAAACCCGGACCCTCAAGAAAATTGTCACTAGAACAGGAATTCTTTTTGGTTTTGATGAAATTGAGAATTGACAGTCTACAACATGACCTGGCTTACCGATTTGGAATTTCAATTGGAAAAGTTTCACAAATTTTTATTACGTGGATAAAACTGATGTCGAAGGAACTTGGTGTCTTGATAATTTGGCCGTCCAAAGAGCAAATTGCGAAAACCTTGCCTAAATGTTTCAAAAAATTTCACCAGTACAAAAAGACAAGAACAATTATTGACTGTACAGAGGTATTCACAGAAACCCCAAGTAGTTTAGAATCTCATTGCCTTCTTTGGAGTGACTACAAACACCATTGTACAATCAAGTTTATGGTTTGTATCACTCCAAATGGGTCTGTTTCCTGGATTTCGCCTGCATATGGAGGACGTACTACGGATGTACACATTGTGCGAAACTCTGGATTTTTAAAATTGTTGGAGCCTTATGATCTTGTCATGGCAGACCGTGGATTCAAAATAAAAACAGATCTTGCCATGAAACAATGTTCACTTGCTATCCCACCCAGTGCTTCAAAAGGGGTACAAATGACGGAAAAACAGTCTAAAGAGACGTCAACTGTTGCAAATGTTAGGATCTATGTTGAGCAGGCAATTAAGAATATCAAAGACTATAGAATCTTGAAGAATGAATTGAAATTATTGTATTTGCCAATTGCAGACGATATGATCAAAATATGTTGTGCATTGAATAATCTTAAAAATTCACTCTGTACTTAATTTTTTTGTGATATTATTGCAAGACTATAAACTTTGTCAAAAATCAGGTTTCGGAATTTTGAGATTTCTTTAAGGGATACATTTAAAATTTTATTGGAAAGTTATTGTGTAGAATTCAATAAAACTATTTTCGAGTCATTATAATAAATGCTTCAAATATAAACACTGTCTATCAATACGTTTACAATCAACAATCATCATTTTCAAATATATATATATAATAATACAAGAAAAATTTTTTTAAATCTTAAATCAACAAAATAATTTAACAATATTTAACTTAGGAAAATATGATAAAACTTGATAAATTTGTATCAAGTAGTTAAATTATTTTTTCAAATATATAAAAAACTTTATATAAATTTGACGTTTAACGTGAACATGTTTTTAAAGTATACTTACACTCTTTACTGAAGTTAACATTGTATTTTTACAAGAAAAATGTATTTCCAAAGGAAAATCTGCTTTATTGAAAGAAAATCTATTACGTATTTTCTAAGGAAAATCTATTGTGTACTTTTGAAGAAAAATCTATTGTGTATTTTCCAAGGAAAATCTATTGTGTATTTTCCAAGGAAAATCTATTGTGTATTTTTGTAAGAAAATATACTGCATCTTTTTTAAGGTAAATCTTATTACGTATTTTCCAAGGAAAATCCATTATGCATTTTTATAAGAGAATCTACTGCGTCTTTTTTAAGGAAAATCTATTTACGTATTTTTCAAGGAAAATCTATTGTGCATTTTTGTAAGAGAATCTACTGCGTATTTTTGAGGGAAAATCTGTTATATATTTTTGAAGGAAGATCTTCTGCCTAATTTTAAAGGAAAATATTAAAACATATTTTCCAAGTAAATTCTACTGCGTATTTTCCAGGTGACAATCATTATTTTACGTATTTTCATGGGAAAATTTTGATTTCTCGTATTTCCCAAGGAAACAATTTTTCAAAGTATCTCAAAAGAAAAATTATTTATGCATTTTACAAGGAAAATTAATTTTAGATTGTTAATTTACAATTAGTTTATAGTTTACAGGTTTTTAATTTTTATTTAATAAGGATAGTGAAAATAGATTCATCATGATATAATTATTGTTTTAAGAATTTATATGTTAACATTTAAAGTAATATTTTTATCTATCTATATAGTACTATTAGTTATGGTTAATTTATGAATGAGAGTTTTACCATCCATTTTAATTAATTTAAACTCAAGATGAAAAAAATCTAATATTAAACGAAATCTGTTGTTTATATAAAATTTCGCCTTCCTAATGATATGAAAAATAATTAGGAATAATCGTGCTCTGAAGAGATATTGTCATGAGATGTGTAGTCATGTTCTAAAGAAATTAAGCACAATCTACACAACCAACTTTCATTCATCAGTTCTTTTGAGTTGAGGTCCTCACATTTCAAGTGGTATCTACAACAACATCGATCACATAACATGCTCTTAAATTGGTCATGCTCTTTCATTTCAATTTCACAGTCTTTAAAAATAAATTTTCCACATTTTCCACAATAATCAATGTGTTCGATATCCAGCAACACAGGACAAACATAACGTTTAAAGAAAATCAATAGGTTACGCTCAACATTTTGCCAGTGTTCTTCATCAAAATGAATTTCCTCAATAAAAAAGTCAATATCAGTCCATACAATAAAATAACATAATTTGCATCCAGTTATAGCCATTTGTGATTGAATTTGTGTGTAGTATGCATGAGAATGTTTTAAAGAAATATGATTGGTTGATTCATTGTAATCAAGAAATAAAGAATTTTCTGCACAATCAGCAACAAGTTTCCCTTTGAACGAATGTGGGCATTTGATTTCAATAACCGCTGTTATATTGTGACATTTGCAACTAAATATAGCATCTGGTGAGGCTGCAATATAAGGAAAGGTGGTAAGGGAGAATAAACCACACTCTTGTAAGGAAAATTTTATGTGGTGGGAGACTTGATTTGCGTAGAACTGTTTCAGTGCAATTTTCTCTTTAGTACGTCCCCAGTTAATTGCTTCATTGGACGATAGGGTATCAGCTGGACGGTTTATTATTTTATGAACCAGATGTGTTGTTTTGGGTCTGACTACGGAATGTGACCTAACAATGGTATTTACTTTGGTGAAAATGGTGTGATGGTCAGAAGCAGTCAAGCGTCCTTTTCTGGATTCAAGCCATAAATCATTTGTTGATTGTCCCCGAGTTTTCTCTTCAAGAAGATTAGAGCTTTCTGTGTTTGATATCGAAAGGATATTTTTATCAAATTTTGCAATTTTCTCTTGAGGCGATAAATGCGAAAAGTTTTGAACAATTTTTTCGGCTTCTTTGGAGATTAGGATAGCGTTGGTTTTCGAAGGGACATCAACAGGGATACACTTAAAAACCACCGATTGAGGGCTAACAATATGCAGTTCTCGTAAAAGAGTAGAAACAGAGTCGTCAGTAATGGCTTGTAAAGCTGGTTGAGCAGGGTGAAATTTTTGCAGTTTTTTCGCACGTAAACCTTCTCTGTTAATGTCAATGTTATTCTTTTTGTCATCTGAGCGAATCTTTTTCCGAATTACAATATCTTTAACTTGTTTTGGAACAATGTCTCTCTTTGTTCTTTTGTTCCAGTCACATGGAACATCAGTACAAGCTGGATCAAGGTAGCCTTTTTGATTTGCATACTCCATTTTATACAAAACAGCAATGACATGATTACACGAGCGGCTACTACCAGCCATACAGCTACACCAGCAAGTCAAAATCAAAACAGGATCTTTTTGAATAGCTATCCACAAATGTTTTGTATCACTGACCGTCAATGAAGCTTGTACTTTAGAATACATGAAAACTTTGTTTTTTGATGATGAAGGCTCGTACACGTAGATCGGATGGACAAACCCACTATCAAAGTAAGAAAAAGCTTTTTGGTCTTTGTATCTACCAACATAGTCAATATCAAAATCCCGCACTTTCAAAATATAATTGAAAATGTTTCCCAAATCTAATTTTGGCCATTTTAAAAAATCATCTGAATGTTTCTCTGTCTCAATCGAAAGAGGGTCACATATCTTGAACTCTTTCAGTCTTTTATCATATTCAGCTGCCAAAGCCTTCTTTTGATCTTCTAGTGTTCCAATTATTGGTAATTTATTTTCGTAGGCATAGAAAGCCCTGGCAACAAGAATTACCTTTTTACCAGTGACTTTCATACCTCGAATTGAGAGATAATCAGTCAAATTATTGAGACCAAGGTCCATAAAATCTTCATATACTTTCATTGACATATTGTAATAATTTGTTATATTTCTACAGCTGAAATGAAAGAGAAAATTATCACAACACAACTCTAAGTTTCAAACGCACTCACTGTTTTTCTTGACCAAAAAGAAAACCTATATATCCTTTATAATAAAAATCAAATCAAAGATATCAGACAGAGAAGATATGTATTATGTTTTCATCTGTGAATTAACTTTCACTTTCGGTTGTTCAAGATGCAAGTGGTGATTCTGTTTTGTTTACATTTTTTGTTGTCGCGAAGGAATCCTCTTTTGAACTTTGCCCCAACCCACTGAAATTTTCTCGATCCCGCCATAATTTTGCTCCGCTTACAAAATGGCGTCGCGAACCCCGAAAAGGCGTATTGTGAAGAAAGAGCAAACTAAAACTGGTAAAAAGTTTCTCATTCGACACCCATAATTCCATTGCGTCGGCAGGATCGTTGAATTCTCTTGACTACAGGTAACTCCTGTTCTATGTATTCCTGTCTCCATGCAAGAACCAATTGCATTGCGTAAAAAGTTGTGAAGATCTCGTCAAAAAACAAACTGGTTAACAATGATATTGTTTTGTTCTTCCACAGGATGGTTATATAGATGACGAATCACATTGCAGCCAACCACAACAAATGGTATCAACACAATCTATGCTTGACCACGAAAATAGTAAGTACCGTCAGCTTATGGTTAAAGAATTCTTAAAGCAGCATACTGTATAACTTAGAATAGACGCCCCTTCTTTTAAACGCCCCCTTGAATAAACGCTCCTCCTTTGATGAAAAATTTTCAATTAACGCCCACTCAAATAAACGCTTCCTTCGAATAAACGCTTTTTCTCTAGGAGGATCGTTTATTTGAAATAAGTAAGGAAGTAAAATGTGAGGGAATACTTAGATATATGATATTAATTGTATCATATTAATATTCAAACTGATTTTGACCCGTTTCTACATCTCTTAGTTAACATATTTGTACTCAAACAATAATGAAAAGGCAAAATGAGGCTCCTATACTAAAGTGATCTTGGTTATAAATTATTTAATAACCCCCCTCGAATAAACACCCTCCTAAAAACAAAAAAATATACGGTATACGGTAATTAGTATATCGTAGTAGATAGCCTATACTAGAAGCTTAAAGTTTTGATGTACTGTAGACCGCTTGGGTGACTGGAAATTTAATTCCAAAATGATCTCATAAAAGTTTCATTTTGTTTTGTTTAAGTCTCATCAGAATGATAATTTGATTGTCTAAATGAGAAGTCAGTTAGCAACAAGCTTCTGGGTTTTATAATCAGGATAGAATAAAATAATTGAAATTCATTTGGTGAAACTTTTGGTGAAACTTTTTCCACAACTCTTCGTTTTAATATATTAAAATTGTTTGAGCATGATTAAAAGTATTGTGATTGTAAAAAATATTCTCAGTACGAATTCTTGAAAATCATTACATTAACGTGCAGTCCATTCTAACTTTCCAAGATTCTGCTTAAATTTTGTGCTAATTTTTTGAAATTGTTTGTGAAACTAAATCAAATTGATATCCAATCAACGCTCTAAAAGAGGTCGGTACGGAACGCACGGCGACTTAGTAAAATTTTAAGGTAATGAAGTTCCGGGAGACTTTCCACTCTCGTTTGTTTCGCTCAACCGTCTTTTCAAGTTGAACAATGTTTTGGTTGTTCGTTTGTTACCAGTCGATGGTGTTCCTTTCTTCTTTTTACCGTCCAATCGGATCTCTTTAAGCTGGGTCACGTGGTTCTTCAACTCTTTCAATTTGGATTCATTCATCGTTTGTTTAAAGCTAGACACGCGGACCAAATTTTCCATCTTCTCCTCCATCTCCTTTACAACTTTAGTGACTTTGTCAAAATGTTTTTCATAAGATCCCAAATTTTGTTTGCCATCGACCAGTTCTTGAGACATGTCATTGATGGTCTCGCAAAGCGCTTTGATTTGTTTCGAATATTCTATTTCAGCGCTCCATGACTTCTTTAATTCACGTTGGTATATTTCGGATGTTTCCTCGGTTCGACGCTTAAGGATCATGTAGTTTTCCATCCAGCGTTCAAGTTTATCGGCTACTACTTGACTTTCGTTGCAAATCTTGGCAACCTGTATAGTGATTGAGATGGTAAGGATTAAAGAGCTAGAGATATTTGTTTCAGCCCAGTAGTCTAAATGACCTCTTGAGTTTTGTTTTTGAGTTTATTACTGGCATGACAAATCAGTGTGGTGGGATCTCCAACAGAAATATGCAATTAAAATCAAGTGGCATCTTTCTAGGAAAAGTGTTTTGTAAAACTTGTCATTTTTTATCGCTTAAATACTGCAACTACAATGCAATAATATAATAACTAGAATACTATAATAAATAGTCAGGAAACACTGTCTAACCTTTTTCTTTTTTTCCGTGACATCCTAAAGAGAAAACTATTGCTGAACCAGGAATTTCCGCAGTAAAGGGATAGGTGGGTTTCCGGCCTATACTACAGTGGAGTCTCCATAGCTCGAACATACACTGGGAACGCAAATCTGTCCGAGTTAAGGAAAATTTCGAGTTATGGAGTAAGGTTTATAAGGTATGAGCTATAGAAATTCGAGTTAAAGAGACTCAACTGTATTTTAAATCATCATCTACGGTCAAGCTCACCTTTTCAGTATGGCCAGTGAATGCACTTTGACATTTTTCACTCAGTGCGAGCAGCTTATGATCATTTCGTGCTGCGATTGTTTTGATTTCACGGATTGTCCTCTGTATCCCCAGATCATCTATCGGAACATCTCTCAAAGGCGATTCAGCTTTGAATTGACCTTTTCTTGGTCTCTCGTCAACTGGAATAAGGATATATTCAAACAATGACTCTTCGAACTTGATAATTGAGTGGAAATGAAAACCTATTACGTCAGGATTGTTTGTATTAGCTAACTTAAGTTCATGAAAAGTTTGTAGTTTTTATACATTTCATTGAAATTTTAATCGATAAGACGATTTCCGAATATTCAAATTCAATGGCAAATTATTCTATATGTTTCACTTTTGACAAATGCCTTTTTCAGTTGCACAGGTTTTACCGGATCTTTGAAAAGATATGCTAAAATATGATGAAAAATTCAAGTTGATTATCTTACAATGTCTACGCTCATTCATTCCAGTATAGTTGCCAAATCCTCCAGGTGGTGGTGGGAAATCATGACCGGGAACGAAAAACGTCTGTTCTGGATCTATTGCACGCTTGCCTTGGATTTTTTCCGGTTCAACTCCTCTCTGGCCATTCCTTTCCATCGGCATAAATGTTTGCTCTTTAGGAATGGGCGATGGCGGAGGCGGAAATTTTTCGGGTGTATTGAAATGTGGTTGACGTTTTTCACTATCTGAAAGTGTAAAGAAATCAAGACATCTTCTTATAGAGGTTTTAAATGGCTAAGTAACTTGTCACGAACGCCGAAAAAAGACGAGCAATGTAGCAAAGTGCTTTCTTTCACTTTTCAGCTAGAAGAAAAATATTAACGAATACGAATATCCATTCTTATCAGTTGAGGTCGTAAAAACGCTAACCGCACCCATTGATTTATCCTTTGAAACAACACAACATGAACAAACAACAAACTTATACAAGCAACTAGTTTTTTTAAAGAAATATACAAAAACAATCGTGTGAAAAATCGTAAACAATCGTGTGAAAAATCATGAACAGTTGTGTAAGAAATTTCGGAGAGTCTTAAATATTTAGGCTGTCTACGTAAGAAATAAGGACTCTACAAACATACCTTCAGAAAGGACACTTGTCACTCCACCTCTGACTTCACTACCATCATCATCGTCGCTTCCATCGAGGTGAACTCGATCTCTCGTTTCGTTCAATGCGTAATCGATGCGTTCATGTTGGCTTGCTGTCAAATATCTGTCACGGTATTTGATACAGAGCATCTTCATCTCTTCGTATTTACCTGTAGAAAAAAAGGTATAACACACACATTTATCCGTTAAAACTGTTCGAAGCTTGTCTGAATCACAGACCTCTACAAACCCGCAGATTGTTTTTATAAGGAGCACGAATCTGTTAATGGATGTCAGCAGCCTAGTTTAAAGCAAACCCTGTTTGATGCTGTTTGATGCTCTTTTGTGAATCTTTGATCCGAAAGAAAGTCCCTCAGGGATATTTTTTTCTTTATTGTTTTCGGTGGACTGAGAGAAATATTTTTGATAGTTGTGGTAGAAGTATTGTCTCTTGATGGGGGCCTCTTGGATTCTGTCCCGTTTAGTCCCAGGGATAATATAATATGATATAAGGATGAAGACATACCATGCAGCCATTCATTTTCTCCATAAATATCGATCATTTTTTGTTCGGTTTTTCTTAACTTTTCTTCTAGCGTGCTTGATTGTGTATCATTGATGCGCTTTTGGTCGATAGCTATCCGCTTTAATTGCGCTCGTTGCTCCATCAGTGCGCTACATTGTTTTGTTTTCAAACGGACCTAGGTGATTGATGTTTAGGGTCATTGATTAGAACCGTTTATGATAATTTTACCGTATTGCTGTCTTTAAGAAATGAGCTGGGTTCGACTACCAGTCTGAGGAATATTACAAGATTTATCAAATATTGGAGTAGGACTGTTTGACTTTAATGTCAATTTAGTAAAGAACCTGGTCTGGACTGAGGGACGTCGACTTCTTTTGAGATTTGTAATCAAGATTTTTAATCTATTCATTTCGATCACTTGATTAAAGTTCTTGACTGAGAATTTTTTATACCACTTATACTCTTCTTGATATAGCTTTCAGGCTTCCAGACCAAGTTTTGACCAGCTTTCTGCATGGAAAAATGGATGTACGCTACCTTGATTTCTTAATGGGACACTTAACTTTCTAATCTGTTTACGATACTTTGATACTGTTATGCACTTTATGGAACTTTTCAAATTTTCATCCAGAGTTTGACTTGAGGGAAGGGGCAGGACAGTTTGTTGTGTCAAAAAGGGGAAACAATACGAGGTATTCACAGCCCAAATGCTGCAAACCGACTGATTTCCCCTTGATAAGGATTTATTCGGCCTTACCTGTTGCTCAGCGATCTGCAACTGTAATCGAAGATTCCTGCAATGGTTGAATGCATCTTGTGTCTCATACATCAGTATTGAATAATCTCCAAAGTCCACCGTATTGTTCAATAAAGTCTCTTTCAAGCCCACCAGTTCCTTCTCTTCTTTAGCCCATTTCACGATGCTGTTTTCCATTGCCTTCAAAGGCGTAACAGAAGGATGTCTTTGAGTTAACCTCGGTGATTTGACGGGTGTCGATCCGTCTCTCGATTTATTTAGTTGTCTACTGACAATGCCATCGCTAATACTGGCCGAATCTGTGTTTGATGTACCCGAGGGTGCGTTCGTGAAACCTTTTCGTTTACGGCTACCTGATGGACTAGAAGAGATATCGCTACCTTGATTTTCATTTTGTCCTTCAAAATGGATATGATCTTTGTTTTGACTCGGAGAGCTTTGTTGTTGTTGCAGATTAAATACTTCCCTCTTCAGCTCATCTAGATTTGAGTACGGATTCTCGTTAATATCTTCAGCTCCAAGAAATGGAGAAAAACTTTGTTCTGCTTGAATCATTTTTTTCTAATCGTGGTTCTGTTTTGCTACTATTTTTATCGTTCAATTACATTGATAGGTAATGAAGTCGTTGCAATGACATTGAAAACGTTTCCTTTTTTTGACGTCACAATAAAAAATTTAGAGTAAAAAAGATTACGACTTTTCTTAATACTTTTCACTTTTCACTTCCAACAGTACGCAATTCGGCAATTACACTTCCTTAAAAAGATTCCCTACGTGTGCACATTTCAGTCCAGGCAATCGCCTGTAATCAAGTGTAGTGTCCAAAGACTCGTATACTAGCTAATCCATCTGGGATCTCTTTCACACGGAAGAAGCTTACTTGAATTATACTTGGTTTTGTAAAAGAGAGATCGCTATTTCTCTCTTTTTGAATATTTCCCCGCTATAAGGGGAAATATTAGTTAAAAAGGCATTTCTCCGATCCTTGGCTACTTACGCCCTTTTTGCGCCCTTAATAACGCCCACGCCCACGCCTTTCCCGATCGATTTGTGCAGCGAGGCATTTGTGCAGCGAGGCGGAACTCTTGTCTATAGTGTAAAACCTTTAGTCAGGATTAATCAATGTGCGATTTTTATTGAGCAAATTTAACTCACCATGTGGTGCATGTTCTGGACTGTTTTGGTTGTCAACTCGACTGAATTGGAAACTTTCTCTCTGGTTATTTTTCAGACAGTCAGACAGCTTTAAAAGTGACTTTCAGGGAGGACTTTTGAAGTTTTGGGATGCAATATTCTTTATTTTTATTTTTTTTTTTCTCCTAAAAGTGCCATACAGTGTGCTGGTGATTAAGGAAGCATTGATCACCAACAATGTGAGTAAACAACAGTGCTTGATCACTAAAGAGGTACACGGCAAAAATATAAACCTTGTCTGCTTGAGCAGATTGATTTACATTCTCGACAAAGAGGTCGATAAAACAAACCTTGTTTGCTTGAGCAGATTGATTTACATTCTCGACGAAGAGGTCAGAAGAGGTCGATAAAACAAACCTTGTCTGCTTGTTGAGCAGATTGATTATTTACACTCTCGACAAAGAAGTCGATAGAAAAACTATTGTCCGATATTTCAGGTTGACATATATTCTTGACAAAGAGGTCGATAGAATAAAGCATCTCCTCTTTTGTGGATTAGATTGGTGTCAAGAGATTCATATATCAACAAACTTCCACATAAATATAAACATGAAGGTAATCCAAGGTAATTTCAACCAAGCACACGAAATGTGTGAAACGTTCGTTTTTAATCTTAGATTTCTGGCCCCCTCCCCCTGTTCGTTTTCGTTCGCTTTTTGGCTGACCCCCTCCCCCCCCCAGCGACGAACGTACTTTTTGAATGGCCCCTTAAAGAAGTCATTGCCAAAAAAATGACAAAACGGTCACAATGCAATTCCTTGACCTTTGCCTTTATAATCCCAATAAAAACTGCTGATTTGGCCTATCCCATTTGTGCTGGTTTCCTTGATTTTTAACAAACTTAGCTTTACTGTTCTTTTGTTATACATTTTTTAATATACATTATATACATATATATTAATATACATTTTTTGCTTAATCTGAGGTTTACATTCAGTGTAATTTTTAAAACACATGACTACAATATGGAACGTTCCTCACTTTGACATTTTCTTGTTATGAACCCTCATTACGCTCTTTTTTTATTAGAACCATGAAATTTGAGTTAAGCCTAGGCTTGTTCTTATTTTTCTATTGTCTAGAATAATAGACCTATTGTTTCAGTCTAAGCCTGATTGTTCTTCTAAAAAAAGAGAGTATGCTGTTAACCCTTTCAGTACCGAGCCCTTTTTTCTATTTTTTTAACCTACACTTTTTAATAAGCGTATCGTAATGCCCGAAGTTTTTATCATCTTATCCTGGAAATGAGCTTACTTTTTTAAATACAGTAGAGTCTCCATAACTCGAACCTCTATTACTCGAACGTCTCCTTAACTCGAACAAATTCGTTGGCAGCATGAAAATCTCCTAATAAACTCTTATAAAAAAACCTCCATATATCGAATGTTCCCCTTTTTTGGCTCCATAACTCGAATTTTGTTCTCCTTTCCTGAACTTGAAAAATATAAGCATCTCTGGCTAAGAGACAAACCATATTTCTTTTTTGAAAATTTTGATTTTTGGGCCTGGGGTCGAGTTTTCATTTTTTTCAAAATCTTAAACTGCTACAATCATACCTTTAAATAATAAATAATTCGAAAGTTACTGAAGTCGAGCCCAGTGCGGTGCGCAAGCCTGGACGGCCTCAAGTTGAAACGTTTTTTTTTTCTCGATCAGTCAGTCCATAGGCCTGTTTCCATCGATCGCGCGAGCGTGCACGCTAGGGAAAAATTTCCTAAGATAGCCTATTGACGTCACGAATTAAATTTTCTAGTGTACGCTCTTGTACGCTTTTGTACGCTTTTGTGCTCTTTTCTACGCTGAAAATTTTCAATTTTTTTGAGCGTACAGGAGCGCACATCTCAATTGACAATTTTTTAACCAATCAAGAAAGCGAAAAACTGCTGAGTAAACAAAAAAATGTAAACATACAGATGGTGTATGTTTTTTATGGAAATCAAACATTGATCGCGCGGAGTGTGCGGCCAAATCTATTTTAAGAATTTTGGCCTAACGTGCACGCTCGCGCGATCGATGGAAACAGGCCTTAAGGGGAAATATTTAGTCGCATTTGTGCGAATCTTGTTCTTAAATTGAAATAGCACCCATAGACCTGTGATTTCCTTTCTTATGATGGTAGGTGTGACCGGGAATAGGACATTTTCTTTTCTTTTAGTTTCCGACATTTCTTCATTCACGTGTGATTTTGAAGATGCAGCAATTGACGATGATGAAAAACCTCCAATTTCATCCAGAAGGTATTTAAATGAAAATAACATCGTTGGCCCAAATGCATTATGGTTCCGTTCTGTTCTAAAAGTAAATGAAGACTGTGAAGGTTGTGTTTACAAACCTGCGAAAATGAACCGAAAGATCATTTTGGAAGAAACCCCAACATATAGCTCTATAGAAGGACAGAACGAAATCGATACAGCAAGCAATCTGGTGTAAGATGCGTACCGTATATGCATATATGCACTCTACCTTTCAATCGATTTCGCTGAAATTAAATAATAATTTTACAATCTGAACATTTGGATTGATTTTCAAACTCTTTGAAAGATAAGTAAGTACGCGAGTACGATAGGAGTCGTAAATTAAAATAGTCTCAACCATTTTCACACAATATTTTCAACATCTCTGCCTGTACAAAAATCTTATCTGCTCGACAAAAAAGTTATTCTGTCGTATTTACCGAAATCTAAACTTAGAAAAGTAACAATGATTTTAACTAAGTTGGCGGTTTGCGTAAAAAGAGGGTATTTTCGGCATCGTCACGGGATTTATAATTTTTTTAATTACAGTACCTACACTTTAAAGGTATGATCAGATGGTTTGAGATATTTTGCCTGCAGATAGCTTCTAGGATTTTAGGAAAAACCTCTAAATTTTTCGGTGTACTTATTTTCCTAACTCAAGTTATGCCAATTTGAAATCTCGAAAAATGGGACTTTTCAAGGACTTTTCACACTTTTTTCTATTGTTTTCAAGCAAAGGTTCAAAATTTCAAATTGGCATAACTTGTGTTAGGAAAATAAGTACACCGAAAAATTTAGAGGTTTTTCCTAAAATCCTAGAAGCTATCTGCAGGCAAAATATCTCAGACCATCTGATTATCCCTTTAAGATTTAAGCATGGTAGGTAGTAATTTGGTAATTTGTCGAGAATAAGTAAGAACAAAGAAATTTCCGGTGATCACGGGCGGGAGGACGGGTGCCATCTAGGGGCCCCTTCATCAGAATCATGATTTTATTATTTTCCCTTTTTTTTGTTAGCGCAATGAACTATGGAGGAGGAGACGAATCTATAACAAACGAAGATGACTTTCATTTATTACGAATTATGAAAGCTGTAATGTCTATCAGAAACCATCACAACGACCTAAAAAGCAAGTCATAAATCATCACAACAACCTAAAAAGCAAGTTATAAATCATTAGACAAGGCTATTCAGGTATACAAGACAGTGTTAAAAATTCTTCCGTCTCAGTAAGGTACAAAAAGAGTCTTTTTCCGTCTCGAAATTCAATAAAATTCTGCAAAATTTGAAAAATTTTGTCTCTTATTTTCAGTCCGTTTCAAAAAAAAAAAACTTTTGCTTTGACCTGAAGACAATCGAAGAATTACTTTCAGCAGGCACAAAACTTTGGGGAGATCAAAAAATCAAAGAGTTTCCGGGAAATCGATAATGTATATTATTTTAGATGGTTTTGTTTAATCTTTTTATTGGGTTTTCTTTTACGCCTGTGAAGATCACGTTGATAGTAAGTTAATTTCGAATTATAATTTCGCAATTCTTTTATTGTATTATATCCTTGCTAAAAGTCAAAAAAATTTACTCGACTTGAAATAGCAAAAAAAAAGATTTCGACCTTGGAGCAAAATAGACAGGGGAGAGAACGGAAATTAGACAGGGGTGTCAAATTGTTATCTGGTACCAGGATGTGGAGATATGTACGACACGCTTTGCCCTGAAGGTCGGGCATACTTTGTAAAATGGCCCGCTCCTTTAGAGCTTTAGCGTGGGCGGCTTCCAATACGTCATCCACCTCCTCCCGCCGCTTTTGTTGCTAGACTAGTGGATCTCTTTTTTGTGCTCTTTTTCATTTCGCTCGCGCGTTTTCTTCTCGGCTACAAAATGGTAGCACCAAAACAACAACAAAGAAAAAAGTGCAAGAATTTGCTCGTTTTTCGTGTTGATGATGTTTTGTTGTGAGGTGTGTCTTATATTTGTCATGTTCTTAATTATTTTCTACATTGTTTATTTCAAAAGTAATATAGCAGTCATTTTGTAATTCTTTTTATTCATTTATACTGACTTTCTGTCATAAACAATCAAAGGTAGTCTAATTTTTTTATCTTTACAAACTTTCTTGCTTGGCTTGGGGACAGATCAGAGGTAAATAAAGTACTGGCTCTGAGCAATCTATTAAACTCAAGATTTTACTTTAAAAGCTGCTATTCCATAAGTTAAAGAACATCGAGTTAATTAATAACAGAAATTTGTTCATACTTTTAATTTTCATTTCAATATTTTGCCTTTTGGATTTTCGTAAAAATGGGTCAGTGTTTGTGAGGTCCAGCCAAACTTCCGTGAAATAGCCTATCAGCAATAATAAAGATACGGATCTAGATGGGTGTCTTTTCCCCGTAGATCTTATTATTGAGAAGCAGTTCTTCAAATTAGTTTTCAAGGTTCGGATCAAATTTTTTCATCTTTGGCTCAAATTTAGGTAATTTCTCTTATTGTTTTTGAAAATGTTAATTTTATTAATAAGCGCCAGTTTACTTTTCCTCATAAATCCATTTAGAAGTTTTGCGGTTCACTTTTTTGTTTGTGAGTCCAGTATATAAATGTTTAGTACTTTCACCAGCTTTCACAGCATTAATCTTTTGATACACATTTTGGTAGGACGCTAGTGTGACTCTTACTGCTTGGAAAAGCAATTCATCATTTATTTGACTGGTTCACTTAAGGCAAGTGGGTCAACCCATCATGCAATGTGAGGACAAATTTGGGTAGTCAGTCCAACAAGACGTGCTGACACAGCGTCATTGTCATTGAAAGCATTTTATAGTTGTTAAAATAGGCATCAAATTGTTAAAATAGGCGTCAAAGCCTCCTGCAACTCAACGCCTAAAAGAGAAAAAGAAATACTCTGGCATATTCAGTGAATTATTTCACTGTCTAGTTTTTGATGTTTTATGTTTCTGGTTTACCACCTGAGTCTTCCTGCTAAAAGCAATTTGCATTCTCAAATCAAAATGCAGTCCACATGCTTGCACTCACTTTGCTAAAGCCTACTATCTATCTATCTATCTATCCATGTATCTATCAGTTAGTCACACTAGCGTCCCGCCAAAATATGTATCAAAGATTAATGCTGCGAAACCACCGGATAGGCTATTTCCCGGAAATTTTGCCGGACCTCAAACAATGACCTATTTACGTGTGCGGAATTATTTTTACTTTAGGGTATAAACAAGGCCTTAAAAATCGAAGCGCTGTCTCGGGAGTTGAATGACAAAATTTGGTTGGTTGATATTTGGCTGCTGCATGTTTTATTTTGTTTCAAACTTTCAAGTTTTAATTAATTTTCTTGCGAACTTGATTCAGGTAACTCTCATCCTTGTTGTGCAAATACATCCTGTAGATGACTGATGTTGTTTCTTCTGAAAGCTAGATTTCCTAGTGTGACTAACTGTCTATATATTTAAGTAACATCAGGCCCGAAGGCCCATTCTCAATACATAATAACTACCGGCCTATTCTACATGACACTGAGAAATTCTCTAACAAAAATAGGTTAACCCTCCATTTGATAGTGAAGATACAGCTTTCTGATTACATGAAAACATTAAAAAATTGCTGTATAGAACAAAAGAAAATAGTCAAAGATCAAAGAAATTTACCTTTACCTTCAATTGCATAGCGTCAGCCCCCCCCCCTCTGCTGGTTGGGGGTTACACCCTAAATTTTTCCCAAAAATGGAGGGGGCTGGAAGTACACCATATTCTTAGGGGACCTATGTACTTGGGGGAAGCTAAAATCTCATCACTTAACGTCGGGGCTAAAATAATTCAGCTTAATAGTTGGCTTCAATACACCTTATCGGAAATTCTACAAAAACAATCGCGCTAAAATGGATCCGTTGAAATTGGGAGGTAAACATAAATGGGACCAATGGCAGCGCGAGTAGCGCTTAAAGTTCCCGCGTAAAACAAGAACTCATTTGCTTATATCTGGCTTGTTTATATGTTCCTAAAAATACACTGAATTTGAAAAAAACAAACAAAACAAAGCTTTCAAGATGCTAGCAGAAGCTATAAGAAAGAGAAAAACAACAACTTCGGTGGTTCTTCAGTTGATTTGGAGGCTCTTTTGGCATCAATATTTTGGGTGTTTTGTAAGGCTTTTTGCTTGAAAACCGCAATATCGCGCATTGTTTACCTCCCAAAAAGTGTTGCGTAGCAACAACGCAAGGAGGTGGAATTTCCGATAAGGTGTATTACTCAAATTGAAGCTCATGAATCTGAAAAAATTTTCCCCTTCAGTGCAATATTTTTAGTGTGCAAAATATTTTATCTTAAACTTAGAACTGAACGCAATTTACATAGGAAAACCCTTTTTTACTGGATCAATTTTTTGAAAGTGTCTAGGGTCAAAAGTCCTGGGGCTAACAAAAAATTCATAAATCTTAGAAACTAAGACTTAAAGGCTTAAAACTAAGGGGGGGCCTAATTTTTGCCTGGGACCTAAACCCAGGTTGGCCCTATGAATCGCAATTGATCACAATGGAGGACACAACTACAGCCACTTGGCAAATTACACGCTCATGATTTATTTATTATATTGGGTGTTGGGTGCCTGGCGCTCTCTAGTTCTCCAATCGCCATCAACCTTTTTGAAGAAGAACAAAAATTAAATAGGGTGCGCTAGCTGTGAAGATTCATTTGCCATGATAACTGTTACAGAAATGTTGGCTCATTTGTGTTGTTAAAATGCTGAGTTTATGGACACAAAAATACGACTTGTGATGAATATGGTTAGTCATGGTGATCAGGGTGAAATTTTTTTTTGAAGTTTTGTGTAATTTTTGGATGTCTTAGAGGGTTTTAGATCTTGTAAGGCTGACCTTTATAAATTCCTCTTTGACTTCCCTGGGTTGACTGGGAAAGTTTCGGAAACATAGTTTTCACTTTCATTTTCTAGGGAGATCAAGACACATTGAATGTTGTTTCAGCAACATTTTATCATCATTTTGTAGGTTATTGTAAATGTGTACAAGTTCAAGTTTAACTCTTACTGTTCCTTAACTTGATTTCTTAATCTGAACCTGAGCAGTTCCTTAACAATTCCTTATTTTTGGACCATTTTCAGCTTCAAGTTCTGTAAAAAAATGTTTATTGAGATAAAATATTCTTTATTCTTTATTCATATTCTGAAATTTAAAGCTTGGATATATCCAGGCTAAAAAGAAATATGGATACAAAGAAATGCGACCCAAAACTGTTACATTTATGATGAAAAAATCAACATTTTTTAATGAAATTTTAATATTTTATAAAACTTTGAGAAATTTCCTAATTTTTGAGCCATTTTAATAATGAAAAGATTTGACCCATCAGCCTCCAAAACTAAAAACAGTGACAAACTAAGACAGTTAAAACTGCAATCTGCTTACATTTCCAGCACTTGCTTTATTGTCTAAGATAAAAATGATGTGAATGGTAGTAGTTTATGGTAGTTTTGATGGATTCACTGCATTTTTTTTGCTTTAACTCTCACTAAGGTCCCCAATAAACTGTCCTCCAGTTATTAAAAAATTCCATTCTTATTAGAAGCCCTGTTTATTTATTTTTAGCTAAGGAAAGCTGAGTTGCTCTAAATAGCCTGGTTTTAATAATTACCTTATGTTGGGTGGTTTCGAACCCCAGACAGCTTATCCCTTTCTCCTGAAGGGTGTTATCCTTTAAAAGTATTATTTTAAGCTGTTAAAAATTCTTATCACTTAATTTTAGTGGATACTTTTAGACAATCGTATGGAAAAGATTTGGATGTTTTATTTCATTTTCTTCAGATACTATAAAATACTAAGTATAAAATCAAAATGATGTGCGGTGGTGTTGGAAATGCTAATCCTGCTGATGAGGAAGTTATTGGAATCTTGAATCAGGTTTGTAAAGATCTTTATAATGCGTAAATTAAGGTATCACACAATCAGAGTAATCCATATCTTTACTTTTTAATGACTTTCTTGACCCAGATGATATCCAAACTGATTTTTATTGATTAACATAACTGATAGAAGGGCAAAATAAGTCAATGAATCTGAGGAAATTGTCATAAAAATGTCATTGAAAAATGTTAAATAAAACTCAATTTGATACACCTTTTCAAAGTATTTTTGAAAATCTTCAAAAGTAGATTTTTACTTCTAAAGCTTATACATTTTGAACCACTGCAAACTAAATTCAAAAAGTTTAGTATAATACATGTTTTCCTTTTCTCTTTAGAATTCAGAAAGAATTTTGCAAAAAAATCATATTATACAGAAACATTTAGTTATCAAATCTACTTCATATACTTTTCTGTTTAATAATTTCAGGTTAAAGGACAAGTTGAAGGCAAAACAAATGATAGTTATGATGTATTTGAAGCTCATTCTTATTCAACTCAAGTTGTTGCAGGAACAAATTTTTTTATCAAGGTATTTTTTTATCAAGGTATATTTTTCAACGAAAAGGCTCAGTATACTTTAAGGCAAAAATAAAAAAATATCCTGTTTCCATAAATCGACCCGTTGAACTTTTTTTCGAGAGTCATCCGGCCGCAAAAAAAAAATTTTTTTTATAAGCAACGTGATTTTTTAGATAATCTAAAGATTAGTTTTTATATTACTAAATAGTAAAAAAAAATAACCTGCTTATTTGAAGGTTCAAACCTGGTTGCTTATGAAATGTGTATTTTTTGATTGTATATTTTACGCTGTATTATTTTTGTTTTTTGAAACTATAAAAACAATCTATAATTTCTACAAAGAAAATCAAGGAACAAAGCTAAACACACTTACAAGTTTTGTATTTCTGTTTAAAAAGAAAAAAATCAAGACTGTAAGAAAAATTTCAAAATGTAAAAAACAAATTATACGGCCGGCCGGCTGATTTTTTTTCATCAGCTACATTTCCGGAAACTTTTGGCCTAACTTTTGCTTTATCTGAGAATCTAAACTTAATCAAAATTTTCGTATTCAATGTTTTTAGTTATTATTGTTTGGAGTAATTTTAAAGATATTACATTCTCCAATTATAATGCTTTCTTTTTCTTTCAGGTAAAAGTTGGTGATGGAAAATACATCCATGTCAGGGTATTCCGTCCATTACCACACACCAATGGTAGCCCTGAAGTACATTCTGTACAAATGGATAAAAGTGAACAGGATGCTATTGTTCATTTTTGAAGAAGTGCACAAAAAATAGAAATTATTTCTAATGGGAATGTCTTAGGATAAAGTGTGGTTTTTTTTAATGATAATTTTTTTTTCTAAATTATACTGAAATGTATATAGTCAAATTTCTAGCTCAACAATATTTTGCATTCACCAATTTTATTTTTCCGGTAATAACATTGGAAACAATATCTAACTAAACAATATAACTAGAAACTGTCATAGGTTTCACTTTCTTACGGAGGTTATTTTTTGTTTACTATGTGTCTACAACCAAGTCTTGCTTCTAAACATTTTCAAGTTACAATTATTTTTTATTATAATATAATTTTCACAGTCATGAAATAATTTCTTAAAGAAAAAGAATGAGGAATTAAAAATAATATCTAAAAATGGAAAATGATTATTTCATTATAAAAATGTATATATGATTTTGGGGATCATTTTATTCGTTTGAATCTGTTTATTCGACAAAATGTTTGAGTCACCAATTCAAAATAGTTAAGAAGTTTTAAATATTTTTACTGACTCCCATCTGTAAATCTCACCCACTTTTCTAGGTCAATCCCATCTTAACTTTGCCAGGTTTTAAGCCTACATGTTAGTTTTGATAGATTTGATACTTATACTTTTAAAGCATATCTTACAATCTCAAAATATCTTAGAATCTAATCCAATGCGTTATGTAAAATCGACCTTCTGTCTTGAATGAAAATTCAATTTTAAAAGCAGATCCTAAATTTGATTAAAGGTTTTGTTTTTACGTAAGTGTTCCCGTTTCATATCAGACACATATTTCATATCAGGACAGTGTCTGCCTATTGTTATATTATGCTGATATGAGTAAAAAATGTATTTCTTTTCCTCTTTCTGACCAATCTTGCTCCACATCCGTGTCAGTCCAATGCCAAAAAGCATTAAAGCATTAAAATTGATGAGTAAGCAAACGATATCACTCTTATTTAAAAACAAAACCTTTAAGTTCCAGGCATTAGCGTTATTATCTTATTCCTTTTTACAGTCAAAAATAAACTAACAATAATTAATAACATTCAAAATGAGAAATCTGGAAGTGAATTTTGTGGAAATGTTGATGGCAAGTCGCTAATGAAGTGTGAATGGAAGCATCAAGATCATGATTCTAAAAGGTATCGATTTATCATTATGCTTTGACATTTTGTTGGCTATTTTCAGTTCATGGCAATTAAGCCCTATAAAAGTTTGGTTGTTGCTGGTTCTCGTATTCAACCGTCTTAAGCCCTTAGTTGAGTTTGCATTAGAGAGCTTTCTCTTACTGATTTGGCCCAGTTACTACAAGACAGTATGACACTTACTACCGTGGTGGTACTGTATTCAGAAGTTATGAAAACAGTTACTACACAGTGTAGTAACTGCTGTTTGGGGGTGTTGCCAAACACTAAAACTAGCACTTTTGGTGTAGTAAGTGCTTATATTTTAATTCTTTTTAAAGAACTTTCAAAATTTTTCACAAAAATGAATTTTTTTGTGAAAAAATTCTTTGTTAAAAAAATATTTTTGTTATAAATGGACGAAAAAAAATTTGAAATTTTTCTCAGACCCAACTTTGAAATTATGCTTTCCCTAAATATCATTAAAATGTTATCAACAGCTGTTAACCAAGTAAATTAAAAGAAAATCTAGCACAAAAATGGCTTTAGGTTGAAAAAAAAATCGCAATTTAGGGTAATTTCGAGCATGTTTTTGATGATATCGCTCAAAAACAGGGGTGGTACCTGGAAATCTTTTCTGAAAACAGTTACTACCAAGGTGTAGTAACTGCAAAGGGTGGTGGTCCTGAAGAAAAGTGTTGAAAAAGCACTTACTACACATCATGTCTTGTAGTAACTGCGTGCCCCCCCCCCTGATTTGGCAGAATTTGAAAGAAATTTTTAGTTTGGAAAGAAAATATCGAATTTGCTAAATTGCACTCGAATTTTGAATCCCAAATATTTTCGCGATCTAATCTTAGATTTTGAAATTCGGTGTTGAAAAGAGAAACAAAACGCGATTACACTGATGTGATATAAATGGTTAGCATTTTTCTTCACACATTTCCTCAAAGATGTGTTAATATTACTTTGCCTTGCAAAAAAAATTATATATCAAGTTCTATCAAAAAAAATCTTTCTCGTTATGTTACTTGGATGGCTACGAAGAAAAAAGACGTGATCGTTGAAGGTTTTGCATAGAGCAGCAACAAGGTGAGGGTTTTCGTGATATGGAAAGCTTTTAATTCTGTTTTGATGAGTTTAAAGATTTCTAATAAAAATATTTTTATTAAGTCTTAATTTCTTCTCAGTTTGGAATCTGAAAAGTTGATCTACAATATTTTCAAATCGTCACACGACTTTAATATCTTCAACTAGACCTAGGTCTTCACCACCCCTTTATATTTCCTCAGAAATTTCGGTTTTAAATGTTTGATTTGGCATCCCTCTTCTGTGACTTAAAGGTTTTATTTTTAAATAAGAGAGATATCGTTTGCTTACTCATCCATTTTAATTCACAAGCTTTTTCACATTGAATTGACACGAATGTGGAGCAAGTTGGTTAGAAAAAGGAAAATAAAAACATTTTTTTGTTTATGTCAGTACAATATTTATCAATAGGAAGCCACTGTCCTGATATGAAATATGTGTCTGATATGAACACTTATGTAAAAATAAAACGTTTAAGATAGCTAGAACTCTTTTTATTAGTCATTCGTATTATATACACATTTTTTTATTAGAACACCTAAAATTTGGCTGAGCCTGGATGTGCTTATTTCTATAGCAATTTTTAGCCTAAAATGTTCTTAAATGCGTTCTTAATTTTTCAGACTACTTTAAATCGACAATATCATGCAAAATAAAGAGCACTTAAAATTGGTAAAATTTGAACAATATTTGACGCTCGATTTTAGAAAATCCATCTCTAAGTTCGGTTAAAACTGCTTGAAACGAGGAAAAAATTGCAGTTTCTTGTCATTTTTTTCCAAACTGAGGCTGGGCATGTTCTTACGATGTTCTTAGTTTTTCGACGAATTTCAGCCTGAATGTTCTTATAAATTGGGTTCAAATAAAAAAAAAAACGTTTAATAAAAGAAGAATTTTAACAAGCTCAACTGAAAGTCAGTTAAGGAGATGTATTATTTTTCAACTTAAAACTTCGATTGAAAATTCACCACATTCAGATTGGATAGAAATCATTCTGTTTATTTAAATAAAATATCAAAAACTGATCGAATTTAATTTTTTTCAAGTTGAAGGATAGGCGTCAGCGAACCTGCTTTGAAATTCTAGAAAGTGTGATTTTTTCGAATTTGAAAGTCAAGGATGGAAAACATTTTCATTTAAAAGTTTGTTCTCAGGAATATGTTGCTATTGATCATGTTTTGATTTGACCTTGATATTTCCCAATGAGGTTAAAGCCTTTGTTTAATATTATGGGGGCTTATAACACATCAAGATGTATATCAGTCTTAAATATTTGTTTGAATTTAGTCAGAGTTTTGTAAATAAGTGTCTTTAGCTTATGCAGTTATGCACTTTTTCCTGAAATAGTGTTCGTTATGAAAAATATATAAAAGAAATGCTGAAAGCCTAGTTTCAGTTGTGGTTCAGTTTTTGATACACTTTTGAAATGTGGTTCACTCATGGTCTGTGTTTTGTGTTTCAGACTTTTAGTTATTATTTTAGTTTTATTTTATAATGAGAAAACTATGCTTTGCTTGTCATCGATTTCAACAAATAATATTGTATTTCTGTATCGTAGCCCATAATAGCTAGTTTATGTATTTTGCATTTTTGAGGATGGTGGATTCAGAGACTGAAGCGATTTGGAATAACCCTCGTTTTGCCCTGCAAAATCGAGGGCGGTAAAAGTGTTTAGGGATCACAATCTTTCTTATGGGCGTTGGCTTATGGTTATATAGTCTTAAATTATAAACAGTTTATCGATATTTGATAACTAGTAAAAAGTAGTAAAAACGGAAACAGTGCTTGGTTACTCCAGTTTCGTTTTTTCGTGTATGAAAAAGGATGCCAATTTGCGTCGGCGGTGAAAACGGTAATTTACTAATGAGAAAACAGTCAGTTTACTTTTTAGTAAGTTTTTTTTGTATCGTGATTTCTTTAATTTCAATATGCTGTTAATTTGAAACCTGGTTGGAAACAACATTTTCTTCCGCCTAGAAATTATAAGTAATTACCTGTTGAAGATATTTTTCGCTTTTTCCAAAATATTGGCCCTTGATTTTTTGAGCATCTTTTATGAGATCCTGCCTCGAAACTGTTAGTTTTGAATCCTTTGGGGAAATAGTTCTATTTTAAACATAGAATCAATTTAAACAGTGAATCTGAGCAATATTTAGTTTAGGTATAAACTTTTTTTTTTTATGATTTTTGTTGGCGACAACAAAAAATCATAAAAATCATTAAAAAAAGAAATAAGTTTATACCTAAACTAAGCAATATTTAGCTATTTCTTAAATGACTATTGCTGAAAATGCAAGCAAATGTTTATGTTGAATCTGATATCTGTCTTCCTTGAGTTCCTCTAGTATGATTCTTCATCAGTTAGTACGCTTCTGTATTCTTCACCCCTTACATAAATCTTTCTGATATTGAGCAAAAACTAACCTTCCTCTACTTTAACAGTTAAGAGTTAACAAACAAAATTGTTATAGGGGGAGGCGTACGGTATTTTGGAATTGCGGAAATCGACCCTTTTCCTTCGGAATTTCGGAAATCGGGCAAAATACCTTCGGTATTTCGGAAGTCTGAAATCGTTTCGGTATCGGAAATCCATGAATTTTTGCTTCGAAATTTCGGTATTATAAAAGTTTTTATCCCCCTTTTTCGGAATTCATACGTGAAAAATCTAATTTAATGAAAAATTAGTCAAAACGAAGAAAAATACCCAAAAAATCGGTATCAGAATTGCAAGTATTTTTTACGGAAGTTCGGAAATTTTGGCAAAATTATTCGGTATTTCGGAAAACGCAAACCTCGTACGCCCTCCCCTTATAGGAAATTTAGGTATTTTTGAATTGTTATAAATTTGAGTGTTGTTATGTTAATTTTATTTTTAAAAACAATTTTAAGTAACGGAATTTGGAATTGAAAGTTTATTTAGAAAACGGATACATTTATGAAGACTTAATGAATGTTGAAATACTCAATTGTCATGAGCTATGAGCACTGATTGTGTCTTTCAGCACTTATGTGATTCAGATTATGTATTTAATGTTTTAGTCAAGTTGCTGGACCACTTTTTTAGAAGTCTTAGTGTGAATCTAAAACTCGTTGGAACTTGTTATATAACAAAGGATTCAGAAAAGTTTTACTGGCCGTTTTATATCCACCTTCTTTACTCGTATTTGGTTCTGTTTGATTCGTAAGATTTATTTGATTGAGGAAAATATTTTTTTTCGGGAATAATAATATATTCTCTGTGCGAGTGAAGCCTGAATCTAGCAGTGCTTCATAATATACATATGATTTTATCTGAAATGCAGATCTGATTAATTGAGTTAAAGAGGTCAGGAGTGGAAAAAGAATTCTTTGAAATTTAACTCTATTGATTGATAATAATCTTGATTGATCTAATCTGTATATTGGATCAAAGCCAATTAGGACTTAGGACAGATTTGATCAATGAGAGAATTATTAATGATTATCTAAAAACGTAGGAAATATAGTTTGAGGAAAATAATGGGATGTCTAAAAATAGTCTGTTCAAAACTGTCTGCCGATGAACTTTAATGTGTCATTGTTCATAAGATCAAACCCTCATGGGAGATTCTTAGTTTACCTAATCTGATGCGAGCAATCAGGTCTGGAATTTCCTGAAAAAATGGTCGGATTATCTTTAACGATTTATCTTTTATGTATGACTCAGGCTTTTTAAACATCAGTAAATACCTATACAACTTTTCGAACGTAGTCGCCAATTGCCGCGCGGGCATTTTTTTATCTGTTTTACGACCCTAAACTCGAACCAAAAGACTGGGACGGTTTTAGGTTGGTAAAACGGACATAAAAATGCCCGTGCGGCAAATGTCGAAAAGGTGTATTGGTATTCACTGCCCCCCCCCCAACTGCACTACTGTGTTCTTGCTTTCGCTGAGGCTATACTAATAACGTAAGTACACTATTAACAATCTTGGAGTAACATGTTTTTGTGGTTTTATGGAGTGATAATTCACCTCTGATTGACGTCATATAACATGCTTTTCTATTAAACAAATTTGCACAAGACAACATTACTGAATCCCACATAACCTACGATACATTTAATTATTACGTCATTAGAATTACAGTGGGCTTTCCTAATTCGAACTAATTCTCAGTTCCTGTCAATGGGAAACCCTTGTAAAATACTCTCTATTATTCGAATGTCTCTGTAATTCGAACTTCCCGTTCGAGCTCGAATTAGAGAGAGTCAGGTGTATCTCTTATTGCTGTGGTATTACAGTATTATAGTCGAGAGCTGATTAAAAAGTCTTACTCCAGTTGTTTTAATGGCTTGACTTGATTCTCGTTTTGAGAGGAAATATGGGTCTTTGACCAATTTTAAATACCAAAAGTCTACTTAAGCCGAACCTCTGTTGATGAAACAAACTGATCGTTTGCATTTACTTGTTTTTTGTCATAATTTTCTCAATTTAAATGAGTTCAGTATTTTCAGTATTTTTCGATAAGCCAACCAGAACGTCATTCTCCGAGTCTTAGTCTATTTAGTACACGCTTTTTTTTATAAGAATGGTGTAAAATCCATTTCATCATGGATATTCTTAACTTTTTTGGGAAAATCATCCTAAATTATCATTACAGCATTCTTAGGTTAGGATCCTAATTCAGACTAGAATTTAAGACTAACATTTAGTACATACGTCCCAATCATAAAATGACATTTTTGTGAAAAAAGTCAGCCTTACTTGGGGATAATTGACAGTTTATAATTGAAAATGCTCTTAAAATGACATTCTTAGCTTCAGCAGCAAAATTCCATGATAGTGATATTCTTAGCATGTTTCTATTTTTTTGGCCATTTTCATCATGGAAATTCTTATAAAGTGTGTGTATTCTTATAAAAAAAGTGTGTATATCATTTTTTGATTTTATTGCAAATTACCAAATTTTATTGGAAAAAGGTTCCAAAAGAAGATTCATTCCAGTACTCAGCGGACGTATAGTAATTGTCACTCTCGGATTACCAAAGTTGTTCTTAACCGGTGAATCAGCTGTTTTGTTATGGTCAATAAAAACCAATCGGAAGTACATCACTAGTTCTTTTGTATGTAAAACATACCCTTGAGAAAACGATGCCGCTTCTCTCAGTTAGATATCCACATAACGGCGACAACCAGGAAATTGCATCGGACTAACAAAGACAGCATGCTTTGTTGTGACTGCATGTGGCTCCACTTAATGACCCAACCATTCGAGACATTGGTGTCTAGGAATGTCTTAATTTTGGTTACACTACAATATGGTCAGTAAAGCAACTGTTCTAAAAAAATCAAGGGATTCGGCGACAGTGGTCTGGATATTAAATTATATTTGAAATTTTGGAAACAACATCAACGCCTAGCCAACTAAATTTTGTTTTAAAATGATTTTCGAGGACCAAACCAACACTATTTAATGCCTCGTGTTATCGCCGTACTTACCTTGTTAAGACCTAATCTAATGTATATCTTAATGGAAATTGTCATTATTAACTACATATGTTGTGTGTGTCGGTTTATCGAAACGAGACGAACTTATGCATGAGAAAAATTAATATTGCATCATGATTAATGCTGTCACATATACAAATGCCGGATCCTTCTCATCGAACCCGGATTTCCATACTTTTTAACCACAATTTCTAATTTCGTTCCAACAACGTGTGTTTTGTTTATCCATATATGGTGAAATAGTTTGAGCTCCGATATTACGTTAATCGAATACCTTCAGTATACGCTACAGCCTTAACTTACCTGAACTTTTATTACTGCACGCACACGGACCAAAACTCAATCTTTTTTACGGCTTGGGATTTGAATTCCATTGTTTTCGAGCCAGAAAATTCAGTGGGGATGGAAAATAGCACAATATTTTACAGCGAGGCTTTGCTTATGATTAGTTTCATCGGGCATAGGCGAAGCGAGATACCCTGCAAAATTTATGAGGGAGTGCAGACGTTTATGACATATTCATTATCTTTTGATAAAACAAAGACAATAATTACAGTGTCGTAAAAACCGCTCTCATCCATAAATTTTGCAGGGTATCTCGCTACGCCTATGATCGGGGACAAAAATCAGAGTATATTCTGCCTATTTTTCCAGAGGAAAGGGGTCCCAGTGGGTCTGTGGGTCTGTGAGAAAGGGGTGCTCACACCCGTGTTACTGTACAGACCCGATGGAAACTTAATAAACCAGCTGCACTGGAAGCTCCGGCTAAAGAGATTAAAAGATGTGAAGGATGAGTTTGTTGAGTTATTTGTGTTAGAACGTTGCCCACAAACTACTAATCAGAAAGCAAAGTAATAATTCTATTGCAGAGCGAGTATGAGAAATAATCTTACCAAATAAATAAATCAGCTGGAAGTTTAGCTCTTCTAAATGATTGCCTAAAGAACCAACCCAACACCCCGCCCGCTCATCCTCGACTAAAAAGTACAAATTGGAGCTAAAGGAGATAAACATTTAGAAGTCAATATTTCCAAGTTCTTATAGTTATAAATTTATGTTTTTCTAAACTTGCCAATAGATAAGCCATGATGCGCCGTTGATTGATTTGATTATCCGGATATAATTTCCGGGAGAAAAATAGCCTAGAAATTAGAGGCCACGGCTTTTAGCTAAGCATTATTCTGAATTGGAATAATACTTGGAGGAGAGTAGGATAAACCAAATAAAATGGTACAATAGTGTGTATGTAATAGTGGTATGTTTGGAAAAAAAACACAAAAAACACTGAAAATTTCTCCGATCTTGTTCAAATTTACACAGGAATTGTGTTTTAGTATCCTTTACTGAATTCCTACAGTCGTATGTTTGAAAAGAATCTGTATCGGGTTTGAAAAATCAAAAGGAACGGTCGCCAGCCGTGATGAAATTACGACAAAGTCCAAAAACGATCATTTTCAGCCATAACACTGTGAAAATTTCTCCAATCTTGTTCAAATTTACACAGGAATTGTGTTTTAGTATCCTTTATTGAATTCTCATAGTGAAATGTTTGTAAAAAATCTGTGTCGGGTTTGAAAAATCAAAAGGAACGGTCGCCAGCCAATTTGGTGATGAATACGACAATAACAAAGTCCAAAACAGGATCATTTTCAGCCATACACATAACACCACAAAAACTACTCAGATCATTTTCAAATTTACACTGTAATGTTGTAATTTTAGTATTTTCTTTTGAATTCCAATGGCTGTGTGTTTGAAAGTTTCATTGTCAAGTTACAGAGTTTTATGGTTTTGTGCGTCTAGAAGAGAAGTTAGCCATATGCAAGATTTAAGCACTCGATCAGCTGACGATTCATGGCCAAAATTTCTCCAAAGTCTTTTCACATTGTTAGAGAACCATCATGCATCAAACTTCTCATAAATCATGTCCAAAACATCATGAATAATGATGAAAATGATCAATTTTTCACTGAGATTTGCCCATTCGCTACCCGTTTTTATTAAATCGGAATAGATCATCGGATTAGATAAACAAAAAAAAATGTCTTGACCGTTGTTGTGGGAAGAGAGAATTAAAGGCTCCTAGGCCGGAGCAATAAACTGGAAAGCTGGAGGAACCACTGAACTATCAATAGACCTTATCGGAGTTTTTGATTTTTCTAAAAAAGCGATGCATTGTGGGATTGTTTCGAGTGTATTACAATAGAATTCCCTCGAGGAATTCCTAAGAGATTTCTATTGTAATACACTCGAAACAATCCCAAATTTTCCGATAGTTAATTTTCAAGCGCTTTCAGAGGTTTACCATGCGCTGTTATCAGATCCAAGCTACTGAGGCATTGTTTTGTAATGACCACAACAATAACAATTAAAAAATATATGATACGAAAAGCAAGGTAGAATTGGATTCAAATTGTTCACATTATTTTGAAATTTACAAACATTTTTCACAAAATATTCCCATTGTCATTTTTTCTAAAAATAAATCAAAATAAATAACCCCTTGTTACATCACACAGAAGCATGATCAAAATATATTTTTCTTTCTCTTTTATTGAATAGATGCTATTTTGTTACGGATTTCTTGCCAATCATTAGCTATTACCTTCCTATATATTTTATGATCTTGGCTTGTGTTCTAAATGCCAGCTACTTGTAATTATCTCTAAGGAAAAATAAAACCTACATCCTGTAATACACACTTCCTTGAATCATTTCATTTTAAGCCAAAATTATAAGTATTGCCATAAAAAACAGTTTTAGGTAATTTAATTTGCAGTTGACAGTGAAGGTGTGTACAGCTGACAGACGTTAGAGTTGTGTTTAAAACTAATTTTTGTGTTTATAAAATCATCGACTTTTGTGCTGTGGTGAAGTTTGTTTAAAATTCTTTTCGTCGAACAGTGGTACAGCGAATTTCAAGACTCGCGAATAAAAAGAATACTTCAAGTACTATGGTAATAAAATAATTCGAATTGTTTTATGGTTTTTATACGAGGTAGCAATAGAATTCATAATAGATTGTTATGAACTTATAAATGTGTCAATTAAGAACTGACTTGGGATATAATTTTTGATCTTGACTGCTAGCATTTTTGTGGCTGTTTTTTTACGTCGCAAAGCTACCTACAGGTCAGATTGTGTTTGGTGTTTGATTCTCGTCCGGTTAGTTTGAGTTGGGTGAGTTTTAGGTGATTCCAGGATTTTTTTGTACAATCGATATAAATTAATCGGCAATGCTCCATTGGAACAAAGGATAGGTCGTGTGTTTACCGACTATTGATTTCTCGAAATCTGATAATGAACACATTATTAGTCCGTTAGTCTTTTTTATTGATTGTGAATCAATAAGCTCTAAACTTTAGAGTTTATCTCAGACTCAAAGTTCTAAGAATGGTCTAATAGTAGGGGGAAATTTGTAAAATCGCTCGAATTTTTTAGTCAAAGCACTTGTTATACATTTTTGGAAAGCTAAGGGGTAGGGGAATCAAAATAACTTAGGTGCCAATTTTGTTTCGGACACTTTGGTGTGATTTTCGGACAAAACGACAGTCTCGGGCAAAAATCATAGGGTGAAAAATTAGTGAAAATTTTAACTTGAGAAAACGGAGACCTGTTGTATATTTTTGGAAAGCTCTCAAAAAATTAAGATTAGTGATATATTGCGAGTATAGGTGATTTCTTTACCTAACTCGAGATTTTAATCCTTAAAAACAGTGTTTTTCAGTGTTTTTCAGCCAGAAACAGCTGTTTTGTCCAGTTTTAGCGCTTTCGGAAGCTCAATATCTCGAGTTAGGTACTGAAATCACCTATACTCGCAATATATCACTAATCTTAATTTTTTGAGAGCTTTCCAAAAATATACAACAGGTCTCCGTTTTCTCAAGTTAAAATTTTCACTAATTTTTCACCCTATGATTTTTGCCCGAGACTGTCGTTTTGTCCGAAAATCACACCAAAGTGTCCGAAACAAAATTGGCACCCAAGTTATTTTGATTCCCCTACCCCTTAGCTTTCCAAAAATGTATAACAAGTGCTTTGACTAAAAAAATCGAGCGACCTCAAAAAAACGAACAAATTTCCCCCTACTATAATATACACCACAAAGACAAGAAAAATATTAAAAACTACGAAATTTGCTTTTCTTCCAAATGGGGAAATCATGAGTGTCACGAGCATTATTAAGTTGTTGAATGACAATCCTGGGCGCTCTCCCCTCCCTTCGGGTAAAGAAAAGGGAGCCTTCTGATCGCCTCCAACGGTGGTCGTAAACCTATTATTCAGTTGTTGATATTGTATTGTACTTTGTCAAAGGCAAGTTCAGTATGAAAGCTAGTGAGTAATAGTTGTCCCCGCATCGAAAGAGAAATTCGAAATAACAAGGGAAGAAAACGGGGGATGTCCACAGATATCTGTAAAGCCCGAAGGGCTAGATAGGCAACTTTAAGCTTACTCCAGCAAAAAAAAAAAGTGAAGCAAAAATTTGACTTTTTAAATTTCGTGCCGATGGATAGGATCTAGCATTTTAATTGTTTTCGGAGCGCGAGATCAAAAAAATTAGGCGGCAAACGCTATTTCGCATCTCTCAAACCAGTGAAATTGCTTGTTGTCACGTGATTTCTTTGGTAGGAAATCCTACCAAAACTTGCTTCACTTTTCAATAAAGGCCGCAGATCTAGCCCTTTGGGCTTTACAGATCTGTGAGGATGTTGCGTCGTCAGCTATTACGTAGTGACGTGTAAGTCGTTAACATTTTTTTATAAGAACACAATAAGACTCGATAATGTTCTTATTTTATTGGCACTTTGGGCTTTAGATTATTCTTATCGTGTCCTTAATTATGAGGCAAAAATCAACTATTCCAAGCTTGATAACCTATTTTTGCATATTTGGCCCTTGCATTCACTAACAATTGAGCCATTCCAGACTCGACGCTATTGTTAAATAGATCTTATTTTGGCATTTTTGAGCCATATCATTCTTATAAAATTGGGATGTTCTGGAGTTTTTATAAGATACTTCAGTAATTGGTCATTTGAAGTAATTAAAATGACGCATTCTTTAGAAAAAGCAATAAAATTGTTGTATTACTGGTTAACGACCAACCAAATCAAGAAAGAGCTTATAAAAACTCCAGCTTGTCCCATAGTCCCATAAAATTACTAATGTAGAAAAAGATAGATATTATACTTTGGGTAGAACAAAACGTGATTAAAATTATTTCTTACAAAAAGTTCGTTCAGGCAATGACGCATAATCTTGATACCTTTCATAATACGGTTAAGAATGCTTTTCATGTATGTTAATTAACTCTTTTATTAAGATATCATTATATCAAAGAAAAGTTAGTTTCGTATGCTAATGGCTATTAATGAATGCCTACACTTCAGTTATTATTCAATTTTCTTGTGTGTATCGTGAAGTCTTTGGTGAAGTTTTTGGTTTTACAAACACATTCAAGAAAGAGAAGTTGTTGTGAATTTTTTAGTTTGAAGGTTTACGTGGAGCAAAATTTGAAGATTCTACTTTACTGTCTAGGTATTTTTATAAGCTTTGCTTTTTTTGAGTAAAAAGTTAACTCAAGCAGTTCGATTCTCAAGATTTTTTTTATCGAATTTGAAAATTCAACTTCTCACTTCTGCAATACACTTTTTTTTATAAGAACCAAGTAAACTTTTGAAGAGGCTTAGCTGCTCTTTTTTTGACACTTTGAGCCTCAAATGATTCTCATCCTGTTCTTATTTGTATAGTGAATTTAAGTTATTTAGGCATTATACCCAATTTTTACTACTTAGCCCTGAATTGCTTGAAATTTAGTAATTCCAGGCTCAGAGTTGTTCTTAAATTGTTCTTATTTTTTGACAATTTTGAGCTTCATTGTTCTTAAAAAATCGTTTTTATAAAAAAGTGTGTGAGGTTTTTCCTAGAGTTTTTTTGCCAGAATAAAAAAAAAGGGTCGAAAGATTTTATGAAATGCTCTGGCCATTATTAACAGGATTATGTTTAGGGAAAATCTTCTTTTCTTATCCCCTATGTAACTTTATTGTACTTTAAAAATCCCCATTTTCTCTGTTTGAAAAATCGGAATTATCTTCCTTTTCGCAGCTTCTTCATACGGAACTTTTTCACAAAATCTTCTCACTTCATTTTGAATATAATATTATGTATTTACACAGATGAAATTTGAAAATGTGATGAAATAATGTCTTTTCATTTATACGAGATATTTGTAATCATAAAATCGATCAGTCTTTAAGAAAGATTTGTAGATATGATGAATTTATCAAATTGGGCGAGTGTTGAGGCCTTTCGAGGTTTTTTTTAAATATACTTTAATATATAGTAGTTTATATGTACCCTGGGGAGGCCAAATTTGAAAAAACAATTGTTGGGCAAGTATATCTTCTGTTTCTGTTGAGTGGACATTCCCTAAGTAGCTAGGGGGAGATATACTGGAAGAATCTTAAGGTATTTTATTTACTCTTTTTTAAAGTGGGAACGTAATTTGGTTAACTTGGCGTATCCATCATTTTTGTTGTGATTTTTGGGACGGTGGTTGCTCCTGCTAAAGCTTAATCACAGGGGTGTTTTAAACGCTTAAAGGATCTGGGAAACTTCTAAGGAGTCTTAGCTCTCAGCTGACACAAAACGTCGAAATAACGCTAGTTCAACGTTAGATGGACGTTGCTAGTTTGTAGATATCCGTCCTTGATTTAGTCAGAAAATCTGCCGTATACTATCTTCGCTTTCTGATTTGAATGATGGCGCTACGATCTACTCCCCCCATCAGAATTATTAAATGCAAAAAGTAGTTGAGCTCCAGCTTCTGGACTATCCTTGATTCTATCTTTATCAGTGTCGTGTTGTTTCGTCCTACTGCTTAAGTACTAAATACTTTAATTACACGCGCATTGCATTATCCTAATAAAGTCTTCTAAAGTATTTATTTGATGAAATATAAGAATGATGGAAGTTGAGATATCCCTCTTAAAGTAATAGCGTGGCCAAAGTTTAGGGGCTAAATTCGAATTAATGTTCAATTTTGTGTCAAATTGTGGGGCACCTTTTTTACGGCTCTTTAACGTCTGGGGTATGATGCTTTTAGGATTCTTCTCAAATAAATATCATGTTAGCGTAAGTCAAGAGTAATTCCACTTGGATGCAAAAAGAGTGCATGTACTCAATGCGAATGGACTTGACTATTGGTATATTCGTGTTATGGAGTCTGGTTTACAGAGCTTATAGAGAATCAGAAAACTTAAGAGGCTCAACTAAACGGTGTTTTTCCGGCTCATTTTTAGAGTTTGTTATATAATCAAACAGTGTTGTTTCAAGACTCGTGTAATGGTCATTAAAAAATTATGTCAAGACGTTGTATGCCAGCTTGCATGCCAGTTTCGACACATTTTCAATTTTTGAAAGATTTGAATTTATTTCAGGGTTTTTTTTCTAAGCACTTTGAGATGGGACCGTTTTTGTAAACTTCGATTGAATTTCTAATATGCCTGAAAGGGAACTTGCTCAGCAAAGCCGTACATTGACGAAGCTGAGGCTCTTGTTAGTGTTCAGAGGGCGAAGCTCCCAAAAGCTCTTTTCGTGTAAAAATGACAGATACACGTTTTTTATTAGAACACTTAAAATTTGGCTGAGCCTGGATGTGCTTATTTTTTTAGCAATTTTCAGCCTTAAATGTTCTTAAATGCGTTCTTAATTTTTCAGACTACTCTAAATCGACAATATCATACAAAATAAAGAGCATATAAAATTGGCACAATTTGGACAATATTTGACTCTGGATTTTAGAAAATCCATGCCTAAGTTGGGTTAAAACTGCTTGAAAAGAAGAAAAATTGTAGTTTCTTGTCATTTTTTTCCAAACTGAGGCTGGGCATGTTCTTACGACGTTCTTAATTTTTCGACGTATTTCAGCCTAAATGTTCTTATAAACTGGGTTCTAATAAAAAAAAAAAACGTGTATGCGGATTGTTTAAAACTTCCAGCCTGTAGAATCCATCTTTGTTTGATCCTGCCTGGCTGGTACACAACGTTGTTTGACGTTTTTCTATTGTTCACAACATCCATATAACGTTAAAATGAACATTGAAACAACGCTGTATCAGCTAGGTGAGAGAAATCTTAGAAATCTCAATGTGCTTTACCGTAAGTTGGTCTAATGTCGACATCCCTTTTCTAATTTTGACACCTTTCTTTAGAGATAGGAATAATATGAAGGTCAGAATCGCTAATGGAAACTATCTGTTTTTGCTTAGCGATCATAGAAGGAAAATCCCGACCTTCAAATTATTCCTATCTCTAAAAAACTATGATGAGTTATGAAACAGATACAAATTTTGAACTCCTATCAACAGAACAATGGAAGGTTTTTGTCTTCTCGACAGTTTAATAGAAAAGTATTATAACAAGGATTATAATAAGAGTTGACTAAATTCTTATTTTAAACTCAGAGTTTCAAGGTGGCTCCCGGGGGTGGGGGAGGTATTTAGGCAAAATGGGCGTCGGGTATGTAAGGGTCCCCTTTTCACACCATCGAAAGTCCCTCAAAGGGGTCCAAAAATTATTAAAAAGCTATTGAGTCCCTGTAAGGGTTCCAAAATTACGAAAATAAAAGATCTGCTCCCTCCAAGGGTCATAAATTCTTGAATTTTCGACTAAAATTTGAAAGTTTTGAAGGTCACATACTTAGTACCCGTCAAAAATAGACAAAATTTTCGAAATTCAATCTCTCTAAGGGTCGATTTTTGGACTTTTGCTCGGACATACCCGTCATCTCACAAACCTAGTACCTCCCGGTTTGAGTCTCAACGCCAGTGTTCAGTAAAGTAAGATATTTCTAGATAAACTATATAATTTCAACGTAAGAACCCTGTGATTTCAAATTACAAATTGTCGCATCAAAATAAAAAAGCTTTAAGTTCATTTTTGTTGTTTTGAGAAAATCTACTTTAAATTATTTTTCCTTAAATCCTGAAAAACCATTAACATTTGAAAAAAGTTAAGTCCAAAAAATCGATAAAAAATGGGGTGTAAAGCATCGGTATGGTTATAACTCAATTTTCCAGAAAATGGACTTAAAGCTTTTTATTTTGATGTAAAGAAATTCTCGACTTGAAATTTAGGCCAAAAGATTGGAGGTTTTACTCATGACAATAAAGTGTTTTTACTGCCGCCAAAAAGGTATTCTCACATTTTTTTAGTTCGTAATTGTTATTAGGCTTTAGCCAGATTTCAAAAGTTCTTATAAAATTGTTCTTGTAAACTTACGAAATTTTACTTCACTTTTTTAACAAACCGCAAGTGTTTAGATTGGGAAATAACAATCAAAAAAATATTATTTATCACGTTCCCTGCTGAGCATAAATTTGACAAAAGTGGGGAAATTTCATAACCATTTTTTCTTGAAAATGATTAGTATAACCAAGATGTCACATCACGTTTTTTCAAAGTTCTTTTAACGTTATTCGAATGTCATTCGGAAATGAGAAAAGTTCCATTTTTTATCGCGGTTTCAATTCCTATTTTTCTAGATAGAAAGACAATTTTTTCTTACTCAAGTCTAAAGTTAGCCTGCGTTTTCCTTTCGCCATGTGTTATGCTTCCCTAGTGAAGCTTGGACGCCTCATCAATCTTTCAACATTTTTACTTTAACAATCCTTTTCATGGGAAATAAAATCATAGTTTTTCCAGTAGACTCATTGATTCGTATCTTTTTGCTGAGAAAAATATTAACAATTCCATTTTTCTCAAAGAACCAGAGATCTTACAAAAAAATTATCAATTTTAATTGGGGGTGACTTTTGATGGGGCTTTTCCAGAAAAAACGTATACTCCCTGTTGAGTAGGGCCATCCCTCTGTGGCTGGAAATGCTGTAACCCCTCTGTAATACGCTCTTCTCGAAATGCATAAATTTATTGTTGTCCTCGTTTTCAAACAGATTTCATTACTATAAAATTACATATTCACAATTATAATTGTGTCGTTTAAACCTCATGAGACATTTTGAATTTCAAGTACTTTTGTTTTAGAGTTAATGTTCGCCTTTTGGGAATTTAAATTGGTTTAAATGTATAATTTCATAGCAATAAAATCTGTTTGAAAACGAGGACAACAATAAATTTATGCATCTCGAGAAGAGTATTCTGAATTTTAGTAGGATTTAAAAAGCTACCCCCATGGAATTGCAGTTATTTTTGACAGATTTTTGTATCTCCCTATGGAATTCCGCCACATATCAAACCTTACCACCTTGGAATGGAAATGGATCTCCTCAACAAGCTCAGACTATTTTGATGTGATTATGAGATTCTTAACCTTCCCTAAGCGCTACCTCCTTTCTCATCTTATGCGATGGTAACCAATAATACCAAGGGCATTCTATACGCTCTATGCTCCTCAGATCACTAATTTCGGCAACTAATTCCCTTCTTTGTTTTGTATTACAAAATGTAGTATCTTGAATGACTTATCTTAACTCTGGTATACTATAAAGGTTTTATTTTTACATAAGTGTTCCCGTTTCATATCAGACACATAATTTATATCAGTGTCTGCCTAATGGTTATATTATGCTGATTTAAGCACAAAAATGTTTTTCTTTTCCTCTTTCTAACCAATCTTGCTCCACATCTGTGTCAATTCAATGTAAAAAAGTTTGTGAATTAAAATTGATGAGTAAGCAAACGATATCACCCTTATTTAAAAACAAAACCTAAAGTAATTATAATATTAAGTTTTGATGAAACAAATTTATCAGTTAAGAAAACATTTTCCCTGTAAGTTTCCTTAAATACAAGTTTTTCTTTATAAGAACTATTTCAAAAGAAAATTGTCCTTGAAATCGGGTCTGAACGTAATGATAAGAACAAATTAAGAGCAATTTTGAGCCTAGAATTTCATATATATTCAAGAAAATACGCGCTTTTTCAGCCTTTGTGTAAAGAAGCGTACCAATATGTAGTTAGTAAATGCCCCCAGCGGTTTGCGTGAATGGACTTTTTCGCTTGCGTCAATGCGTGAGTTGGAAAGCTTTGCGTGGACAAAAATTGCGTGAATTGCGAGAAAATATTGCGTGAATGCGTGAATTTGGGGGAAAAAATGAGTGATCGTATGAATTGAAGGTCTGCTGGGGGGGGGGTGCTCGTAAATGTATCAATAACATTTTTAAAGAACATTTTACTTGAGTTTTTTGAAAAAAATAGAAAACTGTTGATACTTGCTCAAAATCTGGTTTTTACAAAAAAGAGGATATATAGGTTGTTGACAACATTGACGTTATCTTCCTGATCAAGGAAAAGAAAGAAAGAGATCCTTTTGTTTTTGTTTCCCTATTTTCGTTGTTTATAAATAATTGTTGTGATCACGAAAGATTTGTTTAGTTTGTCCTTGCTCGTTCTACATCACAAACAAACAAAGATTATGTCACCTGTAGTTTAGTGGCTTAGTTTGATTTTAAGATTTCGTAGATTGATTTACTTGGTCATCAAGTTCTCCGAAATTTCCATTTTGTGGTTGTATAATATTCTTGGTTTCATTTTTTGTTATTCAAGATGTCTACTGCGGTATGTTTTTGTTTGCTTTTTATTTTTTGCTGCCTTATATAAGAGGACCCCCAAGAGGTTTTCGTGATGGCGTGATAGGGCTTTTTTCCTAGCGTGATTACGTGATTTGGAATTTTATTTTTCGTGATTGCGTGATCAAAGGTCAAAATATGATCGTGATTTAAAAGATTTTTGAGCCGTGATGCGTGATTTGGACTTTTTCAAAGAGATGCGTGATTATCAAATTTTTTTGCTGATTTCCGTGATCGTGATTGAAGTCAAAAAATTGCGTGATATCGTGATCAGAGTTACCGCTGAGGGGAGGGGGCTCATAAAAATGTGCTGTTTTAACCTTTGTGTGTGCAGTCTGACCTTTGTCGGCTGTCATTTGTCGGCTGTATGTTTCTTGAGGAGCTTATCTTTTGGTATGTTGATTAAAAATCCAGGTAAATCATAAAGATTGTTTTGGGCTGTACCCGATTAACAAGCATTTGTAAAATTTTTTAGTTGTTTAATTAATCTCTGATTACTCTTTCATCGACTGTTTTACTTGCTATTATTATTTTTCTTCGTGCGAAAGTTTTGTCTGGTGTCCTCGTTAGACTTTTCGTTCTTAAAAAATATTTCACATATCAAAGCAGCTTTTTTTTCCATAGATACATACAAAAATGTTGAATGAAGAACAGAACTTTGAGGCGTTTCAAGTATTTCACTGAACAAAATTAAACTTCCCAGAACAGGCTAGTTCAGTAGCGACCCAGCAATGTCAATTGAATATCGTTCTTTATTCTATTGACTATGGAGCCAGTGCTGGCTTTATCTTAGGTTTCCTCCTTTAATGCTAATCAATCTAATCGAAATTCTGTGAAAAGTCTTTGAATCCGTGGATAACATTTTTGAGATTTAATCAAATTAGAATCGATCTCAATCGCTAAAAGTCTGTAGATTTTTATCAATAACATCATTTCCATTCTTTTGCTAATGACTGTTGCACCCGTTTTTTTATAAGAACATCCCAAACTTTTGAAGCCTGCTGATTTTCTTAACTTTCTGAGTTCAAAGCCTAAAAATTTTCTTAACATGTTCTAGACTGGCACGCCAGTCGGGCTGGAACGGTATCACGCGGGAAAAGTGAGCGTAGGAGTTAGGTAAGCGTAGGAAGAAATTTTGTCGGCGGCGAGGGCTGAAAGCTGTTAATCAGCAGCCTCTCACCAACTTTTGCTCGCTCTCCTACGCAGCTCCTATTCTAGCAAACGCCCGCCACCTTTATGTTCCCGCCCTCTGACATGATAAATTAACAGACTAGTATGCTAGTCTAAACATGTTCTTAATTTCACAATTTTGTGAGTATTTTGTGCAATCTTCTATGAAATTGGTTGTTTTAGATTCTGCAAAGAAAAGTTTGTTTTCCTATATAATTTGTTCTTAAAAAAATGTGTACTTATAAAGAGACTGATTGCATTTAAATAATCAAACAGTACTATTTTAGTCCAGCCTTTGGTGTTCGTGTTCTGTACTTGTGTATTAAACTGGGTTAAATCTCAAGAAATTTTCACCTTATTCGGGTAGGAACACTATAGCTGGTACTGACAAGTCTTACAAATATTGATATTTGAAATTTTTGACCTAACACTTTATGAAACCAAAAGTTTTTAGATTATTTTTGAAATGTTTTTAACCAAAAATAGTATTTCGTGCATATTACTTTCGGCAAATGCACAATTTTACACAGATCTTTCTTTCTGTATCGTTTCAGGGGCCACAAAGAAGAAGATCTAGCGTTGGGATAGCTATGGATTCATTGAAAATCGCTGCTAATAAAGTCAAGAAAAGCCCTAAAGCTTTGAAATGTAAAATTGATAATGCTCTCAACAAGGATAGTAAGTGATCCTTTGTATTTTTTTTGGTCTTTTTCCTGTCAAGAAAAATTTCCTGAAATTTCAAATTTGTGTTCCTCGTGCGTTTTCGAGTTATGAAGACCACACTGTAAAAATCTTCTTGTTTTATCACCGCTAGTCAGAAGATTCTCACTGCTACCGGGTCGTTGAGACAGGGTTGTTAGAGAATCTCCATTCGTTGGTTTTCAGTAGCAGACTATATTCAGGTCTGTTTCATTTCTTAGTACAGTGGTTGAATAACTATCGGATATCGAACATTGTCGGGTCAAAAATCATAAATTTCAAGCAAAAGCAACCTTGTCCGGTCATTTTGACCGCCCCACTTGAAATCGTTATCTTCAGCCAAGGTAGAGGTACCTTCGAATTTCTTCTAGCTGTTCGCAACATTCTTAACAAGTCTCGGTATTATCTTAACCTAATCATCATTATTGTTTTTCAGAATTGACAGACAACTGGATTCACAACCGTGAAAATGTTCAAAATGGCGTCGTTTTTAATATGAAGGTATTTATGGAATTCTTTGTTTTCGATTTTTCTTTAATTCTTATATCAGTTACATTATATGAAAAGGAAATCTTTGTGAAAGTATCACTATAGTAGTGAAATGTTTTCGGAAAGCAATTGGAAATCTCTTTTCAATTCTGATTTCATTTCTTTCGAATCTGTTTTTCCTCTTACTCCGAATGACATATAATAAATTCCAATATGATTTACTCCAAGGTCATATATAATAATTTAAAGCCAGGCCAATGCTATGCTATGCCTAACCTAGCCAGGTATACATCAATGATTTCCCACTGAACTGTTAGCGCAAGCTAGAATTAGAACTAGAGTCTACTTCTGACTAGAATTTGCTTTCAGATGATTTTTAATTGAGTCCAGAGATCCACCAATAAGTGCCATCCAGTCTATCATAAAATCATAAGTGGCCATCAAGCTAGCTATACCCTAGCCTCATAGGTGAAATAATTTCCAAAGAAATAGGCATTTTTTCTCCACCCATAGGTGTTGGGCAAAAAAGTGGCGACAACGGCACAAGGGAAAGGATGTACAGATGACGCAGTCAAAGAAATGGTCCAACAACATAAAGTGGTAAGAATTGTGTAGCTGTGGTGTTCTTCAGTGGGCGGTGATGTGATAGGGCGGAGAAGGTTATTTATAATAAGATGGGTGGATGTCTAAACTTTTGACGTCAAAAATGTTTTGAAACGAATGTTCTGAACACAATGAGCGTACAATAGACGATGTGGACAACAGATCCTTTTCATTTACCACCTGACTTCTGTCGCCCAGTTTTCTTTGGGTTATCCTTTTTTTATAATTTTTTTTTTAGACCCCATATATTATGATATTGCTAAATGTTTTGAAGCTTAGTCAACAGAGTAAAAAAAGCATATTTTCCACATACCAGACTTACAGTATAATTTGGTATCGCGATAATGAAAGACGATAAGAAAAAAAACTTCATTTCCTTAAAAGGAAAAATTAAGTTCAGTCACATGTTGTTATTTCAAAGGAAGGAAAAACTTAATGAGCATCTAATGACTGATAATTGGGAAAGAGCATTTTCATCCTGATGCATCATGCGAAGGGAGGGAAATGCGTCATTTAAATATACAGTATCCTTTTTACATTAATTTCGGTGCCTCATCTCTGTTTTCGTTCCTTCATACAACAGCTTGTTAATTAGTCATTAAAATGACTAGTAATTAATCAATCCCTCTATAAATGGGTTCTCATAACAGATGTTAATTAGTTT
The DNA here is from genome assembly GCF_902728285.1 of Clytia hemisphaerica. Lineage (NCBI taxonomy): Eukaryota > Metazoa > Cnidaria > Hydrozoa > Leptothecata > Clytiidae > Clytia > Clytia hemisphaerica. Next base: position 103,514 of record NW_027104471.1, read on the forward strand.
TTTATATGTATCGAACTTCCTCTTACAAGTATTTGAAGTGCGCAGAAGGAATACCCAAAAAAATCCGTAAAACAAAAATAAAAAAAACTGTCACTTTTATATGAAGGTACAATAGTCAATTACTGTCCCTGAACCCAGATTCTCTTTTGAGATTTAAATATTTCTTTTTTTTTCTTACAGAAAGGCAAAACGGAGAAACTATTGAAAGTTTCAATGAGGGTGGATAGCAAGAAAATGATAATTCGAGATCTTGTTACACACGTATGTTTCTTCTTTTCATTTCATTTCATTAAAATATTTTGATTTTTTTTAAACCCCCGGTTTGCTTTTACGTATTGTGGTCTGATCTGATAAACATTGTCATAGTCGTCGTCTCGTCGTGAACCAAAAAATGGTCTTGATTCATCACTGTCAGGGGAGATAAAATCAGCTAACAGGCTTTTGTTACCACTCTGCACAAATTGATGGAAGGTAATTTTAGTCAGGGAAAGTTTTAGTCACATTTTAGTCATTTTTCCCGATACACAAATTCCTACCGATTGTATTCTTACCACGTCCAGCCCTTTAATGGGAGTTATTATTGCTTTATTTTAATATGTTATTGTTTTTTGTAGGAATTACTCGAAGATGTTCCAGTCAATAGAATCTCCTATTGTACAGCTGATCCGAATTTCCCAAAAGTCTTTGCGTTGATTGCACGAGAACGAGGTTCCAAAACACTTTTCACGCATGCCTTCTTAACGAACAAGAAAGAAATGGTAAGTAAATTAGCCGAACTTAAGTTTCATCATCTCTAATTTCAGACAAAGATCTTATCACTACTTCCATTAGCTTGCATACAGTCAACTCTCTCTAATTCGAATTTCTATTATTCGAATCTCTCTCTAATTCGAACTATACTGTTTGTGCCCTCAGTTAAGAAATAGTATAAAATACTTTTTCTAATTCGAAGAAAATTCCTGGTCCCTTGAAGATCGAATTAGAGGAGGTAACTGTATTATAGGCTTGTAAACAAAGCCTCTTGTAGCACTGTTTGTAATATATAACAAACAATAACGGAAAGGGCAAACATGAACGTATAGATAGGTGCTTCGAGAAAAATGACGACAGTGTTGTTTCCGAATGCAGTTGGTGAAGACGCGTGTTGGCCTGGGAATCTGAGATGACAAATCTAGGTTACAAAAGTAGATCTACTGCTCCATCAATCTAGAGAAAACAGTGTCCCCTTGATAGTCATTTCGGTACGATTGCAAAAAAGATTGCATATTATCGTGAACATATTTCAACCAACCTTGTAACCTTTGTGTTCAGGCTGAAGCAATCGCATTAACAGTGGCTCAAGCGTTCACAATGGCTTACGAGGAATGGGATGAAAAATCGAAAGAAAGACAACGCGAAGTTGAAGATGAACAAGCATCTGATGCGCTAGAATTATATAAAGATCTAGCGTCGGAATCACCGAAACCCGATTCTAATCCATTCAAGAAGGAAGACCAAGAAGATGATTTCAATTTCATTTCAAGTTCACTGGCACCAAGAGTTCAAACCATCGTAAGTTGTTTTTCAACTTTTTTTACGCTTCGCTAATTTAATATATCCCTGTCTCTTAGCAGTGAATGTTGGAAAACCAATAGGCTATTTCACAATCGAAATGGATTATGGGTAATCAGTACTGATTGCGCCTCCATAACGGCTTCCCGTTGGCTAGACTCAAAAAATCTTCAAAAATTTTCAAAACTTTGGACCAATAGGAAATCGTCATTAGCGCGCAGTGTTCCTGATCACCCATTACGCTTTGCGCCTGTGAAATGGCCTATGGAATATCTGAAACTCAGTTTCTTTTAAATTCGAGTAGGTAGGAAGACCAAAATGTCGTTGAATTTCATAGAAATGAGTAGTTCGGCATACTAGACAACTAATATAGACGTATTATCGCATATCGATTGTTTTATGATGGATTATAAACTTATATACTTATAGACTTCATGATATGAGATATTTCAGAAGAAAACAGACTTGACTCGAATTCTGCTTTTTTCCACTAACATTGAGTTCTTTTTCATCATTAGGAGATAGTGGAACCATTGGATAACGAAACACATTCAGATGGTGCTTCATCGGACGATGATGAATTCTCAAGGTCAGTAACAGCAAAAGAAACCTTCCTCTTTTCGCACCGGACACATTTGCGCCCGGTCTCAAGAGTTCCCGTAATGTAACACCGGACAGTTGTTTCTGTCGTAACTTGATAATACTTTTTGGCACAGGACAGTCCGGAGCGTCGACAGGGTCATTTGGGTCAAATAAGGATTTTAATTACAGAGTGATCGACTTCAATTTAACAGTGAAATACTAATTTATACGTCCGTAAATTTAAACAGACCTGATATCTACGGAAATTTCAAAATTCATTGCCGTACTAGGCTACAAGTTATACGGTAAATAGACTTTGGTACTAAATTGTTGGAGTGTCTTGAGACTCGAACTAATTTTTGAATCGCTAGTGAACATAGATATAACCGTGCCAGAAATTCATTTAGAAGTACAAAGTGCATAGCTGTGACTTTGAGACGATGGTGTCTTTCCTATACTTAACCAATTTTGTGAAAAAGCAACTCCAAGAATTGTTCTATTCCATTCGTATATTATAAACTTTGTACAGTATGTGGCCCCCAAAACGGCGATCAAATTTGAAATTTCTCTCAAATCTAGAGGAAAAGAGGTTTTACAAAAATTTTTGCTGTATGAAAACCTTTAACATCTCTACTTTATTTCCTGGTAGTTCTTTTTCAAAATTTTCAATTTCAACAATATTTTTCAATCGCTTAAAGATAGGTAGCTTTTTTCTAATGGCCCCCAAAACGGAGGTTTGAAATTTTAGCGATTTCTCGAGATATCTTTAAGATATGAATACAAAATTTTGACCATAGTTTTGAAATATGATTTAGAGGGTTTTGGGCATAAATTTATTTGATAGAATTTTTACAGTATACCCCTGGTTGTCAAAATGCAGGTTTGGGGCCCCCAAAACGGAGGTGTAGTTAAAATCAAATTATTAAGCCCAGTGGTAATAGGGGGAAAAACTATGAACATATTTGTGTTTCCCCTTAAATTTACGACCCGATGGATGTAAAATTTATGATTTTATGAAATATTTCAAGATTTTCGATATTGCAAAGTCCAAACTGAAAATTTAGAAATTTTCAAAATGACAATTTTGATTTAACAACGTCTTAATCAAGTTTTTGAAAACAAATCTCTTTTGAAAATAGTTCCATTCATGTATGGAATAAGCTGTGAAAATTTTAGAAAAAAAGCTTAACTGAAACTGAAAATATTAAGCTTTAAAGATATTTTTCTCCTATGTTTTGCAAAAAAATGACATAATTTGCCGTTTTTGCTGATTCAGCGAAAAATTTTATATATAATGTTAATTTTTTGTTATAAACTATTAACTCAAGGTGATAGGAATAGAATTCCAAGATTTTTTGCTTTTTCTCATATTTAGAATTTGCGGTTTTGTCAATGCTGATTCTAGGGCTCCAAAATACTGGTTGACCTTCAAGATGCTATATCTTTTACCCAGCCTCTAAAGTCACAGATGTATTTGCATTTTCTGAACGGCATTAGGTGTAGAAGGTTTTCTATACCCCGTTTTCATAACTTGTTTTCAATATCCAAGGAGCTAGAGTGAGCTATATGCAATTTTTATCAAATTTTGGTGTTAAAATATTTCCTTTGAACGCAAATATGTTATTTTGAATCTGTCTCAAACCAGCAAAAACATGCTCATTTTTAAGTATAACCATCATTCTTTCAAAATAAACAAAAATCGTTTAATTCTGATAAATCTACAAGTCAGAATCTTCATTTTAATGAAAACCTCCGTTTTGGGGGCCGTCTCCGTTTTGGGGGCCATATACTGTATCATATTCTTTTATTCATCAGACTTGCACGTGACCGTTCAGCTTCAGATTGTGGACGTCTCGATACGGGTCTCGTACGACGTGAAACGTTCAAAGGAAACGTCAGCAATTTCCTTGCCGTAAACGTCACGTTAGCCGACCTCGATCTTGCAAAATCTACGGAAGACTTAACACAGATCTCAACGACACAAATTTCCCCGACCCCATCACCTATCCCGTCTCCTCAACCGTCACCCCGAAGAAACCGAAATCGGGGAAGCAGTAATCCGGGAAGCAGTAATCCGTTTTCGAATAATTTGACATACGAAGCTCCACCAGCAGAACCGAGTAGTGAAGACAATTTGATACAGTTCTAAAAAGAAAGATTGATATTGCAATGTGAATCGATCGTGTGAAAGTGTGTACAATTCATTGAAAAACACAGAGGTTTAAAAAGTCTATTCCAAAATATATAGACAGATTTTAGCTTGAAAAAATTGATTCAGGTCTTTTTGTACAGTCGCCGCTCTATAATTCGACGTTTACAGGTTCCCTTATTCGATGAAATTTAAAGTCCTTGTCAACAAGAAACGACGCTCCCTTATTCGATAAGCTCTCTTATTCGATGAAAATCCAATTCCCCTTGAAGTAGAGAGCGTCAACTGTATTTTGTAAAAAGCTTTTTATCCTTATCATCCGTCATTCTGCTCCAATTTATCATCAATGTTAGTCAACCTTTATCCCGGAGATGGATCTATATTTTTAAAGAATCTGTTTTACAGATGGCATTTATGAAAGAAAATATTTAAAAACTCTTATTATTAATTGATTATTAATTATTATATATCATATTCAAAACAACATATTTTTGTATATAGACATGTATTTTAACTGTGTACTCGAAGAAATAATTATACAACCAAAAGGTATTAAAACTTATCATTGGTGTTCTAAAATACAGGCCTGGCACCCATTATATCACGTGGAAAATGAAATTATCACGCCCCTTGCAAATATTTACCTGTGTATATATAGGTAAATATTATACCTCGAGTACACGTTTTTTTTTAGAAGGAACCTTAACTTTGCTCTGAGCCTGGAGTTCCTTATTTTTACAGAGAATTTCAGTCTCGAAGTTCCTTATCGAGTTCCTTACTACATAGGAAATTTTGAACTTTTTGCCCCTTGAAAGATCAAAATTTGGTCAAATTAGTCCCAATAAGGTACATTATTTTCAAATCCACTTATTCTCAGCCTGAGCAGTTCCTTAACAATTCCTTATTTCTTGAACCATTTTCAGCCTCGAGTTCCTTATAAACGTGTTCCTTATAAAAAAAAAACGTGTATACCGGAAAGTCAGTTTTGTTTGTTGTCAATTTTTACTCGCCATGTGTACAATATCAGCATATTAATTTATAAAATGCTATCAAAACAGTGGTATTTTAGTGCAAGCATGGAATTATTATAGAGACTCTGGATTAACATCGAATGGGACGGTGGAGAGCGTAGCATTGTCTTTCCATTGTTGTAATTCCAAGTATTAGTGAGGTTAAGTATACCAGGATAATCACGACGACGGACGAAAAATGTAAAAGGCTAGTGGAAATACGAAATTTGATTGGTTGAAACTCACTAGCCTGTTAAATTTTCGTTCCTCGTCGTGATTTTACTGATTTACGTAACTTCACTATTGTCTTTCCACCAGTTGTCCTTTGTGTCCGCAAAGGAAAACTGGCGACTCGAAGGACTCTGATTTTCTAAAAATATTTTTCTATTTTCATTTTTACTGGCCAAAAGTTTGAAAATAGATGCTAGAATACTTAGTAGATAGATATCGATAGATATGCCCCTCCGATGCATCGGAATGGGTCCTACCCACGATGGAGTAGGAATCACAGCGCAAGCAGACATTGCAACCTTACAGATGCGAGCTGCCTAGCCATGGTGTATACCACGACACTCGAACTACACGGGAGTACGGGTGTACCCGCAGGTGTAGAACCTCCTAAGTGTCTCAGCACACTGCAATGTCTGGAATATCTACCCATACTATTGTATCAGAGTTATGGTACCCAATTCCCCTCACATGGCATGGGTTGACCCGGGCGAAGGAGCATTCACTTGTCAAGTGAATCGTAGTGCCACGGTGGGTATCGAACTCGGACCTCCCGGACAGAAGTCAAGCACGATAACCACTATACCACTACGCCTTAGTAGATATATTTTATGAAATTTGTTGTGAAAAAAACATCATCAGACAAGTACAGGGTGATTCAAAAAAAAAAACCGCCCCCCTAAACTTTTTAACGTAACTTTTTTTATATTCAATGTATAAGTACGAAATTTCCAACGCTTCTCTGCTACTAAGTTTATAACACTTGTGTAAAATTTCAGGGTTATACCGCAACTACTTCTTTAGATCATGAACATATAAACGACTGGACGGACGTCTATCTTCCATTGTGTCTTTGAAGCGAGCTTCGTTGCCGCCTGTATTTCAAAATTGGTATAAAAGATCCGACAATATTCCGTCACAATTTCATTTCTTCGAATTATAATTCGAATCCCATACTCTCTAAAATTATTCCATACTTTTTAGTCCAAATTTAAAAATATTAGTCGGAATTTTGACAAGCTGACGATGATTTGCCTCTGTTATCTTTGTCATGATATAGATAAAAGACTTGAAAAGAGCGAGTAGAACAACAGAGACTTTTGTCGAAGTTTTGACGTTGTTAGCAAGGTATTTCCAAGAGGTATACCAACAAAATTTATTGTTTCATTTGATGATTTTAACGAGGCGGCAACGAAGCTAGCAGTGTTATCTTCAAAAATGCAAAGGAGATGGATGTCCAGTCGTTTATATGTTCATGCGTTTGAATATAGAAGTTTGAAGGAAAAGTACTGTTTTTACAAGTGAACAGAGATATTTTATTTTGACGTCAAAAATGAAAAAAATTCTCCGTACTTCGGGGTACCTAAGGCACTCCCCAATGGTCGCACGAGGTATTCTGTCCCTTAACGTAAATGTTTTTTTCATGTTTCTGGAAGCGTTTCAATATAGAAAATGAGATTGGGCATGGTCAGATGGTTCCACTTGTTAAAAAATCAAAAAAAATTGAAAAAACCTCGTATTTCGCCCCATTTTGTTTTGATCACGTCACAGAAATAAGAATTTGAATAACTTTTGACTTCAAATTTTCACCAAAGGTGTAAATCAATAAAAAGAAGCAATCCACGAAGAAAAATTTAAAATTCCTTGCTGACGTCGGCAAATTTTGCAAAAAACCCGTTTTGGCTGAAATATGCTGACGTCAGCAAAAAATTTTAAAATTTTAAACGTCTATCCAAATTGAAATCTTTCTACTAATAGTGAATTCAGAAAATAGGGAACGTTAAATTTTTTTTTGTGAATTAAGCTTCAACGTTAAGCTTCGTCTAAAGTTAAATTGTTAAAGGGACATTAGTAAAATGTAAACTTTGCAAGAACCACGTGTCATTAAAGAGAACAATTAAAATCACGTGTCCAAAACAAACTTGTAATTGAACAATCAAATTTTGTATCCGCTGCATACAGTTTGTTTACAAATTTTGAAAGTACTGTTATGTCCCTTTAAAAATCCATCACTTAAATATGTCTCAAATTAATGACACGGTAAAATAATTAGTTTTTGATAATTTTTCAAAAATAATTCATACCAAAACAATAAAGGTTTGGGGACACGGGAAGTTTTTTTCGCGCTGGTGCAGCACCCACCAACATAAGTATAAAATTGCGTACCCCATGGTTTCCTATTTTGTTCATGGGACAGAAAGTGAGGGAAATACCCAAATGACACGTTGATTTTGTCCCTAGGACAAAAGTGAGTGACACACAAATGTTATTAAAAGCATGTTAGGATTGAATCTGAATCTTTCCCAGGTTTTAAAATACAAACATGGTTCATTAAAGCAAAACTTCCGTTTTGGGGGCCATATACAGTAGAATGTTTTGCATCATTCTCACTTAAATAACAACATATCATTAGCAATTAAATAGATGAGTTTAAGTCTCGGAGGAATACTTAAAGTCTCATTTGGGAATTGGACAAGTTCGTTTTGATGAGAAATGCAATTAAAATGCTACGAATAATCATTTAATGGTTGAAGGAAAGTGAACAATACGAAAATTACATTACTGTGGACAAGGCTTGTACATGAGAAATTGGCACAAATCAGTCAGTTGTTATTCCAGTGTCTATGTTATGATAATTCATTGAAAAGAAAGATTGGTTGGCATATTTACCATAAGATTCGAAGATCGATATCTTTCGAACTACAAAATACCTCGACTAAAGTGCTTATTTCGGTTTTTTCTGTTTTCAGAAGAAAATCAAAAAGTAACAAAAGCACAGATCTCAAAAGATTTCAAAAAATGGTGGAAAACTCAGATTTTGCAAATGATACTTTTTGTTACCAGTTACCTGTTTCTGTTGGTAATGCAACCTTTTGTGGGCTGACACAAAAATGGAATCCTCGTTTTAGCCATGAGACATTATTGGTAATGACAATCACACCTGTTTTAATCTACTGGCTGGTGTTATTCTTTATGGTCATTGATTTATATAGAGTGTTAAAACAAGCATGGCATGGACAGTTTAGGCTCTTAAAAGAATTGAATGGGTTCGACAACAGCCCTGATGTTCCAGAGACAAAAATTGGTTTATGGCTTCGCCTGCAAGTCAAATCATTTATATCAACTGTCTTTTTAGTGCTTTTGAAATATTTTTGGGATGCCATAGATATAACATTAGATGTTTACATTTTCTACCAACTAGAAAAAGGTTTTGTTCTTGATCCTGTCATACACCGAAATCCTCATGTCAATGATGCTATTTATGGAGTTGCTATCCTTGGCTGTTTAACCAAAATTATTGCTTGGAAGTTCTTTTCTTATAACATAAAAAAGGAAGAAAACATTGACGAGGAAGCTTTCAATTTTATAGTTTTTTCATATAACGAGGACAGTTTGAACAGGGTCAAGCACTTTGTGACCTTCGTTAGTTTTGTTTTTGAGGATGGTCCAGAATTGATCCTCGAATATTTCTTCACTGAGAAATACATCACATCATATACAGCTTTGATAGTCATCAAAGATATCATAATAACGTGTTTGTTTGTAATAATGGCCATTCCATCACTTTCAGGATTAATGCAATCAAATACGTTCAGCTTCGATAACTTCCCTGCTACCTCCAGCCCCTCAATCTCCTCGTTACACCGTTTGAAATTATGGATGAGAATCAAAACTGTATTCTACAGGAAAATACCATATCTTCGATTGTTTTGCAGAACTACTTTTCACTCTCCTGAGGAATCTTCAATCCCTTCACTGACTCCCAGAAGATTTGCTTTTCATCCATCTGTATCTTTTGTTCAATCACAGCAAGGTAATCATCGACAACCGTCGACTCAGCCCGAAGTTATCAATATTGACGCAACTCCTTCTCCAGCTCCTATCTTAGATCTAAATCATAAACCAACGGTAACTGACAAACTTTTCAACTTCCTCGTTCTATGTTTCTCACTGGCTTCCATACTCCGAGTTGGCGGTGCTCTGTTTCAATACATCACTAAAAAGTTGAAAAGATCATGTTTTCAGATACACGAAGGAACGATAATACAAAAACCTTTTAACGGAGAATGTATGAGAGAGGTAGATTATGCCATCGTTGGTGTAACTGGGGTATCAATAATTGCATTGTTTGCAATGGCGATTATCTACCTATGTAAAAGTTTGAAATACCAGAGAAGTGTAACATTAAATAGTTAAAAATGAACAAGAAACGCGATCTTTATGAATCCTATCTCTGCATTGTAAATAAATGCCTCAAATGAAGTTCTGTTGTATTTTTGTTTATTTAGTTTAATGATACCATATTTACAAAAAGAAATAAAGCAATGTATAAAAATTAAGGTATTAAAAATCTTACTACTCGTGAGATTATTATCCAGTAAAAAGTTCATTTTTATTATGATTTTTCAGTTTTTTAGTCAAGGTATTGAATACCGTAATGTTCGTATGGGACAGTATTGACATTATCTAAAATTCTATTTCCAATAACTCAAACAGCGTTCCATTTACTGCATTAAAAAATGAGCTTTTTCAAGTGCATTCAACTAGTATCGAGGCTCATTTTGAACGATTTCGACTCAATATTGGTGCATTAGAGTTTAGTTTTGGCGGGATCGACCATCATTCGAGGTGCAATACTCATCGACATTAATTCTTGGAATAGTAATTTGCAAGCATACGGAATACGAATTTGTGAAATCTAAAATTGAAGGAATAGTATCAAAATTAAAATGAAAGGAAAATTTTCTTTGTGTGTTTGGGAAACCGAGTTGTTGCAATACATTTTTGGCTCAAAATTTTGTAACCTTTCAGTGGGTATCACTCAATTTTATTTATTGACTTTTGAAAATCAGCTATAAATCACAGTTTTGCCTGTGGTGTCACTTTTTTGGTCATAAAAATTTGACCAGGCCTGAGTTGCGTCTAACAGCCTCAAAAAAGTTTTATATATAATATTGAAGGAAATCGGTTTAGTCCCATAACAGATGTTACGAAACCCTAGTGCCCTCTATTAGTATGCATACCTGTGTTTTATTCTTGCAACCACGACATTCGAAAGTGTTGTTTCTAAGATTAGCGATGGCGATCAATCCGCACAAATTACAAACGTGACAACGGTAAGCGTCCGATGCTTCAAAGAGACGCTCGTTCAAAAATTGTGCTGACCCATGCGAAATTTGACAGTCACGCTCCATTTCTCCGAAACGTAAACCTCCATCTCTGCAGAGAAAGAAGAATCGAAATATAACAATAAACCTTGTTATAAATTACGTCACGAACATCACTTGCCTCGTTATGAAATTATTACCAAGGTGATTAACTCCCAGCGAATTTTATTGAAACTACTTTCTACTCATAAAATCTTTTTAATGTCTCAAGGGACATAATCACCATGGTAATTGTTTGAATACGAGGCAAGTGATGTTCGTGACGTAATTTATGAAACAGTCTATTACATTGTATATTAGATTTTTAGATTCAGAAAAACTGACAACTGTAGAGCAAAAATATGGACTAGTCGTTATCGTTTACTGATAGCTTTTGCTATCGCTGCTGGTAGATGATAGACACCAAAATTCCAAACTAGCATAAGCATTCTACAATGAAACTAGCGTGTTTATGTTTTTGCAGTGTAGACATTACTCTTAATTTGTCTATAGATCCTGTACTGATGGATGAACTGGGGACTACGGTACGCTTGTTAATTTTTGCGAAATTTTTTAACCCCCCGCCTCCCACCCCCCGTTCATTAATTTTTAAGAATACTTTCAGCTGTCAAAGAGAAGGCCCCTTATTTTGCTCTAAATAGCCTGATTTTAGCCTATATTTACCTTAATTTTGGGTTATCAGAAGTACAATTTCCAACCCCCCGGCAATTAGGTACCCCCCTCAAAATCTCGAAAATTTTCCAACCCCTCCGTTTATTCGAACCCCCCCCCCATTTATTTGGAGCCTAAGAGTAAATAAACACTTCTATCATTCTAAAACTGCATTTCATTAACTTTGTTGTCTTCGTTACTGACGCTAATAAGTGAGTTCGGGGGTACATTTTCATCCAAAACAACTATGCTCATTAGGAGCGACCTTTTAAAACTAGTTTTGAAGAAACTTGAGAAGCTACTTGACGTACCTTGATCGGCCCTCCATAGGCTGTCTTGTGAGGATTTGCACCGGTCCACGAGCACGAGAATGGATTTTGTCATCCACCATGTGCTTTAAACGTTGATAGTATGTTGGCCCGATGAAAACTTGCGCGTTCAATTTACGACCAGTAAAACCGTTGAATAAAACCTAGAGAACAAATGTAAAATTTTCCAAGAACGTCACAAAATATAAAATTTCTCCCATTACGTTTGTCTGTAAAGGTGGAGAAATCGTTTTTGTTAATTCTCAAAATGTCAGTTATAGCATTTGCAAAAGTAGCTAAAGTTTCAAATAAATCTCTATTTTGTTGACGGTTGGCTGAGAAGAAATGCTTCATTGTGAAATCATATATGGCAAAATTTTCCCTTTAGAAATATATTCTTAATTATTACCTCGTTTCCCCTGAGATGATAACCATACTCTTGTAAATAACCAGAGATCCTTTGCACATTGACGGCATCGTTGAACGGTGTGGCGTCACCAATTTCTCCTTTGTTCGCTGACACCTGTTAAAATCAACAGTGAACCTTATTAATTTTACCGATCAATTTAATCTCTAGCCCTTCAAAAATAATCCAAAAGGAGGCAGAAAAGTAATAAGTATCAAAATAACCTCAACAAACCATCACCAGTAAAACCAGAGTAGGTTGTAAGGAACGAAAACAGCTGTCTTTTGCTTGCTTGCAATAGGAGAAGAATTTCCAGGGGAGATAAAAGGTTATTCTAAAATCTCTGATTATTATAGTTCGTCTGTTCTCACTTATAAGATACGAAAAGAATTTTTCCAAGGGTTCTTTATACAAATTTTGCCATTTTCCTCGGGGTACCCACACATTTCTTAGAATTTTTTTTGCCTCGAAAAGGTTCGTTACCCCCCCCCCCATTGTAAGAAAATTTAATGGAACACTCCACTGTACCTTAGAATCGGGGCAAAGTGCAATCACAGGGTTAATACCATTTGAGAAACAGAGCGGAGAAAAGCGTACCTTTCCGAGGAGACATTCAATCAAGTGACCAATTGTCATACGAGATGGAATAGCGTGAGGATTGATAACGATGTCTGGTGCAATACCTTCACATGTGAATGGCATGTCCTGAAGTGGAACAAAGTTAAGTATACTCAAAAGTGAATTCTATCCTTGCTTGCAGTGAAACAAAAGTTATGGGTTATCGGGTACTAAAGGTGAATTCTTTCCTTGCTCTCGAGAGATCTAGCAGAAAGAAAAAATGCGCACTGCATGGATGATGCCAATGTCAATTATATTATTCGAATCTTTCTATAGTTCCAGCTCGTATATTAACAGTCAAGTCACAACTGTCAATTGCTACGCAATTCTAACGGATCAGATTTTTTATTTCAGTTCGATAAGCAATCGTGTCTATGATTGCTGTCAATCAAATAAAGAGGGGAATGCTTACCTCTTGTCTATAAGTGATACCACAGGTACCCTTCTGGCCGTGACGACTAGCAAATTTGTCACCAATCTGTGGAGTTCGTACGGAACGCACCTAAAGAAAAAGGTTAGAATCTATGAACTCTAAATCGTCGTTAGTGAGTCTTTCATTGTGTCACAAAATTCCTTTAAATTTCATCACCACAGATAAAGGTCCGGTTATGAGAGCCCAGCCTGTAGACAGCATCGAGTTTTACTTGCTTTTTACCTCGTTAAAGAAAAAGCTTGGTAAGCTTGAGGAAAGTAAGTCTATCCTCAAATGAACAAATGAAAGGGGTATTACAATAGAAATTTCTTCGGAATTCCTCGAGGGAATTCTATTGTAATACCCCCGAAACAATCCCACAATGCATCGCTGTTTTAGAAAAATCTAAATCTCCGATAAGGTCTATAGAAACTTACTTTGATTTTGCAAAACTTGTACCCTTCTTCATTGATGGTCAACATGACTTGATCGACAATACCAGTTTCACTGGCTCTCAAGAAAGTGCTACAGCATCACGTTTGGTGTAATGCCTGGTCTGTGAGTCCAGTTCGTCTTCGTCTTCCGGTAATGTACATGTTTTACCAATAATGACATCTTCACCGGAGACACGGGAACCTGGCGCTATGAGGCCGTCTTCATCCAGTTTATCATAAATAGCGTTTCGCATACCTAACATAAAAGAAACGTTTTTTTTAAGAAGAGAAAGAATATAAAGTCTAGTTCCGACTGATACGAGCAGTCTGTCTCAAGTTTATTAAAAAGTTTACATTTGGCGCACGCGCTGGTGTAGAGAAAATATCCATAGTCGGATAATGAACGATAGTGAAATTTTTGCATCACTTCTAGTGGGACTAATCTTCAATGTTTTACCTGCAGTTTCGTCTCTGCGTGGCTTTTCGAATCTTTCTTCTTGGTCCAATCCTTTCCTTGATTCTTCGTCACGATATGAACGGTAAAATACAGATCTGCAAAATGAAAATTTACAACATTGAATTTATAATATAACCCTCTAAATTTACAAGGTGGATTTACTGGGTTCGTGTCTCGTCGGGACTGAATGCGCCAATATATTGATGAAACTTCCAGGAAAGGCATCGAAAAGGTTTTACTGGAATGTTTTGAAGACAATACACGTTTTTTTTTTTAAGAAACACGAGGCTCTTAATGCCTAAAACCAAAGAAACATCTAAGAAACATGCTTGAGGCCGAGAAAATAACATTTTTTAATTTGTTTTTTTTTCTTTGCATGAAAAATAGGCTGATTATGTCACAAAGTTTAGAAACATATAAAAAACATTTAATTAAGGCTCCAAAGGCCGATTTCTTAAGAAACATTGAGGCTGCTTGGTAAAACTAGTTTCTTAAAACAAAGAAACGTGTAGTTTTAGTTGAAAGTCGCTATTTCAATCTTAGGGTATTTCTTAAACATCCGTTATTTGTATTTGTAAGGGCGTCACCGTAACCTCCAGTCGCACTTCTCAAAACTTGTTCCATCCATGCAACTTTTGGTGCATAACGTTGATAGACATATAAGCTGAGACATCGAGACAAAAGAAACTAAAATGAGTTTGAGAAACATGTGCTAAACGGGAAATGACGGAGCGTTTGTAAGGCATGGGTAATGCAAGAACAACACTTTAATTAGTTTACCTGTAGAGACCACGATTGATAGCTGAGAAGTTCATGAGAACAGAATCTTCTTGGTTGTAACCCGTATAAGAGGCAATTGCTACCACAGAATTGATACCTAAAATTTGAAGTGAAGTAAGATTATTATAGTGTTGTAGCTAACTATGATGTATTGGACGAGGTTAGAAAAGTAGAGATTGTCCTTGATATAGATTAAACCGTTCTACAAGTAGGCTTCATGAGTCTGGACGAAAATCGGAGCCAATCTTTGGTTTTGTGGGTCATTTCACCAAAAACTCTCTCACTGGTAAGACGGAAATTGTGTGTTTTTATTTTAACTGGACGGACTCTGGTCTTAGAGACGGAAAGGTTGTAATACTGATTAATTAAAAGGCATTTAGCATAATAAGAAATTTAAAGAATGAAAACTATCGATCCATCTATAATCACTCTCCTTCTCGTAATTTATTAATCCAGCATCCACTCACCAGCAGGCAACTCTCTGAACTTCAAGAAGTCCATTGATCTTGTAGTGACCAGTGGTTTTTGTGGATAGTAGAGGACGTGCGCTAATGTATCCATACGAACGTGAAAGTTGGTGATGTACACACCCATGGCTTGTTTACCCATAGCAGATTGGTAGGTATTACGTGGAGACTGAAAAAGTAAGGATAGACCAGATTTTTAATATATTAATCGGTACTTCTATATGATGTTCGATATTTTTTCCATACAAATTACACAGAATCAAGACAGAGAACTGAATAAAAACCTGTGTATTAAAACCTGTTTCCAGTGATCCCGCGAGTGACAACAAGCTAGATCAAAATTCTTAAATAGATTTGTCTAGATCAAAATCCTTAAATAGATTTGTCCACAGACTACGCGCGATAAATCTTTGATTTCCATCAAGAAAGAGGTGGACTCGAACACAATATGTATATTTATTTTTTTGTTTATTCAGCAGCTTTTCTTTTTCTTGATTGGGTTAAAAATTATCAATTGAGATGTGCGCTCCCGTCCGCTCAAGAAATTTTGATCTAGCGTGCACGCTCACGCAATCGATGGAAACAGGCCTTTATGAAAGGATATGGTATAAACGTACCTGGTTGTGATCAGGGAAAGGGATAATGGACGCACATACGCCCAAGATCATGGATGGATGAATTTCACAATGTGTGTATGTATCGGAATACTGGTCTTCAAAAGAGATGTTTTCAATGGACATAGCAATCATGGATGTTTCTTCTTCGTTGACGTCCACGTATTCTACCACACCTTTACCGACTAAATCAGCCCATCTGGAAAAATATGAAGAAGTTGTTTGCAAAGTACCCTAAGAGTTGATTCTTTTTAAACCCTTTTTTACTAATTTCGAGTGTCTTGTCCTATGTACTTTCAATCACAAAAAAATTACGAAATTTCCACCAAAGAACAAGGCAATATATATGTGCTATTTCTTTCAAAATAAAAATTTTGTGCTACAATCAGTACTTACCCAAAATCATTGTATTCTCTTTCTTTCAATTGCTCAATATGGCTCTTCTTCAACAGCAACTTTTGATTCTCCACAATCAATAAGGGTCTACACACACGTCCAGCATCGGTGTAAATTCGAATTTCTTTGTCACGAATATCACGCACCATAGAAACTTCAGAGACAATAATGTCCATCTGTCTTCTCAAACGACGCAATGTTATGATAAGCTGCTCAGGGTCACGATGAATACCTACCCAACAACCATTGACAAAGATTTTGGTAGAATCTTTAATAGCTGAAGGTGAGATTTCTTCCAAGTTCTCCATAGCCCACTCTTCCAAGAATTCAAGGATAGGACTTGGTTGAGAACCGACGGATATATACGCCATTAGAGCAAGGTTTTTGACAAGACCGACAGCATGGCCCTCGGGTGTTTCAGCAGGGCAAATCATACCCCAATGACTGTTATGCAACTGACGTGGCTTAGCCAGTTTACCATCTCTTCCAATGGGTGAATTCAATCTTCTCAAATGTGACAGGGTTGAAGCAAAGGTCAATCTGTTTAAGACCTGGGATACACCAGCGCGAGCCTGGTGAGCTTTCTTTTGATCACCCCAGTTTCCAGTGGCAAGTGAATACCTCAAACCATCTGTAATGGTTTTTGTTTTAATAGCCAGATCCATGCGAAAGTCTTTTCCTTTGTCGATGAACTTTTGAGCATACAACCGAACTTCTTTCATAAGATTCTTGAATAATCTAAGAATAGTAAGAATATTGTTAAACAAATATGCAGGTAAAAATGCCAATATGAAATAATTTCAAAAATTCAAAAAAGGTTATCTCTGTAAACTTTGATAAAGTTATTTTTCTTCTCAGATTCTCACATGGAATGCCAGAGAAGAGCATTTCACTGCGCAGCTCTTTTTAAATAGATTATTTCAACTCTATCACCATCATATAAAAAAGAACAATAACCTACCCTCTGAAAAGGAAAGCAAGCAGAGGACCAGCTAAGTCTAAACGTTTGTTACCATAGTGATCACGATCATCTAACTCACGACGCCCTAAAGCTGCTAATAAAATACGATGCACCATATATCTAGAAGGAATAGAGCAAAAGGTTATTGTTTGTATCTCTTATTTCCCTTATCACTATTGAGAAGAGAGGAAGTAATTATTTTATTACATGAATAAAGGTGGTCTTTCAAATATTTTAGTAGACTAAGAGTCTGCTTCTAACTGAACTTTGCTTTCCTTTTGCTGAACTTGGAATTTTTCGCTTTCGTTTTCAAAATTTATATAAAAACACTAACACAATGAAATGTTTTCTAAAATCCCATCAGTTTATGAAACTATAGTAAAATCACAAAAATACCTCTAAAATTTGAGAAAATGGTCTATTGGTCTCAGTTTTCTGTTTATTTTTCTCCCAAATGGGACTGAATATTGTAATGGATTTGTTACGTGCTCAGGCAAAGCTAAAAAATGCAGTCTGCCAAATTACACCGGACTACACCGGACTACCCTTGTCACTTTTCAGCGTCATCCAGTCTATCAAAAAGCTTTAAGTGGCTCCCTGGCTAATATTCTTGAGTTTCTTAATCTTAGATACAAAATGGATAACATAATAATTAGTTTTAGAGATTTACCCTAAAAAGTAAGCTTTCTTGGTTTCACAGAAATCACTTGTACCAACGTGGGGTAACATTTCCTTCTGTAAAATTTCTCTTGCATATTTGATTCTCTTTTCCTTGGTGACGCCAGGTCTTGCACCACGAGTACCAATAAAGTTCAAAGCCACGTTTTGTTCTTGGACAACAAAGGCTTCATCTAAAGATGGTTTGACCTAAAAAAAAAAGAAGATTCTTGTTCTTGAGGAACTGCAACTCGGATCTCAGGGGGTGAGTGACAGGGGAACTTACTTAATCCCCAAGCACGCATGAAACACAAATCGTCTATGGAATGACGACATGAAACTTCAAGCAAAGACTCATTTCTTGCATAAACAGAATAATTCAATTGTGAAAATTAACTCACCATTTCCATCATTTCGGTATCGTTAAAATCGTAAATGATATGTTCCAAAATATCACGATCAGACACAAACCCAAGTGCACGGAACACAATCATGATAGGAATCTCCTGTCGAATGTATGGAATTGTTGCAATAATTCTTTGTCCAATTGAACCCTTCTTGGCACCACCACCACCTCTTGCCAGCATTGAAATAAACATTGTACTAGTTGGACGTGAAGATTGTTCTAGGCAAGACCTAATTTCACATGTATAAGCATATTTGGAATCTTTCTTTTGAAAAACGTAGACTGTATTAGTAGCCATCTTTTCTTGGGCAATCAAAACTTTTTCTGAACCATTAATAACGAAATAACCACCAGGATCCAATGGACATTCGTTCAATTCACACAAATCACGATCAGTTTGCCCTTTGAGTACGCAAAAGGATGATCTCAACATGATAGGGATTTTTCCAATGTAAACTTTTCCATGTTCCTCAGATTCTGGGTCATGGCCAGCTTTAGTGACAGTCTTTGTTATGTCTACATACAGTGGAGCAGAATACCTGTAGAAAAAACGCAAACAAATAAATACATCTGAGATCTTAAATCTAATTCTTCTAACAGTTTGAGTTAATCATGACATCAAAGGAGTAAATATCGAAACAATTTTTGAGTCAGTGTACAATAGTAAAAGTTACATACGTTAAATTTCTCAAACGTGCCTCGTTAGGCATCATTGGCTTTGATGAACCATCTTTTTCCCAAAATGTTGGTTTGGAAAGATAAATCTGCTCAAATTTGAATGAGTATCGATTCTAAAACGAGATAGAATACAAAGAAAATGAGGCCCGGAAAACCCGAGTTACAAAAACCCGAGTTACGACGAATGTGACGTCACAAGTCTCAAATTATGACGTCATAAGTGGGCTTTTTAACTCGAAAAAGTTTTTTAATGTTGTTTTGTAACTCGAAATATTTTTTAAAAATTTTGTTTAGAGTTTAATATGTAACTCGAAAATAAATTTTAGATTTCATTTTTCGAGTTACGTAACTTGAAATTGTAGTACATTATTTGAACTTTCGAGTTATCTTCAGGTGAAACCAAGTCGGCCAAAAATTCTAGAATTCATATTATTAATAAATATACACCATTTCTTTCGAGATAAGAATCAATAGATCCGATTAGAATAGAAACTTATTTTAGTCGAGCCTTGACATTTTCTTAAAATGTTCCTATTTCACTGCACTATTACTATTAGCATTAGGTGACCATTTTCTGCAATTTTCTAAGAAATTAATGTTTTTGAGTCCCTCATAATGTCAAGAAATGTTCTTAACAGTAACTTATTGTTACCATTTTATCCCTCAAAACCTTCTGTTCTCGTATGGTTTATTCTTAAAAAAATTGTGAAAAACCTAAAGAAACTACAAGTTCTACCGAAGTTTTTAGTTTTTAGCGAAATGACAATGAATTTGAATTTAACAAAGATAGATTGTGGAATACAAAATGTATTTCGAGTAATCGAATCTTTTAGATTTTAGTCTACTTCAGCCAACAAAACCTTCAAAAATTTCCATCAAAATAGACGTATATAAGTTTCAAAAAAATTACAGAAAATTAAATTGTTTACTGTCCGCTTTCATTTTTATTCCCTTCCATCCTCTCTATTTTTAGTTTTATATAGATCAAAAACCCCATTCGTAAACAAAAAGAAAAAAAGCGCTTTTTAGAATTTTTGGCCAACTTGGTTGTGCTTTAACATAACTCGAAATAATTTTTTAAAATTTTGTTTTAGAGTTACGTAACTCTAAAACAAAATTAAAAAAGAAATATTTCGAGTTACAAAACAGCAGTAAATAACTTTTCGAGTTAAGAAGTCCCCTTATGACGTCATAATTTGAGACTTATGACGTCACATTTGTCGTAGCTCAGGTTTTTATAACTCGGGTTTTCCGGGCCTCAAAATAGCAGGCGTCATAAACATGATTTGAACAATCAGAAAAATATTTTAAACAATCATTCCAAACATTTAACGATTACAATTCATTATATTATTTTTGTACATTGTGCCATCGAGAATCTTTTCAACGAAATATGTGTTGTGTTTTTTTATAAGAACATCTAAAAATTCGAAACCTTCGGATCTTTAGTTTTTTTTAGTTGAGCCTTAAAATTTTCTTAAAATGTTTCTTTTTCACTATTCACATTAGGTGAGTATTTTCTGCAATTTTCTAAGAAATTAGGTGTTTTTAAGTCCATAAGGCCTTAAAATGTCAAGAAATGTTCTTAACTTATTGTTACTATTTTAGCCCTCGAAACCTAAAGAAACTACAAGTTCTACCGGAGTTTTTAGTTTTGAGCGAAATGACAATAAATTTGAATTTAAAAAATATAGATTGTGGAATACAAAATGTATTTCGAGTAATCGAATCTTTTAGATTTTAGTCTACTTCGCCCAACAAAACCTTCAGAAATTCCCATCAAAATAGAGGTATATAAGATTCAAGAAAATTACAGAAAATTAAATTGTTTACTGTCCCCTTTCATTTTTATTCCCTTCCATCCTCTCTATTTTTAGTTTTATAGATCAAAAGCCCCATTCGTAAACTAAAAGAAAACAAGCTAGATGCTGATTGGACCTACCTGATGATGAAAGTTAGATAGCAATGCGAAAAGAAAAATGAAAAAAATCAGTCAGAAAATACAGCGTTTAGCGAAAATACAAAACACAATAAATTCATCATTGATTGTTGATGGGGGGAGAGGGAAGGGTTGTAGGGAAAAAATAAATATGAAGTTCTGGTTGCAAAAATCAATAATGTTTTTGTGTGAAAAACATAGAAATAAAAGGAAAAAATCCAATGAAAATCTGCAAAAAACGGCGATTTCCGGCATTTTCAACCGGAAAAAAATTTTTCTCAAAAATCGAAGTCGGCCATGTTTTGAGCATTGCGAATACGCATCTTTCTGCAAAAAAATCAGAAAACACTAAAAATGAAATTCGAGAAAACGTCAAAAACCCATTTTTCCGACACATTTCCGGCATTTTCGGCCGTCAAAAATGTTTATCGAAAATCAGGCTCCGTCACATTTTAGGTATTGTCATATTGCATCAGTATGCAAAATTTCATAAAAAAATATAAAGTACAGCTCGAGAAATTCAAGAAATACCGTTTTTCCGGCGAAAATCGGCTGTTCCGGCGATTTTTAGAAAGTTCCAGCTTCAAAAATCAATTTTATTGAAAATTGAAACATGCGTGATATTGGGCATTGCTATTAATAATGTTTTTGAATGAAAAAACAACCAATTATATGGAAAAAGTCCAATGAAAATGAAATGTGCAAAAACGGCGATTTCCGGCATATTTCCGGCATTTTCGACCGGAAAAGATTTTTTCTCAAAAATCGGACTCGGCCAAGTTTTGGGCATTGCTAATACGCATCTTTGTACAAAAAATCAGAAAAAACTAATAAGCCAATCTCGAGAAAAGCTGGCAACAGACGGACGGACGAACGGACGGACAAAGGTTAATTTATAGGACCTATAGGAGGTAGGTCCAAAAAATACTTTTTAGAATTTTTGGCCAACTTGGTTATGCTTTAACATAACTCGAAATATATATTTTTTAATTTTGTTTTAGAGTTACGTAACTCGAAAAATAAAATTTAAAAATTCATTTTCGAAAAAAGAACAGTAAATAACTTTTTCGAGTTAAGAAGTCCCCTTATGAAGTCATAATTTAAGACTTATTACGTCACATTCGTCGTAGCTCGGGTTTTTGCATTCGAGTTTTTGTAACTCGGGGTTTCCGGGCCTCTACAGAAGAAAACTATATAGATGTCAGAAAAAACCTTTAACATAAACAGAAAAGAGAAAAATAAATAATAACTTTTTTTACCTGGTCTGCTAACTTCAAGTCGAAAGGATATATATATCTGGTCTGGCAATTATTCCGTTTTAACCTGTAACCTGAACCTGAAACCTGAAACCTTTCAGCGTTTCGAACTAGCCGCTTCGAAAATATGTCGTTCGGTCATTAAAAAATATTCTCGGAACAGTCAAAATTCACAAACAATGAGCGGGGGGGGCAATGTACCGTAAGGGTAGATTTTTCGCCCAAATGTTCTCAAATTTTCCAAAATTTTCCTTGCACTGTAAGGTCCGATTTTAAAGGCATAATTTTGGGCCGCACGTATGATCGTTTTTGAATCGAGTGCCCCCCCCCGTATTTTGAGTCTTGACCTTTTTTAATATTTGCAGGTGCTAAAGTAATAGTTATTACACGGTACCGAGTACAAAAAGGGATACATTTTTCGAGTTCAGATTATTTGTCATATTTTCCGAGCCTTTAGACGAGTAGATTATAGAAAATACTTACGAGAACAGGGGGGGGGGGGGGTTCAAGCAGTTAATCCAAAACACTATGCCTGTTTTGACCGTGGTGGTCCATTTTCAAATTTTGAAAAATATAGTTAATCCAAGAGTGGATTAACTGCCAAAGGGGTAGTCTCTATAAGAATTCTGGGAGAAAAAAAAGTGGACTAACTGCATTTTCTGTCATTCTGTAAAATTCATTTATTCTGATTCATGCTCGTTTTTGCCTCTTCTTCTGTCTTTAAAACGTCAAACTGCATCAAAGTCTTGCTTTAACTTTCTCCTGCTTTGTTTACAAATTCCGTTTTCACTAATTTTCAAGCTGTTATAAAATCGGGTGATTCGCCCCTTTTTTTGTAAACAAATATCCGATTAAAACAGATTAAAAATGGTAGACAATTTGCGAAATATATTTCAGGTGGAACAGCCTGCTTGCGAGCTTGTATAACCTTTTTATCAAAATGTTTTGTTTTAAACCAGCTTTTACTTAATATAGGAAGGAACCTCGTTCCTTGCTGTAACATAAAGTCAAGTGCATGGTTCCCTAGTACTCATTTCAACTAAAATTGGTCAGATTAAAGAAAAAAACCCGTTTTGAAAGATTCCTTTAAGACATACCAAGAAAACCAAAAAATTCTCCACTAACAAAAGCTCTCAATATATTCAGCAGAAATTGAAAAACTAAGGGAGTACTCTGCCAGGGAATTAGATTCCTTTCTCTTCAAAACAATGACAAGAGAACTAAAAATGTCAATTTGAAAAAATTATAGGGTGAGTGGGGCACCTAACCCCAAGCAAGTTCTACATCGTTGGGAACACTTAAAGATTGGGTTTGTAGCCTAGTTAAAACCACAAAATCTAACTAGATCTAACTGACTTTGAATGTTGATTTAAAAAATGAGATATTTGAATCTTTTTTGAGGTATGCAAAATAACGTTTGCTATATTTTGTTACTTACTGCCTTTTATCATTTTGCTGTTTTGATCTATTTTCATACCTGTTCATACTAGATTTAGATATTTTTTCTTTAGATTTTATATTTTCATAGCTATTCATGTCTTTAAAAGAAATGCATTGAAAATTACTTAGAAAGTCGACCAACATCAATTAAAATAAGTTAATGCATGCCAAAATGCCCCGGTGGACTGTTTTAGGGGGTGGTATACAAAGATTGTGACTGAAAAACAGTAAATCCAGTGTGGATTAAGTGTCAGAATGGGTGGGTGGTCCTAAATATCATCCAAAATCAGTTACTACGGATGATGTTCTGGATTGACTGCTTGACCCCTCCCCCTGCAACGAGAAAAATATTTCCCATATTGTACGAGTAAAAGTGTGATAACTGGTTTATCGTCAACTTGAAAAATATCAACAAACTTTTCCGGCTTTTCTCTCTTCATCTGTGACTTTTTCAATGTTTAGTTTTTTCTCTCCCCTCTTTTGCTCCGGCCTAGGAGCCTTAAATTCTCTCTCGTCCGACGGTCAAGACATTTTTTGTTTGTTTATCTAATCCGATGATCTATTCCGATTTAATAAAAACGGATTATCTGGATTCCGATAATATTATGATTTGATTCGCCGAAAGAAAGAGATGGGCTGGCGAAAGTGGGCTATGTAGCGAGTGAGCAAATCTCAGTGAAAAATTGATCATTTTCATCATTATTCATGATGTTTTGGACATGATTTATGAGAAGTTTGATGCATACTGGCTCTCTAACAATGTGGAAAGACTTTGGAGAAATTTTGGCCATGAATCAGCTGATCGAGTGCTTAAATCTTGCATACTGTATGGCTAAAACTTCTCTTCTAGACGTAAAAACTCTGTAACTTGGAAATAAACTTTCAAACACACAGCCATTGGAATTCAAAAGAGAATACTAAAATTACAACATTACAGTGCAAATTTGAAAAGGATCTGAGTAATTTTTATGGCGTTTGATTTTTCGAACCCGACACAGATTTTTTACAAACATATCACTATGAGAATTCAATAAAGGATACTAAAACACAATTCCTGTGTAAATTTGAACAAGATTGGAGAAATCTTCACAGTGTTATGGCTGAAAATTATCGTTTTTGGACTTTGTCGTAATTTCATCGCGGCTGGCGACCGTTCCTTTTGATTTTTCGAACCCGACACAGATTTTTTACAAACATACCACTATGAGAATTCAATAAAGGATACTAAAACACAATTCCTGTGTAAATTTGAACAAGATTGGAGAAATCTTCACAGTGTTATGGCTGAAAATTATCGTTTTTGGACTTTGTCGTAATTTCATCGCGGCTGGCGACCGTTCCTTTTGATTTTTCGAACCCGACACAGATTTTTTACAAACATACCACTATGAGAATTCAATAAAGGATACTAAAACACAATTCCTGTGTAAATTTGAACAAGATCGGAGAAATCTTCACAGTGTTATGGCTGAAAATGATATTTTTTGACTTTGTCGTAATTTCATTGGCTGGGGCGACCGTTCCTTTTGAAGATTTTTCAAACCCGAAACAGGTTTTTTCCAAATATACCACTATTTATTACATACACACTATTGTACCATTTTATTTGGTTTATCCTACTCTCCTCCAAGAATTATCCCAACAGAAAAAATAATGCTTTGCTAAAAGCCGTGGCCTCTAATTAGGCTATTTTTCTCCCCAAAATTTTATCCGGACAATCAAATTAACGGCACATCATGGCTTCACTATTGGCAAGTTTAGAAAAAAATAAATTTATAAGAACTTGAAGATATTAACTCCTAAATGTTTAGCTCCAATTTTGAACTTTTTAGTCGAGGATGAGTGGGGGGTGGGGTGGGGTTGGTTCTTTAGGCAAGAAAGTGCATGTGTAATCACTTAGAAGAGCTAAACTTTCAGCTGTTTTTTTATATTCGTTAAGATTATTTCTCATACTCGCTCTGCAATAGAATTATTACTTTGCTTTCTGATCTGTTCTGATGAGTAGTTTGTGGGCAACGTTCTAACTCAACAAACTCATCTTTCACATCTTTTAATCTCTTAAGCCGGAGCTTCCAGCGCAGCTGGTTTATTTTTAATGAAATCAACATCAAAACATTCGAAAAAAAATCGAACGGTCATTAAGTCTTTTGATAACCTGCTGTGTATTATGAATGAAAATAAAACATTTCTGAACATAAAAATGTACAAAATATTATCTCTCGCTTACCAGATCCTTTATGGAACGTGGTCTTGTATTTGTATGGTACAATGTGAAATACAACATTTATGTACACGTTTTGAGGCAATCAGATCGCTCATAAATTTTCATGTCGATGATAACCATTGTAAAACTAGCATTTTAAATTTATCTTTCTAGCTTAGAAACAGTAAAAATATTTGAAAAGTATTCTAGTGTAGCGCTTTTGAAACATGAAAATCGTTTCGTACATAGAATCAAAACCAGGGGGGGGGCACTCATATGATCTGGCCTACGTTATGTGCCGCGCTTAAGGGTGGGGTTTTTCAGCATTGTGAGTAAGGGTGTGTTTCTGTGAGATTGCACTGCAAGGGTCGAATTTTAAAACAAATTCAAAATAATTGTTAAAAAGAAAGTTTTTTACTTCGCGTTTGTTTGAAAAAGTTTCTTTTGTCTGATAATTACAGCTGACAAGAATAATTTTCTCAAATTTCTTTGAAACAGAAAATTTCCCAAGCTTCTTCTTCCACGCAGATTTACAGCTGAGAAATATAGTTCACTATAAGGGTTGGGTAAATCAAGAGAAAATGCACTGAAAGGGTACCTTTTCCTGCCTTTTCAGCTATATTGAACTGCACTGTAAGGGGTACGATTTTGAAAAGCAGATTTTGCGTGGCACATACCGTCGTTTCGAAATCAAGTGACCCTCCCCGGAATCAAAATCGCTTCAGATGGGATTCCAGCATTCAACTTTTCTTGGTAATGGATTTTACAAATTTTTAGGTTTTAGGTTTAGGTTTAAGGCAATCTACCTATTAATCATTTAGTATAAATATTTATGAATGTAAGTATCCAGAAACTCCCGATTCAAATCCCCACTCCTTCCAATGCCCCATTTCGCTCATACCGGGTGTGCTAAGAAAAATATACAGGTTTGTCAAGATATTGTGAGCTTACGGCTAAAGATTTTATTTCATTATAGAGAGTTTAACTTAAATTTTGGTATATGAAACTTTAAAATCGGTTGAAGACAATCAAAAGTTATGTTAAAAAACTGAAATGCCTAAAATGCCGTAGATACAAAGTAAAAGCCCTAGACAGCGGATTTTATCGACGTATAAAATAGACTCTATGCAAACTAAACATAAAGGTATTTTTGTTTATCATTCATCTCTTTCAGGATGAATCGTCCATCTTTGGAAAAATTTACGATACCAATATTGTCGTATTTTAGAAAAACTTGTTAAATACACAATAGGATTCGAAATAACATTAACCAATCCAAAAAAGGCATCCAATCTGATGCCTAGCTCGGATCCGTCTGTCACAAGAAAACTCAATGAGCAAAACATCATAGGTAAAAGAAAGACACAAGTCCAGATATTCAGTTTCATAACATCTTTGACACTTCTTTTCAACTTGATAATTACTTCCAACCTTTCTGCTTCTACACCGTGAAGGTTTTCTGTATGTGGTCTGTTTGCTTCGCTCTCATCACGCAAACGAATTGTTAATTTTCCCAGTACAAGTATGGCAACACAGGTGACTGTTCGTAAAATAAAGAGGAACGAAAAAATACCGCGATTTATGAATAGTGTTAATACTCTTCTTATATCAAGAGTGAAAAACAAGCAACTCAAAGAAACTGCACAAAAAATCCCTGAAATAGACACAGCAATGTTGATTCTAAGTTTGGAGACGATTTCTTGATATCGTAAAGGGTATTTGACAGCTATCCATCGGTCGGTGGCTATCAAGACAGTGATAAGCATTGACGAGGCATGAAAAATGTATACAGACATTGTCATCAAAACCATTACTGTCTGGTTAGGTAGACTTTTGTCGAGGGCCACACCCATAAAGTAAAAAGCCTGACAAATCACAAAAGTAGCGTGTATTGAATCAAAGATAGACAGCACCCGAATCAAATGATAGTGATTTTCATTTACGTTAAGTTTGAAAATGACCCATTGTAAAATAGCGTGCAAGACCAAAGTCATAATTTCAAGTGCAATAAACACCTTCGCGAATAAAAATTCGTCACCCTTTTCTTGAGTGCTCTTTTCAAAACTCTCTAATGTAGAATTGGCCATGGTTGAATCGACGAAGACCTACCAACCAATGAGGGGAAGTTTTTATCAAAATGATCATATATAGTGAAGATAAATTATTCGCCATACTGTAGGTGTTAAAAGAAATACATTTTTTTAATAAAAATACTCTTTATTTTTAGGAAAGGGTCAGAAATTTAATTTACACTTAAAGTATAAGATGGTATTTCTGCGAGAATATAGGGCCTTACTGGGGGATAATTGGCAATCCACACAGTTAGAAATGCTCTAAAAAGGCATCCCTAGGTTCTGGTGCTAACTTAAATGATGGACATATTCTTAATTTTTTGGACAATTCCATCATAAATGTTCTTATGGGATTTATTCTTATAAAAAAGCGTGAAGTTTATCCTAATCAAAGAACAATTGCAATGAGAAATTGAAAGTGAAATTGACTGTTTAGTGTCTGTTTAATGTAAAAAACAGTAAAAAAAGTCAAGGGGTGTAAAAAGTGAAAAGTTACGGCTATAAAAAGTGAAAAAATCACGGATGTAAAAAGTGAAAAAATCACGGATGTAAAAAGTGAAAAAGTGAGTGCATTAGAGTGAAAATCCCTTATATTTTCGATATTTTCCAACTTATATACTCGCAGTATTTCCCATTTTTTTCTCCCTGCAATTAAAATTTTTTTTGCAACACACCGCACGTCATAGATTATCCGATTTTTTTTATGGCTTCAGATTTGAAATCCATTGTTTTCGAGCCAGAAAATTCAGTGGAGACAGAAAAATAGCACAATATTTTGCAGCGAGGATTTGCTTTTCTGATTATTTTCAGCGGGGACAAAAATTAGGGTATAGTTTTCCACCGGGGACGATATTTTGGCCAATTTTTCCAGTGGGTCTGTGAGAAGGGGGTGTGATATATATTATTTTTATTTATTTTAACTGCAATCACAATTTCTTACGTCCATTTCACTTTGAAAATATGTCAGTCGTTCGGACAGTAAAAAATATTCTCAAAACAGTCAAAATTCAAAAATATTGAGCAATGCACCGTAAGGGAAGATTTTTCGCCCAAATGTTCTCAAATTTTCCAAATATTTCCTTGCACTGTAAGGTCCGATTTTAAAGGCATAATTTTGGGCCGCACGTATGTTCGTTTTTGAATCGAGTGCCCCCCCCCCCCGGTATTTTAAGTCTAGACCTTTTTTTTAACATTTGCAGGTGCTAAGTAATAGTTATTACACGGTACCGAGCACAAAATGGAATATATTTTTCGAGTTCAGATTATTTGTCATATTTTCTTTAAACGAGGAGATCATAGAAAATACTTAACGCGAAAAATATTTCCCATATTGTACGAGTAAAAGTGTGACAACTGGTTTATCGTCAACTTGAAAAATATTAACAAACTTTTCCGGGCTTTTTTCGCTTCATCTGTGACTTTTTCAATGTTTAGTTTTTTCTCTTCCTGATTTTTCTCTCTCCTCTTTTTTAATGAAATCAACACCAAAACAATCAAAAAAAAATTGAACGGTCATTATTAAAGGAATTATACGGTGTTATACACCCGACTCGTCTGAAACTGATGTCAGCAAAATTTTAATAAAAGAGTCCTTTCAAATTGTAAATAAAAGGAAGAAATCATTTTCAACTTCAACCTTCTAAGAATTGTTTAAAATATTTGTTACACCTTGAAATAACTTACGTAATTTACAATTTAACTTTTTCGAAGGACCCTTTTTTCAAGGTTTTTGGCTTATAAATTGATCAAACTTATATTTTATTTTAAAAATCTTCATTCAAGATAAAGTCAAATATAAAATCTTGCAAAAAAGTCCCTTATGAAAACTAATAAACTTTGCAAGAACTAATTATTTCAATTAATTTGAAAGAAATATTCTCAACCGCTGACCGGGGTTCGCGGATTCGCTCCGACAGACATGTTTTAAAAAGAGAAAGAGAAATAGCCGTTGTACTCAGTCCAGCTTCGCTATACAAGTGTCCTTGGCTGAATCAACATACATTATAACTATGTAAAAGGTCAATGGCTTTAAAGGGACATAACAGTACTTGCGAAATTTGTAAACAAACTGTATGCAGCGGATACAAAATCAAAACAAATGTCACATGTCAAAATAAAAAATCAAACCAAATATGGCTAATTTTGATTGTTCAATTGTTTTACAAGTTTGTTTTAGACACGTGATTTTAATTGTTCTCTTTAATGACACGTGGTTAGGGCAATGTTTACATTTTACTACTTTTATGTCCCTTTAAAAAGAGGCTCGGAATTCCCGAGTTAGTAAACCGAGCTAGCAAAAAAAACGAGTTATGACGTCATCAAACGAAAATTTTGACGTCACAATAAAAATAACTAACTCGATTTCTGATTTCTCTAACTCGATTTCTTTTATCAAATTAAAATATTTCGAAATTTTCGAGTTAGCTAACTCGATTTTGTTTAACAAATTAAAATTTTCGAGTTAGCTTACTCGATTTTTTTTCTTAAATTAAGATTTTCGAATTTGCTATCTTATACAAGAAAGTGTTGTGTATCTACGAAAACTAAACAAAAACAAAAGAAAAGGGAGAAAGGGAGGAAAAAATCAATAGAAAGGAAAGAAGCAATGAACGGTCATATCTCATTTTTTGTTTAAAGTTATAGTTAGTGTTTATTTCCATGACACTGGAATCCTGAGAGGCACGCAAAACCCGAAGTTACAAAAACTCGAGTAACAAAAACCCGAGTTACGACGAATGTGACGTCACAAGTCTCAAATTATGACGTCATAAATGGGCTTTTTAACTCGAAAAAGTTTTTTACTGTTGTTTTGTAACTCGAAATATTTTTTAAAATTTTTGTTTTAAATCGAAAATAAATATTAGATTTCATTTTTCGAATTGCGTAACTCTAAAACGAAATTTTGAAAAAATATTTCGAGTTATGTTAA
Source organism: Clytia hemisphaerica (assembly GCF_902728285.1). Lineage (NCBI taxonomy): Eukaryota > Metazoa > Cnidaria > Hydrozoa > Leptothecata > Clytiidae > Clytia > Clytia hemisphaerica. Next base: position 134,286 of record NW_027104471.1, read on the forward strand.
AGCGCAACCAAGTTGGCCAAAAATTCTAGAAAGCGCTTTTTTTTCTTTTAGTTTACGAATGGAGTTTTTGATCTAAGATAAAATGTTATACTCCAACCAGAGATTTTGTGATGGCTGAGAAAATCTTTGTCAAGATCAACTGCAGGTCCTGGCAGATCCAACTTTTTCTAGATCTACTTGCTGGAAATTCTGTCAAAGTTTCAGTGAAACAGAGTGAAATTCAATCTACCATATTTCCTAAAGTAAGCGCTACAGTGCTATAGGCACTTTTTACAACATTTTGAAATGTCTATTCGTTACCAAACATCTGCAAGTTTTAGCAAATACATTTTTTACAACTATATGTTTGCCTTTTAGTAGCTTTTCATAGTTAAAGATAGTAAAAAGCTCTATTTCAAAGTTTGATAGGACATTATTGACTACCAAATAATGACTTATAAGGCTATGAAATACCAAAAGAGAGGTGATCTTTTCACAGTTCAGATGTGGCATTCTTTAGAGGGTTATGCTATTCATAAAGGGACACTAAATGTAAATAGAGGAAATATGGTAATTGCAACAGATGAGCATGGTATCATGGTATCACGAATTACTAAAAGATTTCAAGAGCTTAGAGAGGATAAAAATAAAATTATCTTACTGGTTCCTCCACTTCAGCTTCTGTATACTGAACTTCTGATTGTAGTTCAATGGCAGGTGATTCTTCAACAATACGTTGGACTGACATTTGAATAAATTCGTCAAATGAATCCAGCTGTTGTCGGACAAGACCTTTCTCTTCAAAATAAGAGCTGATAACCGTCCAGCAACCTTCTTGCCACATTTCAGGCGTAATTTCATCATCTCCATTATCTTCCTCCTCATCATGATCTTCATATTGATCTAAGTAAAAAAATAAATCTTTGAAGTTCTATCTTCAAACTTTCTTAAAAATTTTCACTTTCACAAAAGTACTTAAAACAGTATTCATTAGGTCAAAGAAGAGTCTGCTAAATTGCGTGGGTTGCGTGGGTGCGTGGGTCGATATCTTTGCGTGGGTCATTTTTGTGCGTGGTTGCGTGGGTCAAAATATTTTTTGCGTGGGTCAAAATTTGCGTGGGTCAAATTTTTTGCGTGGGTCAAAATTTTTGCGTGGGTCATTATTTTTTCCGTGGGTCATATTTTTTGCGTGGGTCAAAATTCTCTCTGTAATTCGAAATAATGCCTTCCCTTGAAATTCGAACGGGTCACATCCAAAATGTTGGATGTGTTTTACATAGCACGTTTTGGTTTATTTTGTTTATTTTGCATAGCTGTAGCTTAATAAGAGGAAGCATTATATAATCTTTTTAGAAGCTTTAAAGCTTCTTAAAGCACGCTTTAATCTTTTGGGTTTCCTTTTGAGTGTTAAAGAACAAAGCAAATGGCGACAAAATCTGAAAATTTTTCTACAAAAGTTATATTCATTAGGCGACCGATTACTAAACAATTTAATCGTTGTCAATTATTTCGTCCACCCCACTTGTAATTTCTTTGATTTAAGTACATTAATAAAGGCCAATTTAAAAAATTGGACGAAATAAAGACGCTGTACTCAAAGCAATAGAAAAGGAAGGAAAAAATTAAAGTTATAGTGTTTATTTCCATGACACTGGAATCCTGAAATATAGCATGCTAAAATTCAAAAGTGTGATCCTGAAGTGTGTCTACAAAAATTAGACGGGTGTGTGTTGATTCTGTATAATGTTATAGTAAATAAGTGCATCTATGTAAAATAAACCACAAGGTGTTACTACATAAAAACTGTGTGCTTTTGTTTAGTTTTCGTAGATATATACACAACACATTTTTGTATAAGATAACTTGAAAATTTTAATTTGACAAAAAAACGTCTTAGCTAACTCAAAATTTTTAATTTGGTAAAAAAATCGAGTTGGCTAAAACATCACCAAAAAAATAGTGACCCACTCAAGAACTTTGACCCACGCAAAAAATAATGACCCACGCAAAAAATATGACCCACACAAAAAATAATGACTCACGCAAAAAAATATGACCCACGCAAAATTTTTTACCCACGAAAAAAAAATTGACCCACGTTAAAAAATTGACCCACGCAAAAAAATTGACCCACGCAAAAAATATTTTGACCCACGCACCCACGCAAAAAAATGACCCACGCAAAAATATTTACCCACGCAAAAATATTGACCCACGCACCCACGCAATTTAGCAGACTCGTCAAAGAAGAATGTTCTCTGAAAATTTATAACCACAAAAAAGTATATTTGATTCTTTTTATACCAAATAGACATGGCCTCTTCTAGAAAACAACTGGGGGGGGGGCTGGATATGGCAATTTTCATTGATTAACCCTTGAAATTAAGAATTTTTACCCCCTCCCCCTTCAATACCTGAAATTCCCAAAGCAATATTCAATCATTTTTGCTACCTCCGAGGGATAGGGGAACAAGCATTTTTGCGAACAGGCCAACTTCCAGGGAGGTCTGTTAGCACAATAATACTGGGTGTTACAGAAAAAAGTATTCAATTTTGAAGTGATGTTGTGAGGAAACTAAAAATGCTCATGATTTAATCAGCCCTTCCTCTTTCTGATGGTCAAAGTTTAGATTTAAAACTTATAAGTTTTTTCACAACCTTAACTCAAACTTGTACACTTTTTTTTGAAACACACTGTACAAATGGAGATGAAAGCATGAAATTTGGCACAGATGACCCTTAGATGGACGAGAGGGTCTAAAATTTAATTTTAAACAGTAACACCAAATTTGTTGTTTTGCCACCTGCCAGATAACGTCATCAGGTGGCTGAGTAATAAATAATTTTTTTGAAAATATTCAAAATCTGATAATCCCAGCAGAAAGATCCTAAAATTCTGATAAATATTGAGTTATTAAAATTTCTTGAAAATGTTCCTAGATTAAAAGTTCAGGAGATTCAGGGAGATTGCAAGTTTTTTGGATGACATCATCATATCAAGCAAAACTTAAAAGGCTCGTAATCTCTGAACAACTTGTCCAAATTTGATGTTTTATACACGAATCCCTGTCAGACAGTGTCAGAATGGTCAAAAGAACTTTTGTCAAAATCAATTTGACATTTCCAATTTTTATCCTACTGTGTGCAAAGAGAGAATTGCCGTTTTTATCTTTAATACCCAACTGTTAAAGTAAGCTCCACTCCAAGCAGCCTCAAGCCCTGAAATAAGCCAATTTTTTTATCTCCTTAAAACAATCTTTGTAATTTAAAAACGATTTTATATTATCCAACTCTCTCATTTGTAGAGGCTAAAACCGCAAAAAGTTATTTTGAAGAGTTTCTATTTATGGACTATTTATTTATATAAAAAAGTAAACATTCCAATTAGAGGGATTTCCCAAGAGACAAGATGATTACTTTTCGAATCCGAATGAAAGGGAAAACATTCGAATCATAACAACAAAGGTTTTCCCTCTCACATAAATAAAAAGAAAATGCAAAAGATCAGAAAGTTTTCCCCTCTTCTTTCTCCCAAAAAAAAAGAGGTAAACACCTGAACATTCGAACGTTAAAAGATTCACCCATTTTCTTTTGTCTAACTTTCGCATAAAGCTCTTTCATTTATATTGGGCTTGTCGATGTCAATGGTTTGTGAAAGGGTGAAAGGGAAAAGAAACTTTTATTAGCGAAAAGATCTCTAACATTTACCTTTTTGGGTTATTTTCGTGTTTTTTCTACACTATAATAGGTTCTGTAAAATACAACACTATGAAAATCAAAATGACGACAAGCATTTCCCCAGATGGTGTCAATTGAACAAATCGAAGACAAAATCAATTGAACGCAATTGAACACAAAAGAATAATTGCAATTCGATTGTCGAATGCAATCAAATCGCAATCGAAAATTACCCAGGATTTGCTGTTCGATTTCTTCGAAGGTTCGATTGTATTCAATTACGTTCGATTGTATTCAATTACGTTTGATTGATTCAACTGTATTAGATTTTATTCGCTTTCGTACGGCACTTAAGCGCTTGGCTGCCCAGGCTTAAATGCTTTAGGACATGTTTTTTAATTCTCACCAAAATGACATTTTAAAAAATTCAAAATTTTGAAAAAACCAAATTAGGGGTTTTTAATATTAAAAAAGTGATTTGCTATGATCACAGGACCTCAAAAAAACTTTTTTCGAAATTCTAAACAGTTGTAGTGACCCGATATGAGCTATTTTTTAGCATTTGACCAGATTTGACACTATATTCTAAATTGCTAATTGTGTGCATATGAGCATGAATTTTCTTAATCTGACTGAAAAAATTGGTAATTGGATAGTTATTTTGAATGCAAATTGTTAAAGGGCCCAGATTTTCCCGTTCTATGGCCCTGTTTTGAGCTAGTAATTAGCAACCCTATTTGAAAGAAAAGCTAATAATTTGCTCTAAATAAGGACCTTCAAAAGTGGTATATTTGAGTTTTCTACACACATGCTAATAGACAATAGATAAAACCAAGAATAAAAACCCCATATGGTTAAAAAAGAGCAAAAAATAAGCTTTATGGAAGAAATGCTAAATAATTGCTCATTTTGGGTCCATAATACAGTAGTTTTATTCTAAATTTATTAGTTCCTGTAAACATTTTAGAATAGAATTTCACTTAACAAAATGTAAGAAATTGTAAATGTTTCCACATTTTTAAAATGACTAAAATATAAGATATCATAGTTTCCAGAATTCGAAAATAGACTAAAGCTAAATTCTTGCTCGAAATTAGGCCTTGTAACATGACTCTATAACCATAAATTTCGCTTTTTATCAATAATTAAGGGTTTAATAAACATAATTGATCAAAATTAAAGCCATACTGCAGTTATTTTCAGCACAGTGAGAGGTTTTCAAAAAGCAACAACCAGTACTAATTATCTGCTCACAATTAGGCCCTACAACCATTTAAGATTATTTATAAAAGGTGTATGGATGTCCCTGCAAAATTTCAGCTGTATAGCACTAGAACTGATAGAGTTATGTAGAGTTGAAGTTCAATGCTAATTTTTTGCTCATGCTAAAATGCTAAGTTTTAGCTCATTTTTAGGCCGCACTTTGAAATAGGATAACTTTAAGTAGAATTAGAATTGGAAGTAGATTTTTCAGTATGTTGTTCTTTGACTATTTAAGATAACCACTATTATAAGATTGTAAAATACAACTGGATACAAAAGCTGTATAAGGTTTTTTCGAATTAAAAAACTATTTATTATTGACATTTGAAAGATATTATTCAGTCTTGTAAAAACACCATAAGAAGAAGGTCTTGAATTCCTTCCACACGACAATTGGAGCTTCCACCGAAATTGAATTTGGATTATTTTTGTATTTTTGTGAGAGATATTTGGTGTTGATAAATTTTTTTTTGATAAATCATTTTGATGTTTGATATTTATACGTTTTGTGATGTCAAGGCTCATTGGTTGTTTTATTGATCGCGATTCATATTTTTGTTTGGAGAAATTCATATTTTTGTGATTTTTGATTTTTGATTCAATTTTGATATTTTGCATGTCATTTGAAATTTTGGGTATGGCGTCTGGTTCGAGAATTCCTAACATACTGAAATTTTGTGGAGATGATGAGGTTAGTTTTAAGTTGTGGATTCAGCGTTTTGAGGCAATGTTGCGTGCAACGGGTGTTAAGAATGATAAATACAAAAAGACTTTCTACTGTGCTGTACCGATTCCGTCGCATTTTCACTCGTATCCGAACAGATCTTAGCCGATAACACCGTCACGTATGCAACGTTAAAAGATGCGTTAAAAGAAAAATTTGCAGGGACAGATTACAAGAGAACCTTAGAAACCAAACTTTGCGGATTAGTTTGGAAGAAAAACTAAGATGTAAACACTTTCGTCCACGATTTACCGAACTGTTATACAAGATTTATACAGGTTGTAAGATGCAGACACCATCAACACGCTTGCTACCAACCACGTGGTCAATACTCTGGAGGATTCCTATCGAAAAGAAGCCAAAATTTTCCAGCTTACGAATTCGACAAGACTGGAAGCATTGATAGAATTTTTGAACACTCGATTTTATGGAAGTCAGTAATATTCAGACATCGCACCAGACAGGACATCTGCTACCAAACTACAAGGTGAAGACCGCGTAGATAAGCTAGAGAATATGGTAATGACTCTTTGCACTAAATTCGACAATATGGGCAACAAACTGAAAAACTCAAACAAACCTATATGTTCCTTTTGTCACAAGAAAAGACATGATACTTCACGTTGCTTCAAGAAAAAGAAGTGTTTTAATTGTCAGAAAACTGGGCATATTTCGAAATTTTGCCCAGAAAACAAATCTGAGACAGGGGCGATTAGAGATGATGTCAAGCCTGCTCCGCGTACTATTATCAAGATAAACACTTGTGGAAAGACAGTTGACTTTTTGTATGATACGGGTTCACAGGTCACCATCATGAAACGACAAGACTTCGAGAACTTACCAAATAAACCACCACTCCAAAAAGTCGAACGCTCAGGTACCGCAGTCGATGGCACACTGTTCAAATTTGATGGTATTGCTTATTTGAATCTATCGTTCCCATCAAGTGACAGTAATAGCAGGTAATAGACATAGACAATACACATTAGAGTATGAACCCATTCTCATTTCATCTAACGTTGAATCGAATATTTATGGTGCTCAGACGGAGGAGAAATTTAGAAAATGTGAAAGAGGCATTGAAAACTCTACACTTAGTTACACGACAAAAGAGAATGAGAAAGTTACAGTACAATGTTCATAGTGGGCACCCCCCCCTGGATTCTGGGGGGGGGGGTTGAGGATTTTCAGATTTTTAAAAATAGGTGGGGGTTGGGTTGATGAGAAATTTCAGGTGGGGGTAACCCTATGTAGGTGGGGGTAACATTTTTCAGGTGGGGGTTGTCAAGTTTTCTGTATTTAACTTCGTTTGATTTTGTACTTTTTTGTCTTTTTCAACTTTCCACATACTATACTAGATAAAAATATAAACAAATGACTGTCATAAGTTCTGAAGGTTAAAAAGAGTTCATTTTTTCTCCAGTCTTTTCCTTTCCAGTTTGTTTTCCTCAGGACTTTTAACTGGGATCTTTAGTGTTCCTAAAAGAAACAAGACCTCCAAATTCGAAGGTGTGATTCGATTGCGCCGTTTTGCGCATATGAGTTGGAGTATGGTGTAGCCCCTTTCTACTGGCGAGGTTGCTGAAAAAGGTGGGGGTTGGGCTGATATGAGATTTCAGGTGGGGGTAACCCTATGTAGGTGGGGATGACCTTTTTCAGGTGGGGGTTGGAGGGGTGTTGCCCACTATGAATGTTATCGGGAGAAAATTTTGTCAGTCACAGCTTACGTTAAAGTTGCTTATTTACCACCCAACTATACCATGATGATCAAAGGTCGAATCAATTCACCGAAAACAATCACTGGTACAAGCTTTTTATGTGAAAATGAAGAGTTACCAGATTGCTTGAACGTAAACGAACTAACTTTCAAAAACGTTGAAAGAAACATCACCATACCGATCTACCGATAACCAACTATTCTGAAGTCCAACAGAAATTGAAAAAGGGACAAATTGTTGCAGAAATTCGAGAAATTTGTCCAGAGGAGAGTAAAATCTAAATTAATGCTACGGATGCGTCGAATAAACTTCCTTTGTATACCGAATTAACTGAACGAAACGAGATTAAAAAATTAGAAACAATTTTAGAAACTTATTACGGTGCTATTGAGAATTCACCTTTATCAAGATTGAAACTACCTTTGAAACATTTGTGCACCCAGATCGATCCCTCACGCTCGAAAAGAGGCAGTAAACGAACAAATAAAAACATTATTGGAAAATGGATGTATCGAGAGGTCATAAAGTCCATATTCAGCTCCGATAGTACCGGTTTTGAAACCTGATGGTACGCTACGATTTTGCATTGACTATCGCAAATTGAATGCCAAAACCATAAACAACAAATATCCCATCGCTCGAAATGAAGACCTTTTAGACGGACTGAAAGGGTGTAAATATTTCTCTGTTATTGATTTGAAAGCAGCTTATCTACACATTGGTATGGAGGAGACCGACAAATTGAAAACCGCCTTCGATTCACCACAGGGAAAATTTCAATGGATAGTTATGCCTTTCGGTTTGACTGGCGCAGTCTTTACCCTTTCTGCAAATCTATCTGAAATTTTGAAAGATTGTCACGAATTCGCTCGTATGTTTTTCGACGATGGTTTGATCTTTTCAAAAACGAAAGAAGATTACTTTGAGCATATTCGAAAGATTACTGAATTATTTGCAAAGTACGGTTTACACATAAAATTTTGAAAAAGTCAATTTTTAAAAAGTGAAGTGATATTTTTGGGACATGTCGTTAATCAGAACGGAATTCGTGCTGAGAAAACTAAAATTGATGAAATTGTGAACATCAAAACACCAGAAAATTTAAATGAACTACGTTCTTTTCAAGGGATGGTTGCTTTCTTCAAGAAATTCATTCCAGATTTTTCCCATTATGCTGCAGATTTATTTTCACTTTTGAAAAAAGGAACTTGTCTTCAATGGACAGAAAAACACGCTACAAGTTTCAATGAGATCAAAAGACTCTTATCTGAAAATGTTCTTTTGCTCCACCCAGATTATACAAAGCCATTCGTTTTGTTTACAGATGCTTCAAATGTGGCTGTGGGGTTTATCCTGACACAAGAGAACGAAGGAACCTTTTGTCCAATTTTATACGGAGGTCATTCTTTATCTATTTGTGAAATGAACTATTGTATTACTGACAAAGAACTTTTGGGGCTCTATTATTCAGTTAAAAAGAGCGAATTTTACATAACAGATCAAATTGTTATTGTTTATACTGACCATAAACCGCTGACCTATCTATCCACGTTTCGTGATATTGTAAATAAAAGATACCGCTGGATAGAATATATTGAGAATATAGGAATTATTATTCGTTACATTGAAGGAAAAGACAACGTCATCGGTGATTATATCAGCAGAAATTTGAAAACAGACATTCAAACCGAAAAACGGAGACCATCTGTAAATACTGTAAATATTACTGACTTTGATAAACATTCAATCATTGCCCGGCAACGTAACGATGCCGAGATTCGTGCTGTTTGTTATCATCTTGAGGGAGAAAAAGTTGAGGTTCCATTGGTTAAATTGAGTAAATTGAGAATTGTTGACGGCTTGTTGAAGTATTTTAAAGGAGGGAAATCATATGTTGTTGTTCCGCTAGAATTGAGAGATGAGATTTTTGAAAGAGGTCATTGTCAGTTTGCAGCCGGACATTGTGGGGTTGAAAAGACGGAAAGGAGAATTTTGGAAAGAAATCATTGGTGGCCAGGTGTAAGAAAAGCTGTTGAGGAATTTGTAGGAAATTATAAAGTTTGCATATTGTACAAAACCATCAAATCGTTGTTTGACTCATTCAGGGCGTAGACCATTTCCATTAAGACCATTGGATTTGATTTCCATTGATTATATTGTTGAATTGCCTGTGACGGAAAGTGAGGATCGACACATTTTGACGGTGGTTGATCAGTTTACAAAATTTCTAACAGTGTATCCATGCAAGGATAGGACAGCAAAAACTGCTGCAAATTGTATCTACGATTATTCATTGAGGTTTGGTATATCACTCAAACTCCTCAGTGATCAAGACCCTATGAAAGTGAACTTTTCAACGAATTATTAAACCTATTCGGGGTGAAGAAACTTAAAACGACGTCTTACAACCCTCGCTCAAACGGGTTGACTTAAAGATTGAACGCCGTCATCAAGAACTATCTCCTTGCCTATACTAATTTCTCAGGAGGGTATGGGATCAATGGTGTAGAGAGTGCGCATTCGCTTATAACAAGTCCGTGAATCGATCAGCGGGATTCACACCAAACGAATTGGTGTATGGCAGAAAGACAAGAACTACATACATATTCTATTCGACAAAACCAACAACAAATTCGAATCATTGCTCTTCTGGTCCTTGGAGCGACTCCAAATTTTTACCGTCCCTACTTAGAGCCACAAAGAACATTTCCGGGAAATTTTACACCAGTACTGTTAATAGTTGCTGATTTATGGGGACGAGCTAGCTCTTATTTGATTTGGTTGGTCGTTACGATGTAATAAAAGAATCTTATTACTTTTTATAAAGAACACGTCATCTCTCACTTCAAATGACTAATTAGTGAAGTATCTTGTAAAAACTCCCGCTCATCCCGATTTATGACAACCAAAACAAAACCCGCCATCTTGAATCTTGTCAAATTGCGGTTTTTTGGTAAAGGGAATGATGTTTCATAGCTTATTTTCTTGTAGTAAAGTGATCAGGCCTGGCCATGAATGGCGTGCGAAAGCACGCGCACGCACTGGCACACGCGTAAAATGATTTACCAGTGCGAAAATAACACGCCTATAAAGGTTAAAAAAACTCCAAGGCGTGCGATTTAAGCACGCCTAAAACACTCTTTGAAAATAATAGCACGCGCGTAATAAAAATTATTATCAACAAAGCAGGTAAACTATAAATGGCTTATATTTGCTTCTCTCTTGTGATTCCCTTTTTCGTGCCCCAGACTTTCCACAAATCTCTCTTCTCTTTCATTTGATAGTTTTTCTTTCACTTTTGACGTCATAGGTTTTTATCATTCAGATTCATGAAAGGCTTCTCTTTTCTCTTTTATTTGATAGTTTTTCTTTTACTTTTGACGGCATAGCCTTTTATACAGATTATGTCTGATCTTTCTTTGTGTATACAAGAAAGAAAAATATTTTACATTGTGTTTACACAAGCTTTGCATAATAAATTAGTTGAAGAGTGGTTGGAGACTAGAGTATTTTTACATGAACTCGTTATTATATTTATAACATCCCTGTCTCAGTGATTCGGTCCCAGCGTTGTTTTAACGTTCAACTAATGTTCTATGGACGTTATGAACGTTAGATGGACGTTGATACAACGTTGTGTGCCAGCTGAAAATTGTTCAATCGTTATAATAAAGAGAATAAGTTGTTAGTTAGCATTAGCCTGAGCTGGCCTGAGAGACTCCATACCTCTTCTGAGATATAGACCTGGTCGATTTCTTATCCTAATTAGTAAATATTAATAGCACGCCATAAAAGTTTTAGGCCTGCTATTATTGCACGCCATAATATAAGTTAAGATTTTAGGCGTGCGATCATAGCACACGCACTGTTTTACTCATGGACAGGCCTGAGTGATGGTTTAATGCTTCCATTTTATATAAATAGCTTCTCAAAACTCCAAGGAACATTTTTAATTCCTATCTCCCTCTCAATAACGATACCACAAAAAAAATTTTTACTCCAGCTACCTAGTCTTACAACTGTGGAAATAAAGAATTAGAAGTAAAAACCAAATGTTTACAGTGACCGAGGAGGCACTGTTAACATTGTTCTTCTAGTCGAATAATTAAATAAAGAAGTGATCCTGTTGGTTGATGTCCAACTATGATAAATGGTGAGTAACCAGTTTTACATGGTAGCAGCATTCGGTGGTTTGCAGTAAAGATATTATTGGTTGGTTACTAAAGTGTGATAAAAATTTATGAACTTTGGTTGTTATAAAAGTATAAACTAAAGTGGTTAATTGTTGAAAATGGCAAGTGTTGTTTCGATAGGGCAAAAGTATGGATTGCCCCCGTTCTCCGAAGATGGAGACTTTGAACATTGGTTACATGAAATTGAAATGTGGCAGTTAGTAACTGATTTAGCTAAAACAAAACAGGGACCTGTGTTGTATCTCAGTTTATCCCCAAAGGTTCGCCAAGCATGTGCAACATTAACGAAAGAACAGCTAAATGTCGAAGAGGGTTTAGATGTGCTTATAACCAAATTGAGAGAACTCTATGCAGTGTCAAAAGATCAGGCAATGTTTACTGCATACGAACAATTCGAAACGTTTCAAAGAGATACGAGTATGAATATCGCAGAATATATCAATCAGTTTGAACAACTCAATCATAAACTGAAGACTTATAAAATTGAGTTACCATCGCCAGTACTAGCTTATCAATTGTTGAAAAACGCTAATTTACCAAAAAGTAAACGTGATTTAGCCAGAGCCACTATTGCAGAACTGAAGTATGATGACATGAAACGGCAGATTAAAGCTATTTACGATTCGTGTACGACCGATGATAAAACCACTGAAGATACGTCAGATATTTTAGTTGAAAATGAACAAGCATATTATTCTCGTAACAATTATTATGCTAATCGAGGACGAAATTTCCGAGGTAGTCGATATCGTGGACGTGGAGGAGCTAATTATCGAGGATCCCGTCAAGAGGACAATCGCGCTCCTCAAGCACAGCCATCAACTCGTTATCGAAACTGTCCAGATGAAAATGGAAACCCTACTCGTTGTAAAATTTGTGGTTCAATTTATCATTACTATCGTGACTGTCCGGATGCGGATAAAAAGGACTTATCATTACAACATTTGAAAATTCAATTATTTACGCAAGAAAGTGGAGTCGAGTTATGTTTTCTTGAGCAGATGGTATCAGAAACATTAAGTTGTGCAGTTATTGATCCAGGGTGCCCTTCCAATGTATGCGGAAAGAATTGGTTAAATTGCTATCTCGATTCGTTACCAAATCGCGAAGATGTAACAGAAACAAAAAGTAAGAAGTCGTATCAATTCGGTCCTAGTCAAGTTTATCAATCATTGAAGAAAGTAAACATTCCCATTAACATCGGTGGAAAACCAGGACATATCCTTACAGATGTAGTCGACTGTGAGGTACCTCTCTTACTTTCCAAGCATAGTATAAAGGAAGCCGGTGGACAACTTGATTTTGTTAAAGACACGATAACTCTTTTCGGTACAGAGATAAAACTTCAACACACTTCAAGCGGACATTATTGTATTCCTATTTCGCCAAAGCAGATTCTTGTCAATCGTAATATCGCACCTGAAGCACCAATTGAGTTATATCTTACAATAAATGATTTAAACACAAAGTCGAAAGAGGAGAAAAAGTCTATTGCTATTAAGCTGCATAAACAGTTTGGACATCCTGTTGATTCCACAAAACTGAAAACTATCGTAAAAGATGCAGAAATCAAAGATGACGAGTTATTGAGACTTATCGATCAAGTTACAGAGGAATGTGACGTTTGTACCCGTTACCGAAAAGCCAGAGCCAGACCTGTCGTATCGTTATCGCTTTCCAAAGAATTTAATGGTTGCCTTGCAATGGATTTAAAGTTCATCACCATTAACGATAAAAAGTACATTGTTTTTCATATGATCGATTTATTTACTCGCTACTCTGCAGCGTCCGTCATCAAATCCAAACACAAGGAGGTGATAGTTGACGAAATCTTGAAACACTGGGTTGCTATTTTCGGTTCACCACAATCAATCTTTGCTGACAATGGAGGAGAGTTTAACAATGAACTGCTTCGTGATGTAGCAGAACTTTTAGATGTATCGATAGCGCTTCTACAGCTGCTGAATCACCATGGTCAAATGGGGTAGTCGAGAGACATAATGCCACTCTAGGAAACATGATCCACAAAATTGTTGCTGACACTCAGTGCTCCATACAGAATGCACTTGTTTGGGCTGTAAGTGCGAAAAATGCTTTGTCCAACAACTTGGGATACAGTCCTAATCAGTTAGTCTTCGGCCGTAACCCAAATCTTCCGTCCACGTTAACATCTCAGTTACCAGCCCTTCGAACGAAAACGTCAAGTGAACTTGTTGCTGAACATTTGAATGCTCTTCACTCTGCTAGAAGGGCATTTATCCAAGCTGAATCGAGTAAAAGAATCAAAACAGCGTTATCACGTCAAACACGAACAACAACGAGCAAAGAGTTTAATAATGGAGATACAGTCTATTACAAACGAAATTCAGACAAGGATTGGCATGGTCCAGGTACCATTATCGGAATTGACGGAAAAGTTGTTGTTGTGCGTCACGGAGGAAATGTTTTACGAGTAAGTCCATGCCATTTGACCAAAGCAAATAAGGAAAAGTCGGGATCATCACCAAAGGAAATACTTATCGTACCAGATGAAGATGAACAACCACAAGTACCCATTCCAGAGCTATTCGACATCGATATTGTTAGTAATGAAACAGTTATGATTCCAGTTGAAAACCTGATCGCAGAGCCTAAGCTTCCTAAACCTGACAAAAAGATATCAGAGATCCAAACAGTTGAAACAACACAACCGGTGGGAGATAAGAAAAAGACCGATCGTAGAAATAAAAGTAACTCTCACCAAATTCGGCTTCCTCGTATTGGACAGCAGATTTTGTTCATTGACCCAGATACCAATAAGGAAGAAAAGTTTATCGCTGTTAATCATGCTGGAAAAGCTAATGGCAAGAATAAACATTGGTTTAATGTTAAAAATTTAGTGTCGGGTGTTATTAAGTGCGTTGATTTTGAAAATATTGAATGGCAGCCAGTTGAAGGAGAAGTCCTTTACAGTTCCAGTAACAACCCTCAAGTATTAGCAGCTAAACAAAAGGAACTAGAGAAATGGACCGAGTACAATGTCTATGAGGAAATTGACAATGAAGGTCAAGAGGCAGTATCGACCAGATGGGTTATTACCGAGAAATCTGACAAGGACACCAACACCGTGAAAGCAAGGTTAGTCGCTCGCGGTTTTGAGGAAATCACTACTGAAATTCGTACGGATTCCCCAACTATCTGTAAGGAAAACCTTCGTCTCGTATCAACAATTGCCGTGAGCAATTCGTGGAAAATACACTCTATGGACATTAAAGCTGCTTTTCTGCAAGGGTGTCCAATTAATCGCGAAGTATTCATTCAACCGCCAAGAGAGGCGAATACCTCAAAACTTTGGAAATTGAAACGTACTGTTTACGGTTTAAATGATGCCCCTCGCTCGTGGTATCTTAAAGCTGCTGAGGAACTAGTTAAAGCTGGTGCCACAAGAAGCAAATATGACCAAGCGTTATTCTTTTGGAGATACAAAGGAAAGCTTCAAGGTGTTTTATGTTGTCATGTCGACGATTTCTTCTATGCTGGAACACGCCTGTTCCATGAGAAAATTGTATCACATGTTCAGAAATCATTTGATTTAAGCAAAGAATCGTTTTCAACTTTCCAGTACTTAGGATTGGACATCAACCAGACAGGAGAGTTCGTAGCAATGCATCAGAATGACTACATTAAGACACTTCAACCTATTGAATTGAAAGATACATCAAAACGTAATCTTACTCAAGAGGAAAAGTTACAACTGAAAGCTTTAATTGGTCAGATACAATGGGTGTCAAAACAAACACGCCCTGATTTAGCTTTTGCGTCGTGTGATTTAAGTAATCGTGTTAAAGATGGTACAACAACAGATGACATACGATTAGCGAACAAGTATCTTCGAAAGCTTCAAAATTCAACTGCTCAGATCCACTTACCTAATATTGGTGATGTTACAAAGTCAACGTTGTATGCTTATAGTGACGCATCACACGCTAATCTTCCGGGATTTAAGTCTCAAGGAGGTTTCATTATCCTGATTAGAGGTGAAAATGGACACTCTGCGCCAATCGTCTGGACTTCAAAGAAAGTAAAACGTGTTGTGAAAAGTCCACTTGCTGCTGAGACTCTTGCACTACAGGAAGCAGTAGAACATGCAGCATTAATTAAAGCACTACTCTGTGAGATTTATGATTCAGAACAATCAACATTTCCGACTGTTTGTATAACAGACAGTAAATCACTGAGAGACACTGTTCACACATCTACAGTTGTTGAAGATAAAGGTCTTATGATTGACCTTTGCTGTTTACGAGAAATGATTCAAGGCAAACTCATTACGATTGAATGGTTCCTGCCTCAAAACAACTGGCAGATTGCTTAACAAATCTACAGCATCTGCTGCCTTATTGATGAAGGTGTTGGCTGGTGAAGCTGGCCTTCCAAGTCAATAAGAAGACCCGCCAAATGTATATAGTGTAAATATTGTTGGTATTGAACATTAAACTTCTGTTGACATTATGTTATTGCTGCAGAAACACTTTTGAGATTGATTTGGTCTCAGATTCAAGATACACACACTTATGTTTCGTTACGTTATGTTACAACACTATGTACAACACTGGATCACAAATATGTCGATCAATACAAGATTCGTCCGGCCGGAAGCTGTTAACATTGTTCTTCTAGTCGAATAATTAAATAAAGAAGTGATCCTGTTGGTTGATGTCCAACTATGATAAATGGTGAGTAACCAGTTTTACAGGCACAACCATGGTTTGCCCTAACAAGAGAAAATTATGAATTTGACTCTTTCAAATGGCTTAAAAAATGCCCTGTTTTTGATTGTTTTTGCCAAAAACGTTGTTTTAAGGAAATTATTTTCTATCATTGAAATAATAAGGATGAATGACCATTATTCCAAGACGTCAACCATCTGGGTATCTAGTTCATAAATCGTGACGTGAAATTAATGACATAATGGCCCTGAAGCAAATTATTGGAGAACAGTCAATTTCTTAGGACTCATGCAAACGGAAAATTAGTGAGAAAAACTCAGCTAATGGTAAAAGAATGCATTCCTCGAGACAGAATTGCACCAGAAACAGGTGAATATAGAATTCTCTAAATGTCACAAAGGATTACTTAACGATCCGGATAGAAGATTGATGGAAGATTCAGCCATTAAAAAGTCTTGAGTATTGATCCTTCGTTGATCCATTATCGAGCTAGTATTTCAATTGAGTATATTGATTCGTCATCGATCGTTAATCGATTCGTCATCGATTGTTAATCAATTTGTTATCGATCGTAAATCGAGATCGATAAAAGATCAATGATAGACCGATAAATACAGTCAGGGAAACCATCCAGGATCCTGCCATTCTATTAGCCAGCAAAAACTAAATGCCACTTGTAAACTTAAGTTTCTTACTATTTTCCATCAAAAACAACCAAAAACAGTGCTACTTCCCAAAGCTGGACACCAAAACAAATTAACTTCCAAGATTATGGCGCCCTTTTGGATCTATTGTTATGGCCATCTTAAAATGGTGGAAAGAGTTGTGGAAAGACAGGGGCGCCTGCTAGCTTCGAGGGTGGTAACGCCAAAACGCCCAATATAATCTTCCAACAAAAGGCGAGTTAGTTACCGCGCGAGTTACGTCATGCACTCCACCGCAGCGCACAACGAACGGTGTTTTAGTGAATACCAGGGGATGTCAATCGAAAATTTCGATTGTCAAACCAATCAAATATAATCGAAACCAATCGAAGTGATTGACCGAATCGATCGAAGCCAATCGAAGTGATTGATCGAAACAATCGAAGTCAATCGAAGATTTACATCATTTTAAGATTGATTTGGTTCGATTGTACTCGATTGGCTTTGATTGATTCGGTCAATCACTTCGATTGGTTTTGATTATATTCCAAATTTTCGATTGACATCCTTTTTTGTTAGTGGACTAAATAAATAGCCCTAACAATAACACCATGTGTGATCAAATCAATCGAAGTAAATCGAAGTGATTGTTCATATTAATCGAACTCAATCGAAGTGATTGATCAAACAATCGAAACCAATCGAAGTGATTGATTGAATAGATCGAATCCAATCGAAGTTGATTGAAGATTTACATCTTTTTCCCATTTTGATTGAATTCGATTGTTCGATCAATCACTTTGATTGAGTTCGATCGATTCGAACAATCACTTCGATTTACTTCGATTGAATTCGATCGATTCGACTCCAAATCGAATTCGATTGAGTTCGATTGACATCCCCTGGTGAATATCAATAATTATAAGAATATCTAATGTGCTTAAATTCAGTAAACTTTGAGTGCTTCATTGAAGATTAAGAAGATTAGAAGATAAAAAATGCTGGATAATTTTCATTGTAACAGTTTGGTCAATCATTGCTGAAAGTTTGAAAAAGTTTTTCCGACGCAAAAAAAAATTTCAGCCAGTTAAAAGCACAGTGTGCTTATATTTACTATGTTTGCTACATCGTCTAGGCTAAAAAAAGTGCGAAAAGACACTAACGTCATTTTTTAATGAGTGTTGTTATGATTTTTTAGATCGCGGTCGCGTACAGGAACTCGCCAAATGTTCCTAACTGAAATAATCGATAACTAATCATAAGCTTAAAAAAATCTTGAGTATCGATCCTCTATCGATCTTCTATCCGGATCGTTAAGTAATCCATCGATCACATATCGATCACATATCGATCCGTCATCGAGCCATTCCGATGATCGATCCTATCGAGCGCGGACGTCTCGCTTATATGAAAAAGAGGATGAATATGAAGAACTGCTTTTCAAGGTTTTTAACGATTTTTCAAGGTTTTCAAGATTTTTTCCAGAAAATTGATAGATTTCAAGGTTTTCAAGGTTGGTTGGTCCATTTTCAAGGTTTCAAAGTTTTGTAGGTCCCGTAGACACCCTGTTATATTTTCACACATATTATGCGCGAAAATAAAATGGCTGCAAAAATTGATGGGATTATGAAGATAAGCAAAAGGAATTGAAGGAATCCAAATATCTTGAATCATCATGATTATCTCCTAAGCCTGTTAATTTCCTTTGGCTAAATTTTAAGTTAAACTGTTTGAAAAGGAAATTTGTTTTTTACAAAGGGGGAGTTATAAAAATGTGAAATTATACCTTCGTCCATAGGTTCGTGCATCATTTTTGCTATAGGGGGAGTTGTATAGTAATTTTAGACTTGATTGCAATAGATATCAGTAGATTACATTTTGTAATGACAGATTCCCGCCATTCAGCTCAACTGATCAATTCACACTGATTGACCTCCATTATGGATATCATTCTTAAACCACCGCAACCGGCACCGTAGATTTAACTTTATGGAATAAATTAGGCTGTCCTACCACGTCCGAAAATCTCAATGTAAACAAATCACGGCCTTCGATTTCGCAAATGAATTTCCTTTCGCAAAATTGGTGTTTATCATATCTGGCTAGACTGCTAGAAGGAAAAAGCATTCAAAGACAAAGTCACAAAGGGCTTACTTCTCATTCCAAAGAGGTTCTGGTAAAGATAATCAAGATTTCTTTCAAAAACAGTGTGTTTGTTGTTCCTGTTGGCTTATTTTCTTGATCAAACTTTTTGATTTTGAGAAAAAATGCAATCCCATGCCATATTTTTGTCATGGGATATGGCCTCGTTGGCGACAGGCCTTAATTTTGAGTGTTTTGTTGTTTTTCAAAATTTAAAATTTTTCCCTTACCAATTTAATTTAGCTAGCCTGAGCAAAATATATACCGTCAACTGCTCTAACTTGGTAGGATGGTCAGGCCAAAATTTTCCCCTCAAATTTTGAAAACCAAACTAATTTTATTTGAAAGTCCTTACGTTACCTTTGTGAGAAAAATGAGGGGTCATTTGTTAAAATTGGTTAAGTAGTTCCAAAGTTATTCCATTTTCAAACCACAAAAAACCACCTTTTCAAAGAATCGCCTCCTTACACCACGCCAGCAAGAAAGAATTTTCGGAAGCACCAAAATCGCGCCAAAAATGGCGGATGAAATCTAGTCTTCCGTGTGGCGGGGCGTGAGGAGTTTTGCTGGCGCGGTCTTAAAATCGGCCCGATGACTGTTAAACTTTAGCCTATCGCTATAATGAGCTGGAAATGATAGCTAAAAACAAATTTTACCAATGAAAAGCTGAAACCCTTAGCTTTCCAACGATATATGGTAGTCCTGATAAAAATTTCAGGAAAGTGCCGAAAAATCTAAATTTCTTCTTTTTTCTCGATTTAAAGACGGCCCATAGATTAACGAAAAGGCTACCACGTGACAAACTAAAGTACTATCTTTCCCGCGTTTTATAAAAAAAACCGCGAGTCTATAACTAATCCAGCTCAATAGCGATAGCCATTTGAAAAATGGTGGTCAAGGTCGACGGTGCTGCCACGAATTCGAGTCGCCATTTTTTCACCTTGATGTCTAATAAATGGTATATCTTTTATTGAAGGTATAGGTAATGGGATGGGGTTTTTTTCTTTGTTTTCTCTGATAAATTCTGTATTTAAAAAAAAAGAATGAACAAGTTTGGAGTTGTTAAGGATAAGTTATGATGGATGGAATGTTCTAATTTTGATTTTCGACTTTTTCCACGCAAAAAATCCCGACGAGTGCGCACCCTAAACTTGGGACTATCTGACAAAACATGGGAAACAACCTCCAAAGTCATTTGATTTGAGTCAATGAACAGCGTATTAAAAAATACACGATTTCTCTTTCGTACTGATTAGGCTTTTAAATTGAAATATGAAAAAAATCTGTAGTGGAACATACGCGAATGTCTGGAATGAAGAAGACCAAATTAGTGGCAAAAACTGCTACTGTGAGACTGGGTAACTTGCATCAGTGGAGGCTAACATGCATAGCCCTCAAACGAAAGACCTGGCTGGTCATTAAAATACAAAATTAAATCAAAACAAAAAGGTAGAGTAGAGCTGCGAGCGGAGCTGCGTAGTCATAGTGGGCAGCACCCCTCCAACCCCCACCTGAATAAAGTCACCCCCACCTGCATAGGGAACCCCCACCTGAAAATGCTACCGACTCCAAACCCCCCTTCTGGCCACCCCCCTAATTCTGAAAGTTTTCCAACCCCCACGAAAAAGGTTTTGAGTTTAACACATTGGAGGGTAAGCAAGGTTAATCACTGAAAATTAATTTCTTGCTTTTTATACTCATACCTTTTGTTTATTTTAGACTTGGGAAGAAGAAAATTGTTATTCAAATATGTTATGATGAGCAGGGTGAAAGACGTTTTTGAGTCAAAATAAGAAAACTATAATAAAACTCCCAACCCCCACCTGGAAAAATCACCTCCCACCTGTATAGGGTACCCCCCACCTAATTTGTGAGCAGGCAACCCCCACCTGTTGAATTTTTCTGAACCTCCAACCCCCCCTAAGTCGGGGGGCCCACTATGGTAGGTATTTTAATGACCAGCCAGGTCTTTCATTTGAGGGCTAATGCATGTTAGCCTCCACTGATGCAAGTTACCCAATCTCACGGTATGGCATGGAGCGTTTGATGTCACTCGCGCGGCAAGTTACACACTCATTATTTGTTAATCCCATCAGGCGATAGGCGGTTAGGCGGCGGCTGGCGTTCTCTAATTCTCCAATCAACATCCGGTCATTTTGAATGATTGATAAACTTAGTGGAGTTATCAAAACAAATTTGTTGTCAAAGAGATTTAACAGTAAGTGAAAATACAGGTCAGATATCAAACAGTCCCATATTTCGACCAATCGTCCCAAGTTAGAGCAATTGACGGTACCGTAAGTTGGTGTAATATCGACATCTCTCTATCTATCTTCTAATTTTAAAACCCTCCTTTCTTTATAGATAGAAAGATAGAAATAATAGGAAGGTTGGATTAGAATCACTGATTGAAACTAATTTTCTTTGCTTAGCGATCAGAGTACAGAGAGGAAAAAATCTATCAAAAAGTCTATCAGTGATTCCGACCTTCCTACCGTGAAGTCAGGTAACTTGCATAGCCCTCAAATGAGTGACCTGGCTGGTCATTAAAATACAAAGTTAAATCAAAACAAAATGGTAGAGTAGAGCCGCGTAGTTTATTTGTTTTGAAATTTTGCTGCTTTGATTGGTCACGCTCAGTCATTTAATGGCTATGCAAGTTTCCCTCCACTAATGCAAGTTACCCGACTTAACAGTATTATTGCTATCTTTAAAGAAGGGTGTCGAAATTAGAAGAGTTGTTCTTGTTGGGCAAGTATTGCCAAAAACAGCAATCTTTACAATGATGAAATGCAGAAAAGTAAAAAAGAACTGAATAAATGATGGGGGTACCATTTTCCGTAATATTTGTCGTTTTTGGAAAGAAAAATTGTCTTTATTGTTGAACAAGTGGTTATTCAACACTCTTGCAGTTAGTTAGCCCACTGTGCTTCGTTTAGTTTTGTTTTCAACTGGATTTTGGTGGAATGCAAACTAGCAAAGTCATGTCATAAAGAAACTTACAACAGGGTTTTTTTTCACCTTCTGGCTGTGTTTTCAGCATTGACATAGTATCTTTTTACATATTATTTAAGAACTTTCTTTATCAGCAATAGCAGTTAGAAACATTTGGCAAGTTCCTGTATGCAGCCGCAATAAAAAAATAACAAGTAACAGCACTCATAAAAAATTTATGTTTTTTTTTTACCGATTTTGCCCAGAAGATATACCGTGAGAACGGGTAACTTGCATCAGTGGAGGCTAACATGAATAGCCCTCAAACGAAAAACCTGGCTGGTCATTAAAATACAAAGCTAAATCAAAACAAAAATGGTACATTAGAGCTGCGAGCAGAGCTGCATAGATAATTTGTTTTGAAATTTTGCTGCTATGATTGGTCAGCCATTTGATGCTATGCAAGTTTCCCTCCACTGATGCAAGTTACCCGACTTCACTGTAGCAAACATAGTAAATGTAAGCAGATTGTGTCTTTAATTGGCTGTAAATTTCTGCATTGGTAGAATTTTCTGAAACTTTTAACAAGGATAGAACAAACCTGTTTATCAAAATTAACCAGTGCTGGCCTGATAGATCATCATGTTTGCCTAAAGGAGTATTTTCCAACATTGTGTCAACCAAAAGCTCTCTATAGAAAATTGAAAATTAATTTTGAAAATCTGAAAAACCTTTTCTTCAATATAATTTTACATTTTTCAGACACCCCTTATCTTTGACCTTATAAGGTTGACACAATTTTGGGGACTCAGTATTTCATTGATAAAGAAATTTTGGGAATATTTACCGAAAAGAATAATAATGGCTGTTTATATCTTAAATGCCCTACTGGTTTATTTTATTTATAACAGTTTTTTACAGGTTATATAAGAGATTCATCTTGAATGTGAAGTAAATAGGCAGGAAATACGACTGTTTGAAAATATCTTAGAAATTATTAGATTGTACAACAAAGTTTCTCTACATTTACTCCTTACGAGACGTCAAACGCGACTTGTTTATAAGCTCTAATAAGATTTACGAGTAATTGCTCTTGGGAAATGAATGTTATTATTTTGACTTTTCATAACAACACATTTATATTGTGTACAAAAAAAAAGGTAAAAACAGGTAAAAAGCCCATCTAATCCTGAAGTTTACAACCAAATTAATTGAAACTATAATTGAAATTTAATTTTGATAAGGGCTAATCAGTATTTACTGATAGACTCTTGGACAACAACTAGGCCTTGGCATTTTTTTAAAATATTTGACAATTTACACTTTTCCATCAGCTGCATTCAGACTCATAACAGACTTGGAGGTTCTCTGCAATCGATCATTTTCTTTTTCAACAGGATTTGGTTGTTAATTGGGAGGATGGAGTGAAATGCAACTATAAAAGGGAAAGTTTCTCCCCATGCTTTTTAAAATCCAATCGTAATTTGCCATGTCTAAACAACATCATCAACATATTATCAGGTATTTTGTAATCATCATATTTGTGTGAAAATCTCACACAAATTTGATTTGCATGCACTAACGATGTCATGTCTTTAACCGATGAAGGGTTCAGAGGCAATTTTCTCAAACCTACGTTAAATAATACCGGGTGCGCCACAAATATGTTTCTCTCTTTTAAGTCTCTTTTAATTGTCTCAAGGTCTAAAGATTTTAAGCAAATCTGCATCCATTTCCATTGAAAGAAGAAAGAATAACTTAAATTTTAATAGTTCAGTGTTTAAATTTGGTTCATTGTGCTCAATTGAATGAAAAAGTTACTTTCAGAAAGTGCTCAAAAAAAATTATAATTTGCGCCAGTTCAAATGTGTCACCAACTCCATTATTCACAGTTTGAAATACATTTGATCGTATTTGCTGATTCTGCAAATAAAAAAACTGATTATGAGAGTATCTATTTCTATACATTGCCTCAATTCGTTTGAGCATACTTTTTTATCTTTTTTGTCCTTATTAGACGAATGACCCATCAAAAATTCAATTTATCTGTCCAAAACGAAAGGCGTGATTTTTAAAAACCTGTAGAAATTAAGGAACTGATATTTTTATGGTCTGTAGTATAATTATTTGCTGTTTTTTATTCATGATATAGTTAAGTAATATTGGCATATATTTACTTTCATCTGTCATATTGGGTTCTAAAATTTCAAACTTATGAAGTTTTCATTTTTCATTCTTCCTCTGTTATATAGTCTGGAGAGATTTCATGACCAAAACAAAATTTTGTGGCTTGACCTCCTGTGTAGTATCTATTAACTTCAAATTAATATTAAATTTGAAATGTCAAATAAACATCAAATATGTCTTTTGGTAGCTAATTTATTCTTAGAGATGACTGATGACTGTCAATAAAAATGTTGGTTTTAATTCATTTTAATGCTATTATATCAACAGGGACACGAAACTTGTTTCCACTGACATTTTTAGTCTTATTCAGATTTCACAGAAAGGATTATTCTTATACATGAAAAGAGCTATTCAAGAATTTAGCAAGAGGGACCCTTATAAATAATAAATAAATGGGAATTTAAATCTGTGTGTTCATATTTTTTGTTGAACGTTGAACAAAACAGATTTTTTTATAGGCATCATATTCCATAAAAAAATTCACTATCAGTATTACTAGTAGGAAACAAAAAGTTTTGAACATCTTACTTTGAAACAATTATTGAAAAAATTAATATTCCAGAGAAAGCCGAATTCGTTTAAGCAAGCATAAATTGATAAAAACTTTTAGTAAATCAATACGTCACAAGGAGGGATTTGATTTGTTTCGACTCAGATTTGTGAACTTTTCTACAATATAACATACCACGGATAGAATCAAAACAAGTCTTTAGCTAAAAAGGTTGTAACAATAGAAGAAAGTAGACATCTGTTATTTAAAGAGAGGTATAAAAAGCTGACCAGAAAGGTCTATTTTCAACTAATGGTAAATTTAAGAAGTGATATGCCATCCCTAAGTTCTTATAAAAAGATAGGATTGTCATCCTTGTCAATTTTTTGCTTGATTCATGAAAGATTATGCATTTGAATACAATCCTCATCTTTCATTAAAGAAAAAAACCTTTTTATCTATTCATTAATATTTCATTTACTCCACTGTTAGCTAATCATCAGCGTGAAATGAAAAAGAGAACTGTTATTCTTTCATCCTTATCCTCAAGTTTTTTGTTTTCAGTTTTACAGGGGAAAAAATTCAGGAAAATCACAAGGGGAGAGTTTGCATGATTTCTACAATAACTTAAAAATATAAACGTAAATATTTCTGTATTTATTATTTCTGATGGTAGAGAAAGGACTATGGATCGTTATTTTGGTTATGAACATATATCACAAACCAGTTTTATATCATTTATCATTTATATCAGTTTTTAAAGTTATCCAAGTTTTTATTATCAACTTTCTATGTTCAGTCATCCAGAAGAAATTTTAGTCAGTGTGAATGAACGTCAACGAGATTGACTCTGGTGAAAATTACTTTCAACTAGGTAAAACTTTAAAACAAGTAGTATTGGAAGTTTACGTCCAGTTTTATTAGTGGGAGTAGTGGAGTAGTGGGAAATAAATTGCTCTCAACGGATAAGTTACCGACAAAAAATGATACAAAATCACGAAATACATATATTGTGCACTTTCTTTATTTTAAAGCTCGGGTATTGCCCTAAGGGTTAGAAATATTTCGTTTTTATTTCCGCGGTATGACCCGATAGGGTGGAAATATCTCGTGGAAATAGAAATAGTTTGTTTACGTTTTAATTTGGTAACCACCAGATTTTTGGAAAAAAAGAGACTTGAACTCAAACTCCAACCTTGCCATTTCCAGGAATTTGCTCTATGATTGATCAAAGCTCAAATTCATCATTAACAATTCTTTTATCTTGTCTTTAGAAATAACATCACAGAAGAAACAAAAATATTCTATAGTTATTGTTGACTGAATCTTACGATGAAGATTTAGACAACAATATAAGCCGATGCTTATCGGAGAATGAGATGAAATGGAGAAAGCGAGTCGTTCTTACAAACAGCCGAAGATGAAACAAAAGGAATACTTCGAAGTGTTACAACGTCGCCAACAAAATGGTTACTATGGTGACAACCCGCAATCTTTGCACCAATTGAAAATGCAACGCGGTGCTATGGTTCAACGTTCATACAGTGATGCTATGTTCAAACAAAATAAGCACAAGACCGCCTCTAAACAACCTAAAACTGTGACTGTCTCGCGAAATAATAGTAATGTGAGCGTAAGTAGCCGTGGTAGTCGAACTAGTAGCCATTACTCTGGACAGTACCCTGCATATCCTGCTGGAGTCCAAAGGTCATATAGTGACGGTATTCGATTGGTTGATTATAGAGAGCGCGGGAAAAATAACAATAACAACATTCAACAAAATGGTGCCGTTCGAACCAATCATAATAGACCGAGTTCTGTTGATTTATCTCGATCACAATCTTCAGTAGTGCGGTCCCAAAAGTACGCGCGGCCCGCTTCGGTAGATTTAGATAATAGACGGCCACGATCTATTTTAAAGAAATCATCATCTTTTAACGACTTGAATAATAATCATTCTGCTGAACAAGACTTGATTTTTGATGATGAGTATTTAGATTACGTCAGCCCACGCGATCTATTAAGTACGTCTGACCACGGTGGAAGTTATCATAATTTGAATTACTCTTTTGAGGGCGAGTTACGGAACGACCCGCGACAGATGAGAGCTATGTCTCCTAAAATGACCAAACGTGTTAATTTTAATAACGAACCAATCTATTATAAGACAACGAAATCGAATGATAGTAAATCACCTGCTCAAAGAGTTCTTCCTCAAGGGCACCCGCTTCGGAGATTCAATTCGACGTCTTTGATGGAAGAGCGCATTTTGCAGCAGCAAAGGTTACGTAATCAACAAAGAAATCAACCTGCTATTAACGGACATGCTAACGGTGGTGCAGTGTACGCCAACGGAGGTGAAACATCTCCTGTCAAAAAACAGAACGCTTCACCGCGCAGTGATACTCGAAAGGAGCAACAACCATTTGAAATCAGGAAACCTTTAGTAGGCGGCGAGAATAATGTTGTTGATTTTGGAACATATATT
The DNA here is from genome assembly GCF_902728285.1 of Clytia hemisphaerica. NCBI lineage: Eukaryota > Metazoa > Cnidaria > Hydrozoa > Leptothecata > Clytiidae > Clytia > Clytia hemisphaerica. Next base: position 161,435 of record NW_027104471.1, read on the forward strand.
TCTAAGAAATTATCGAAATTAAAATTCGGGGGTAAAAAGAAGGACAAGAAAAATCAATCATCACCTACCAAAGAAAGTATAAGGACAACACACGATGATAATTTTACCATGTTATCAGGACGGAATGGAAGCCCTTCTAGTGATAATTTTATGGATCAGGAAGTCTTGTACTAATATAACTTGAAAAACATAATTTTATTTGGCTAAGAGCTCTTGCTGGTGGGGCCAAGATAATTTTCGTCAAGTGACACATGTGTTTTTGAGTTTTAACCTTTTTTTTCAATCTTGAACTAAATTGTATTTTAAACTTTGCTTTGCTTGTGCTGACTGCGGGTTAAAGTTTCTAAATAAAGTTCTCTGGCTGTTATTTCATTCTCAAATTATGATTTTACATTTTTTTTTCAAGGTTAGAAATGAGACCTACTCCACACACGTCGTTTGCCAAAGGATAATTTACAAACAAGTTCAGTTTTCCCAGTTTAAATTTTGACAGCAAATTTACTATAATTTTTAGACATTTTGAACAATATATATTTAACACAGACATTTTTTCCATTCACGCGAATTATTTTTAAACTCCATTTCATTTATAGAAAATTTTTCTCAATTTTTTTAAGTCGGATTTTTAAATTGAATCAAATTGTAAATTATATTGAGTCTTTTTAATTGATAATGATAATATCAAGTATTTAAAACAGCATTCTAGGTCAGGCAGCCTCCAATGACGTCAAAACTTTTATCACTTTACTCTACTTGACACATTCAATATTCTTTACTTAGTCATTTCTCAAGGCAAAAGTCTTCATTTTGAAAAACTAAAATTAACTATTACCCCTATTCGGAAGTTTACTAAAATTTACTAAAATTAACACTCTAGATTTTAGCATTTTAAATTTGGAATTCGCACATGAAAACAAAAGATTTTCCGTCACCATACTTCATATTCAACATATTATCAATCCCTTCTGGTTAAGGACTGTGTAAGACAAGTAAGGTAGTCAGGTAAACTGCTTTCGAAATGACCTAGGTATCCGAGCAAAAAATCGAAAATCGAAATAAAATCAAAACTCATAAAGGTATTTCCCCGACAATTTTCATAATAATTTAGACCAAATTCCAGAATTTGAAACTTCTTGAGGGCAAAGCTCTTTGAAAATTATGTCATTTAAACGTTCTTGGAATTTAAGTCTGAAACACTGAAAGTAATTCGTCAGTCATCAAATTTTGATAATCTTGCTCATTCAAACTGGAGTTGCAGCATTTTGACTACGAAAGTTAACTGTTTTATAACTTGCCTATTCGTGCAAGCCAGGGGTCTTTACCTTAAACTTAATCTGTTGAAAATTCGAGTTGATACATCATATTTCTAAAAGAGACATACTGCAATGAGTAATTTGATGCCAATCTATTTTTATTTCTTAGATTTTTAAGGAGGCTATATAAAGACTTTTCCTGCCTCAAGAAAGTTCATTGTTACAGACCAAAGACTAAAGCAAAGTACGTCAGTAAAAGCAAACGAGCCAAAACAGATTTGGTAAAAACCTCTACGATTGTGGATTGTCGACTTGCTTAAAAGGTAGGATACAAAATGTAAACACTCCATCTTAGATCCCTTTAGTATCTTTTATACGGATTTGGCTTGGCATACCTGGAAATCCGTTGTTTTTCCGTTATTTATTGTCTCTATATTTTCCCTATTTTCAAGCTAAGTTTGTAGGAAATTCTTTCAAGGAGGTCAGTCAATTGTAAACAACCCTTTTGTATATCAAGCAATGCTTTTGAACATATGGTCATTTTGTTGGGCACTGTTACCGACTGGCTATCATTGTTAAAAATCGAAATGGCTTATGGGATATCAGATGATGATTTTTTGTTGCTCTGCAGGTGATGGGAGTCTGAGCTATAAATCGAAATTCAACTTACAAAGAGAAAAATGCTGAAGTTTCTGGGACCCTTAGAATTTTTTTTCCAAAGGTTTTTAGCATTATTTGTAACAAATCTCTCGGTAGTCTAGAAATAGTCGATTTATTTCGTGATTTTGTAACCCTCTCGCTGCAAGATTTCTGTCTCTATATCAATATATCTTATCGGTAGAAAATTTTGTTGGTAAAATTTTTATTTGAAAACACCAAGAAACTGAGCAATTATTGTATTTCCTTTAGTTTTAGTTTCTGTAGCAGGATCTTAGGTCGCAAATATAGTATAGAAGTTTAGCACTCAAACATTCATGTTTAAACGAAAATGTTTAAAGTATTTAACACCCCTGTCTCAGTGTCCCGGTGGAGCTTTTCCGCTCAATGGGGATGAAATTTCTATCGAAATCCCAATGGGGATAGAAAATCTATTAATTTTCAGCTCAAAAACGCCAATTTCCAATGGGGATAAAATCAAAGAGAGCAATTTTCCGGTGTCCGGACAACCCCCCCCCTGGTGAATTCCCCCCCAGTAAATTCCCACCCAGTGAATTCACCCCTGTATTTTCATATGTGTTATGATTTTTTAGTTCACCAGGGGGGAATTCACCGGGTGGGAATCTTCCGGGGGGAATTCACCAGGGGGAATTTACTAGGGGGAATTGTCCGGGAATCCAATTTTCCAGTGGGGTTGAAATTGTAGGGTATTTCTTCCATCGGTGACGAATTTTGGCTTATTTTTCCACCGGGGCGGGGAGTCCACCAGGGTCTGTGACACAGGGGTGTTATTCAAAATCATTTGGTATGACATATTTGCCAAAAAAAAATTAATCGTCGGTCAACAAAATTCGGTTAAGGATACATAATACTGTCATGTAAGAAACTCCTTCCCACAGACCCACTGAGACCCAAAAAATTGACCAAAATATCGTCCCCGGTGGAAAATCAACCTCCTATTTTTGTCCCCACACTGAAAACATTCAAATCGACCAATCCTCACTACAAAATATTATGATATTTTTCCCATATCCACTGAATTTTCTGACTTGAAAACAAAAGAATTTAAACACCCAGCCATGAAAAATATGGGAATATCAACCCCCTTCGAGTTTCAGCCCATTATTTCTATCCCCACTGGCTGAAAAAATCCTACCGGGTCTGTGAGAAGGGGGTGTTGTAAGCTTTTGAAATCGTTTGATTGAAGTTAGCCAATCAGCGTCATTCGATACGCAGCTTTGATGGTATTTTAAAGAAGTGTGAAAGCGTGGTTACAACAGTAATCTGTGACAGATTGAAAAATTACGATGACAACTATTAAAGAGGCTAAGCAAATCATAATGACGCAATCTTCGCAATCTTCCTTGTGATGCATTTTCAACCAATAAATTAAGCTTAAGTCCGAAGAAACATGCATTATGGTTTAACTCGCTTAAAAGTCCTGTTTACTGGGAGTTAGTACAAAAAGTAATGAATATGTAGGGGTGGTAGTCACACCAAGGTTTGGGTTTGCGACGGTGAAATACGTCGCTGTTTGATAGTTAGGGTTAGGGTTTGTCGTTCTTTTTGTCGCTTTTTAATAGTTATTTGTCGCTCGTTTTAGATGATCTGGAAACGTTAGATGGAGAGTCTCTTGGACACACATAATTTATATTTAAAGTGTTAAACCATGTGTTCTATTTTCATCCAGTTCTGACGCCATGTCGTGATAAAAATACTTGGAAAGAAGATGTAAAATCCTTTGGATTCAATTTAGAATTTAAACAAGGGGTTATTTCTTTGTTTATTTTTTGAAATATTTTAGTTGATGTGTGTATTCCGTATCCTTTTTTGCAATGCAAATAGTCTTTGTCGCGACCCCTAAAAATGTTGTTGGGAACTATTAAAATTTGATTTGAAATTCATGGTTTGTAATTTTTCAATGTTTTTGTGGAGTTGACTTTAAGGAGGCCTTTTTTTTCAAGAATTATAACCATTTTTTTGTCAGTCATAACCATTGACCAGATTTGTTTACTTTGACAGGTCGTCGAATCTTGACTCGTTCTTACAAACTTTTGTTTGCTTCATCCCCGGGGGGGGGGGGGGTACTAGGGCAAAATGGGTCACGGGGATGCTCCGCTGGTCAGGGTACCTTTTTAAACCTCCACGAGTCCCAGGTAGGGTCGCAAAAACACCAAAATAGAAAAATCAGTCCCTCGTAGGGTGCCTATTTTTGGAAAATTTGGGGAAAAAGTAGAAAATTTGAGAAAATTTTGGAATTTCAGTCCCATTCAGGGTCACTTTTTTCGCAAATTTCGAGTCCCACGTAGGGTCCATTTTTCGAACCTCAGCGGAGCACCCCCGTCGGTCGACAAGGGTAGTACCCCCCCCCGGGGCTTCATCCTCAGGAATAGTTAAAACCACGGCGTTCTAAATCACACTTTTTGGGCTTGAGATTTAAAACACCATGGTTAACTTAAAGAGGTTTAATTTTCGTCCTTTCTGTTTTTCCAAACTAGAATGCTCAAGACACCACAAAAATTATCCGATGTTTTGTATTAATACGGGGATATACTTGTTATGCAGCCATTTTAATGTTTACACATTTCCTGATGTGCGATATCCTTATCAACCAACCCTCGTACAATTTTACATGGAATTTATTATTCTTTATAGACGAAACACAATACGACCCAACATTACAGCAACAAAAATGATGATGAAATTTTATGCAGTTTTACTGGTCCTTCAATACCTAGCAACCAGAACCGAATCAAGAAATATAGAGACTGATATAAAACTTCTTCATAAATTAGTACTGGACTTGATTGATGTGGAAATGAACTTACTTAAATATGAAGAAGTCAACTCAATAGACTCGACTGAAAATAAAAAATCAATTTTCCATAGACATAGTCTGAGTTCTAAATCAAATTTTCGTGAAAACGATAATGCCGAATTAAGTTATCAAAATGTTGTATGTTACCATTTGAATTTTCAACATGGTGGATATGGGTTCGCCAACAAAATACCATCTTTCTTCAACAAGAAGAAAACAAAATATGTCGATGCAAAACAGTTGAAACGATACCAAATCCTTAGCCCTGATCCAAAATGGACGCAAACAGAAGTGAAAAAATATCACCAAGTTATAATGAAACTACGAAGTCATATCTCAAAGATTGATGATTCAAAGGCTTTGTTTAGTATCAAGAAATTGGTGGCAAAATTATTAAAATTGCCGGAACCGAAATTTCAGAGCTCGATTTCATTGACGAATAATGATCAAAAGAGATCTTTCAGTAACCAGGTGTCATCAACGTGTTTTCAAAAGGAGACAAAGGATCATAATGGTCGACTCTACCGTGCTTGTGGATACTGCAAAACAACTAAAGATCTCATTAACAAGTAAGTTCCTTTTAAGACGTTGGTACAATACAACATGCTCCATCCCACCAACCTGAAACTCTTTCTCGTGTCTCCACCCCATTTTTCTTTCTACTAATAAAAGATAGAGCTCACTTTTGTCCCAGAGACAAAATCGGCGTGTTTTTCGGGTATTTCCCTCACTTTTTGTCACATGAAACAAAAAAGAAGCCCTGGGACACGCATTTTTTTGTTTTGATGGGATGGAACATGTTGTCATACCATTTAGCGTATCTCCTACCATTTGATTACACATCATTTTTAAACAACAGATAGAACTACTTTCTCCCCAGCGCCACACGAGCACAAATTGTGAGAAATTCTTATTCTGCTTTGTCAGCATAGAGACGCCTTAAATAAAGAATAAGATAATATCTCATTATGCGCCAAAAGCAAGCATCATTGCTGTATAGTGGAGAATAAGTATTTAATCCATGATTTTAAGGGCTACGCTATACTATACAATATATTGTCAGGCAATACATTGATGATATATCGCTGAATGCCGGCAATATATTGAAAAGGCGTCCTCAATATATTGTCAGGTTGATTTGCAATTTTCCAACAATATAGGGGGATTGTTTACAGTAGGAAAATTCCTTTTTATAATAGAGCACCTGTTATTTACTTCGTACATTTTTTTATGGTCCAAAAACGATATTGTCAAATATTGTTTGTCAATATATTGTTTAGTGTAAGTAGCCCTTTAGGTTGTTCCCACAACATCCGCAGATACGAAACTCTCTGTAATCCAAACTATAATATTCATCCAATTTCATGCTCAATTTTCAGGTTACCAGAGAAAATCATTGAAATCACGTGTAACCATGGTGACGAGTCATCATGTTTCAGTTCATTTGGTGAATGTGTACAAAAACATCGATTCGTAACCGTCCTCAAGAAAACTGGCAAATGCATCAAATTATTGAATTCACCAAACATTTGGGTGGATGAGTGGATACTACATGACGAACTTGTTGGAGCTTCTTGTCAATGTGAATTAAACAGTTTGAATTTCCTTAAGGGGTAAGTGTGATTTCATGATACACGTTTTTTTATAAGAACGAACTATATAGAAGCATAAGGCTTCGATGGCTAAAATATTAAGAACAAGTTAAGAACATTTTAAGACTTTGTCGTTTCTGAACACCCAATTTCTTAGACTGGCACGCCAGTCGAGTTGGAACGGTATCACACGGGAAAAGTGAGCATAGGAGCCAGGTAAGCGTAGGAAGAAATTTTGTCGGCGGCAAAGGTTCTCATCAACTTTTTCTAGTTCCCCTACGCAGCTCATATTCCAACAAACGCCCACCGCCTTTATGTTCCCACCCTCTGACATGATTGATTAACAGACTAGTTTGCTGGTCTACCAATTTCTAAATAAAAAAAAAAACTCAAAAAGTTAAGAACATCCCAAGGCTTGAAAGTTTTTTAGATGTTTTTAAAAAACGTAAAAGTAATAAATAATTATAATTATAAATAAATAATTTCTCAATTCTAATCTGATTAATTTTTCGCGAGATTTAAGGGCTCTGACCATAGTCCGAAAATTGATTTTGGTATTTGAACATGAAAGTTATATTTCAGGTTCCTTAATACTTTTAACAAAGAATTGCCTTTATAAATTGCTTTTTAATCAAATCCCTTAAGAATAATTAAGAATTTAATTGCAAAAATGACGTTATGAACTTTAAAAAGATGTTAATAATATGTTGCATCACCCTCTTTTACAAAAAGTGCTTAGTTTTAATGGGTAATTAACTTTTTTGTTTCAAAATTTCTTTACACTGTCCGCAAAGAATTGAACTATTTTAAATTTTGCGGAAAATTTTTCTAAAAAGATGTATCAAAAGTTATGACTGTATTTTTAAGCAAAATCCAGATGAAAAATTGATGAAAAACCACTATTTTGAAGATTTTGAGACAAAGAAGCATTTACAAAAATTTTCCGCAAAAATATTTATTGTTCGGTAAAAGATACACATTCTACTGTGAAAATTTTTTCAAAATGTTTCTTCTTCGCCGAAACTTATCACTTCAAAGTTGAAATACTCTTCCTCGCAAAAGTCTTCATTTTCTTCCTCATCAAATTTTTTCAATGCAATTTTTGAATTTTCAGATTCAGGAATAGTTTCTCTAACAGAAAATGTATAACATGCCATAGTTTTGTTGGTTACATCAGTCAGAAAACACATTTTAAACACGGCAATTATGAAAAATTCACTATGGTCAGAGCCCTTAATTTAACAAGTCAAAAAGATCGCGGCGAAGTTCTTTGGATTTATTTTCGCGAAGCAGCGTTTTGTAAGATTTTGCACAGATTTAATTTCAAAATAGATAAAGTTCTTACGTTCTTGACGTTTCGATTCATGGTGGAACAACTTCAGAATGATTGTGGTGGATTCAATTTCGTTAATGAGCTGAATATCCTTGAAAGTTGTTTTCTCATCGAAAGTAAAAACCTCGTGAAAATTAATCCAAGTTTACCAATTTATTATTGGTGACTTTGACTTTTTATCCCAACTATTTCAAATGTAATTTTCACTGACTTCCAGCAAGTGCATTTTCATTTCTGTTAGTTTTTTTCTGGAAAATAAAAGTTTCATGTGCAATTAATCGAATTAGTACGTTACAAGGAGGAGGGTGTATAAAATGTAAACGAATTTCAAAATGCATTTATTTCTTAAAAATATATTTTCATTCCAGGAAACGTCGTAAATAGGTTGCAAATGTTGATGAACAACCTTCAGGACGAACCACTTGGACACAATGCAAGGAAAAAGTCGCCTTTGAAATGCATTAAGAAGAGTCTTTAAAAAACAAAACCTACCCTCTATAAGTGACTTTTAAGCAATATTTTCTCGAGTTCTATAAAAATCTAAAAGAAAACCCTTACACTTTTTAATCGGAACTAGAAATGAGAATTCAGATCTTCTTCTTTTGACCAATTTGATTTCACTTCCTCAAAGTACCCGAATATTAAGAAAAATCATTCAAAATTACTTCAAAGAGGGTAACACTTCACAAATATTTTTGCAAAAAACAAAGGGAAGGAAAAGCTCTATATAGTGTTTTATATAAGATATCTGTGGTAATACTTGAGAAAAACACCCTGTCTCACAGTCCCGGAGGAATTTTTTTCCTCAGTGGGGATGAAAATTCCTATCGAAAACCCAACGAGGTAGAAATTGAAAGACAATACAACACAAACGATGGAGTACTTTCAACTTGACAAGCTCCATGCAATGAAAAAAAATGCTAGAATATGAAAATGCTTCAAAGTTTGATTCTTGACATATTGACCTTATTTTGAATACTATACGCTCTATATAACGCTATATTAAATATTTTTGAGTATATATAATAATTTTATAAGCATTTTTTGTTGAAAGTTATATTTACACGGTCTTGTATACACATTTGTTAAAAGAAACTATTGGGTTATAAATATTTCGTCTCTCAACTTAAAAACGTGCTAAAATACTTTTAAAATCTAGGACGGTCATGTATGAAAAAGAAAATTAAAAATTCACATACCGTATTACTTCGAATAAATGCTCCGGGCGTTATTAGATTCTTTTTGATTTTGGGAGGGGCGTTTATTTGAGGAGGCCTTTAAAAGAAGGGGTGTTTATTCGAAGTAATACGATAATCATTTGATTATAGACCCTAAATTAAAGGTTCTTCATTATATTACAGTGTACATTGCTGAGATTGATAATTAATCTGTTTCCTAGTCCTTCAGGCCCTGGAATGTTATCCAATCAATTTTAATGTTAAAACTTAAAGTTTAAAATTATATTGTAAAGATAATCTAAAATGACAGTACTACTAACTATGATAATAACGAAAAATAATAACCATCATGTTTTGCTTTTGTTTTGTACAACTTATTTACAGAATAAATACCTCTTACGTTTATTTCTTACATATACTTGTACGACAAGGGAAAGGTTGAATACTAGACTAGATCGGTGACAGGATTTGTATTGACAAGACCTTAGGAACGACTTATCCATTAAATAGAGAAAAGACTGCAGTAAGCTCTCACTAAAGCTGGAACGAAAACCCACATTTATTCAAATCACAGATTTGATTTATATGGAACGTATTTTATTATGCTATATTATGAGTTTCAAGCTTGACAATAGGACTGAGATTTAGTAAGAAATTTTAGAAAGCTTCAAATAAACGAGAGAATTGGCCTTCGATAGAACTTTGGTAAAAAATAACTGCGGATTTTTTCGAAATAGTACCAGTTTGACTACTTGTGTTGTTTCATGGCTTTGCTATCTAATCTAGTAAAAAATACTCAAGAGACTTGAAAATGACCAGATCCGCAGATATTAGCCAAAGGACCACCTTCTAAACAATTAATTTTTCAATGACGTTCAACAACGTATTGAGGTCGCCTCTTGATCCTCCTCTTGCCCCGTCGTTTCAAAAAACGGTCGCGATTTTTCTAGAAATAGAAGAAGCAATACAAATAAATGTAGACAAGGGTGTTTGTCTCACAGCCCCGGTGAAACTTTTTTCCTCAGCTGGATTAAAAATTCCGATTGAAATCTAAATGGGGATAGAAATGCTATTGTTCAAAGGTTAAAAAAACCAGTGGGGATGGTTTTGGAATTTTCAAACATTTAATTTCGAGTGGGGATAAAATATAAGTTAATTTCCCAGTGGAGCTAAAATTCCAGGGTATTTTCCTACCGGAGACGAAATTTTTGCCAGATTTTCCAGCGGGTCTGGGGTACCAGCGGGTCTGTGACGCAGGGGTGTTTTAGATATCTAGTTCAGTGATCAAAGCAAAGTTTTTCTATTTTTCTGAGACGGAAAAAGGATTGGGACAAGGTCTTTATAACTCAAGTGCGTTATACGATCATTCGATTAATTTAAATCTCAGGTAGCATGAATTAGACGACAGTGGTGCAGATAGAACAGAATTAAAAAGCATAACAAGCCCTTTTTCATTTGCCAAAGTTGCCAAACCGGAAAATAAAAATGTGTTTTGAAAACACTTCATCTCAGAATAAGACATTCTTGTAAAATAGATGCTGGGTTATCCCCCTGTATGTATCGAAAGATAGCCAGCACACAGCGATATTGCAATACCAATCATGACGTTCGTATAGTGTTATTCTTGATATTCATAACGTAATCATTTAAACGGTAACACAAGAAAAACACCGGGCGTTCGCCACAAGTTTCATTGTTTAAATTCAAAACTGGTGGCAAACGCCCGCTGTCTTTCGGGTGTTTCTGTATAAAAGATTACGCCATGAATATCAAGAATAGCGAACGTTGACAAAATAGGATTGACATACCATATCATACTGTTTCATTTTCATTCGATTTCTTCGTAAATCTTGAACGCGTTGTTCTTCAAGGAGCTGGTAATTGCTTCGCGCCGTGCTCCCAGGTGATCGTCTGGTGCTCATTGACGTTGTTCTGATTGAAAAATATATTACAACAAGTTAAAGGACACCATATAAAATATTCCCTCCCAATTGCTTACACAGCATTTTTTTAACAAAAGAGAGAACAACTCCCGCACCGTGTGAGCACAAATTTTGAGAAGTTCTTGTATTTTTTCTGCTTTGTCAGCATAGAGGCGCGCCTTCTCTCTATATGCAACAATTTTTGTACGTAGTATTTGTAAACTTATTTAAAAACAGTGTTTCGCAGTAGATTGTTTCAAATTGTTTTGAAAAAATCCTTACAATTTTTGTACGTAGTATTTGTAAACTTATTTAAAAACAGTGTTTCGCAGTAGATTGTTTCAAATTGTTTTGAAAAAATCCTTACCACCGCTCGCTTTGGATGATATCCTCTCTCTTACTTAGATGGCAATTTTGAGTTTACAAAAATATATAAGAAAATATATTTGAATTTCCTTTTTACCTTGAAGTCTTACTCTTTCTAGTAGATCTTCCTCGACTCCGCTCCGTTTCCGTTCGATTTGATGCCAAACGATCTATATAAAAATTAGACTTTCAAAATGAAGGTTGGGACAGGCTCTAGATCAGTATTTTTCGATATATTTTTTGACTCAGATTGTTACTAATTTGTTCTTAGGTTTTATTTAAAAACTTTATGCCTTTCCTATTGTTTTTTCTAACACTCCCTTTTCACAGACCCGGTAGGATTTTTCAGCCAGTGGGGATAAAAATAACGGACTGTAACTCGATGGGGATTGATATTCTCATATTTTTTATGGCTGGCGATTTCAATTTTTTTGTTTTCAATTCAGAATATTCATTGGGGATGGGAAAAAAAGCAACATATTTTGTAGTGAGAATTGGTTTATTTGATTATTTTCAGTGGGGACAAAAATTGAAGTATTATTTTCCCCCAGGACGATATTTTGGGCAATTTTTCCAGTGGAAAGGGTTCCCAGTGGGTCTGTGAGAAGGGGGGTTTTCTAAAAGGAATGTATCTACCATACGAAAAAAAAAGTCAATAAAAAATTAAAACGGGGCTTGTAGCAAAGAGATATAGATGGTCTTTTAAAAGAGTCCTCCCTCCACGGACAGTGCAATAACTAACGAATTTGTGCTCCTTATATACTACCTGCGGTTTTGTAGAGTTCCGCGATTCAGACAAACTCTATCCTCCCAAACTCAAAAGATAATGCCAATAGCAAGTTTTAAAGCTTTCAAGATTTCATGCCAGACAGAAAGTCTATTTTACAGAGATTCTACAGTGGAACCTCTAATTAGCGGACACCATCGGGGAAAGAGGTTAGTGTCCGCTAATTAGAAGTGTCCACCTTTTCCGTGATTAATGATTTCATTAGCCCACCTAAATTCATTGAATGGGTCAAGGGAAAACTGGAAATTTGTAGAAATAATTTGAATAATAAGACTAATAAGTGCTTGAAATAAAAATATCTAAAAAAAGTTTTTTCGATTTTGGACGTCTGTGACCCGTTTGATATTCAATGTCCGCTAATTGGAGAGCTAAAATAGGGGTTTTGGCCATTTCGTGCGAAAAAATTTGTCCGCTAATCAGAGGGTCCGCTAATTGAGTGTCCGCCTTTTAGAAACTTTTTTATGAGGATTTGACTAGGAAACGGCCGGGGAAAATGAAATTGTCCGCTAATCAGAGGTGTCCGCCTTTTAGAGTGTCCGTTAATTAGAGGTTTTACTGTACAATTATGGATTTTAAAAAACACAGGAGTTTAATACGGTAAAAATGTAGGAAACTCTTGCCCCCATTTGCAATGTTCAGTGTGCACCGTTCATTCACCGGGAATTTGCTTTCGTCCTACAATTTATGTCCATGATTCCAGGAACCCTACTTTTAAATTAATTCTTCGACCCTTATTTTAGAGATATCTACATAAACTTCATAATTCATTCCCTAAGCTGCGAAAAACTCTGGTACATAGTAAGCTAAGGGAGTTATCCATCTGAAATGTACAAAGCGATACCTTGTGGCCTTTCGACAGCAATATTACCATCCAGGTAATTCCCCTTTCCATTGAATACAGGACCATGTTTTCCTTGTTGATAAACATCTCGAAACTCTTGAAGACGTGTCTCAGAACTACGTATAAACTTCTTTTTGCGTCTACGAAACGCATCTTGCAAGGTGAGCCGTGGTTCTTGTCTAGATACAAAAGTTCATAAATAAACTTGATGGTTGCCTGCTTGGTTCTTAATTAGTTCAACTAAACATCTGTGTAAAGCAGATGATATAAAGCGGACACCTGTTTAGGAGGGACACTCTCCTTTGCAAAGGGACCGGACTTACGCTATCCTTCAAAGGCTCGGTAAATATTCAAGCCAATTTAGTTGGAACATATTTCGAAGTAATAATGTAATTTGCCGAATTATCAAATCAGTGTTTTAAAAGAAGATTTGAATGTTAAGTGGACTTTTGGAAAAATAGCCGTAAGTACGAAATGCTTTTAGGTCAAACTCTCACTTAAAGTGGCCTCTTTTGCGCATTTTAGTCAACATTTACCCGGGCGGTCACTCAGTCACTTACCTTTTTTCTTGTCTTCTCAGCTGTTTCTCTAAAGTATCAGAATAAAGTGAACCAAGCTCAGGAATTTTGCAAAGAGGTATAACATCACTATTATCAGAACGTACTGATTGAAACCATGCTGTGTAGGGAATATCTTTATTCTTACTACCACTACCACTTCCACTGCTGCTAGACGTCCATGAACGATTTCCTTTCGATGGTGAATGCAATCCAACTAAAAATATTGGTTAAGATTTCAGTTTTCAAATTACATCTATGTCAAATTAAATTATCTCGATGATAAATAAACAAGATACCAGGGCCAAGTAAAATCGAAAATGTTTTTTTTTACAATAAAATATACTTGAAATGAAAGAAAACTATTTTCAAGTCATCTCTATGTCAGATTACAATATCTTAATGATTCCAGAAAGGCAAGGGATGGAAGAAAGTATTACAACTACAGTTTAGGACAAATTGAGAACTCCAAAACAATATCTAAATAATGATTTTTGATTTTTGTTAAAATTTTTGGACGATATTTCTGAAATGTGCGGCTGCTCGAATACCTAGTTCTTTATTTGTTGTCATATTTTACAAAGTTTTAGCCTAACGTTTTCATTACCTGTTCGTTGCTGTTTCTTTTTGTCCAATGAATCGCCTTCAGATTCGATAATGTATGGAGATGTTTGTGTCCATGTCTGTAAAGTCAGTGGTTCTTCTTTGACCTTTTTCTTTCTGTTGGCGTCAAATTCAGAAGCGGTCGGTGTCGGGAAATTCGTTCCGATTTCGCGTCGCTGACACACCGGACAGAGGTTTGTACTAGTCGGCGCTTTTCCAGGTTTCTGTTCGGGTGACGGTCTTGGGACAGCACGTGTTTTGTCACGAGTGTTTGAGATATCAGTTAAACTTTGTCGCGGTGTGTGTGCTTCACAGTACGATATCGCCGACGTGTCAGTGTCATCTGTTAGTGACGCCACATGTCGGCGTCGGAGGGAACGTTCTTTTAAAAGTTTTGAGACGACTTCAAGTTTCTTTAGTAACGGGCTTTTCTCGTTATTCGTGATCGTATCACGGTAAGATCTCTCAAAAGATTCCCATAGTTGATTCAAACTTGCGTTTTTCAAATTCTTCCGTCGTTCTTCGTGTTTGCTTCGATCAGAGTCTGTCGTTTCATTGCCCACATAACTCGAATCTGAATTCAAATGTGCTAAAGATTTCGGGTAGACGCGAGATCGTTTAGGTAAGGTTTTAGGTGTTGGGTGATCATCTTCATGTCTTGAGCTGGAGTATTCCAGATGGTTATTGTTCTCGTTTGAAGACAAACGAGAGTAAGATAGAGGAGGGACTTCTTCACTATCTTGCTTCACCCTTGGTCGGACGGGCGAATCAGGAACGTGATGAGCTGACTCTGGTGTATCTATGTTTCGGTATGCAGACAACGTCATGTCTTTTGATGGACTATGTTTGTGCGAGCTTCTTTTCGCAGTATCGGCATGAATGCTTAAACTCAAATGCGAAACTTCTGATGCAGGGGCAATTTCACTTTTCTTTGATGTTGTTAAGTTTGAGTAAGAAGCCTCTGATACAGGTTCTAATGGACTTCTGGTGGTTGTAGATTTACTGCTTTTCGACACAGGCTTGATTGAACTTCTTTTCGGTGTATGAGAATGAAGGTTCTCTTCTTGAACATGTCTACGTGAGCTTTGTTTCGTTGGTGCAGTTTGAGAATGGAGGCTCTGGTAAGACGCTTCTGAAGGAGGATAGTTGTGATTTTTCTTGGAAACTGGAGTATTGGTGAATTCAGACACATCTGATACGCTTCGTTTAGATGCAGCATTGGTGGTCAGGCTCAAATGTGACACTTCTGATTGTGGATCTAAAGATGCTGTCTCTGCTCTTTGAGAGCCTTCAGAAACGTAAACTTTGAATGGATCTGTAGGTTGTTTAGAATGTCGATGATGCAAATGAGCCACACTTTTAACCATTCGTTTACGGTTTGTGCTACCAGGACTTGTTGAATCTTTCATATCGTAGATTCCTTTGGTGGATGGTCTACCAGAAGCACCAAGGTTTGGAGTAGAGGTTGAATTCATCATACGATGGTGCAATGGAAAGTGATTTCTGTTATTGATGATCTTTTCTGGTGACAAAACTTCTTTGATCGGCTCCAAACTTGAAGTATGGCTTGTCGAAGTAGTTTTAGATATTGATGATCGACGTCGAGCCGATGCTTCTTGAGAAAGTTCGCTAATCAATAACTCCCCTTCTGAATGTTCGTCATTGCTTGGTGATTGGTTTCTTCCACCAAAAGTGGTGTTGCCAACGATGGAATTAGCCTCTGTAACGTCCACTATGGAAGCTGATGCTATATCTTGTTCTGTGAGGTTATCAGGTGATGGAAGATTTTGTTGAAAAGAATTTTTTGAAGTCATGCTTTTACCAAACTGCATTGATTCGTTATTGGTTGACACACTCATTGAAAGTTTGGAATGTGCAGTCTCATTAAATCCCTGGTCACTGTGGTTAGTTTCATTGTTGGTGTAAGAGAGTTTAGCATGTTGTAAATCTTTCAAGAATCGTTCAGTTTGTTTGTAAGCCGGTCCCAGAAGCTTGGTAACGGGTGTTTCATTTGAGAATCGACTTGCTACGAAATGTCCTTCGGATGATGAGCTGAATTCTGATTTTTTACCAGAAGTTGAGCTCAATCCAGACAAAGCTCCGGTGGAGTAGGATTGTTGTAAAGAAGGGTCTTGAGTGTGACTCAGCTTTTTGTTGGTAGGTTGTTGTTGGTGTTTAGGATCTGGTAATGATTGAGTGTAAGATAGTTCTTGGATATCACTATCTGTTGTCGTCTTGGATTTGATGGAAAGCTTTGACATTGTATCGGTTATGTCATCGTGTTGGTGATTTGTTGAATGTGTTGGTGATGAAAAATCAGATGTTGAACGACCAAACGATCTTTGTTGGGTGTGATGAGAAGTTTGTTGAAAGTGATTGGAGTTCTGTTGGATGTGATGAGAATTTCGTTCAATATCGTTTGAGTTTTGGGTTGAGCGTTTTTGTTTGAAGTTGATACGATACTGTTGAACTTGGTATGGAGAATAAGTATCGGGCAACTCTTGTTGACTTATATCTGCGTTTTGGTGGCTTTGACAAGGCTTCTGAGGTTGCTGAACTTGAGGTAAATCATATTGACTTGGGAAGCTTTCAGGATCCATGCGAAACGCTGAGTGACTTGCAGCTCCAAGTTCGATTTGAGGAACATTTTGGTGAGTTTGATGGGATCCTTGTTGCATAGAATGTTGAAATTGTTGAGAGCTTCGCTGGGTGTGATTGGAATTCTGTTGGATGTGATGAGAATTTCGTTCAATATCGTTAGAGTTTTGGGGTGAGCCTTTTTGTTTGAAACTGATACGATACTGTTGAGCTTGAAATGGTGAATTCGAAGAATAAGTTCCAGATAAATCCTGTTGATTTTCGTCTAGATTGTGTTCATTCTCCATGTTTTGGTCACTTTGACGAGGCTTCTGAGGTTGTTGGACTTGAGGTAAATCATATTGACTTGGGAAGCTTTCAGGATCCATGCGAAACGCTGAGTGACTTGCAGCTCCAAGTTCGATTTGAGGAACATTTTGGTGAGTTTGATGGGATCCTTGTTGCATAGAATGTTGAAATTGTTGAGAGCTTTGTTGGGTTTGTTGAATGTGACGAGAGCTCTGTTGGGTGTTATGAGAACTCTGTTGGATGTGATTAGAATTTTGTTGGATGTGATTGGAATTTTGTTGGATGTGATTGGAATTTTGTTGGATGTGATGAGAACTTCGATCAATATCATCCGAGTTTTGGTGTGAAGGTTTTTGTTTGCAGCTGATATTGGCATCGTATGGAGTGTTCGAAGAACGAGTTTCAGGCAAATCTTTTTGACTCAAATCTCTATTTTGCTGGTTATCAATTACGTTTTGGTGGCTTTGACGAGACTTGTGAGGTTGTTGAACTTGTGGTAAATCATATTGACTTTGAAAGCTTACAGGATCCATGCGAAACGCCGAGTGACTTGCAGCCCCCAGTTCAATTTGAGGAACATTTTGGTGGGTTTGATGAAATCCTTGTTGCATAGAATGTTGAAATTGTGGTGAACTTCGCTGAGCTTTTGGAGAAGATTGAGGACTTTGGCTGAATGGCGAATGACTGGCTGCTCGTTTTGGACTTTTTTGGGAGACTTGTTGAGTGTATTGTGGAGCCCAACTTTGGTTCCGGCTTTTAAAGTGCTTTTGACTTCTTGGTGATCCATTCTGAGAATCTTGTGGACTCTCTGAGACTTGTGGTAGATTTCGTGCCTCGATTGATGTTGCTGTATGGCGAGAACTTGGTCGAGCTTGAACATTTGATGTTGAATTACTGGAAGGTTTCTGTTGAGCATGTCGAGAGCTCTGCTGATTCGGGATGGTATCTTGTTGAAATTGCGGTGAACTTTGTTGAGCTCTTGGGGAACTTTGAGGACTCCAGCTTGATGGTGAGTGACTTGCAGATCGTTTTCGGTCTTGCAGAGGTCCAGGCGACATTTGTTGATGACTTTGATGTTTTTGTTGCACATCATTACAAATATCGTCAGAAGTTATTGAGGATCTTGGTGACTTTGGAGATGTGCCAACAGCTGGTGTTGATTCGGTGCGATGGGATCCACGGCGTCTAGTGGTTTGTTGATGAGAGATTTGTTGATTTACATCCGATGTTTTGACACTTGACGGTCTTTCTTGAACATGTCGAGAATGTTGTTGAGTTGGAAGAAAACCTTGTTGAGGTGACATTTGTTGAATTCTCGGAGAGCTGCCAGAACTCCAACTTGACGGCGAATGGCTCGTTGATCTTTGTTGAAAGTTTTGAGATCCTTGTGGAGTTTGTTGGGTCCAACTGTGACGTTGTGTTTTCCTTGGAACCTTGTCATCTGGCGTATTATCCATAGCTGAAGTAACATCTGGAGAATCTTGAATAGTTTGATTGGACAACGTCGAATCTTGCTCTTGTTGTGTATTTATTACCAATTCTTTATAGTGATGAGAGCTTGACTTGAATTGTCCAGACTTCAAATTAGATGTTGATTGCATGGAAAGTTTTGGTTGTACTGGAAAAAAATCTTGCTGAACTTGAGGTGAACTTTGTTGAACTCTTGGAGAAATTTGAGGACTTCGGCTCACTGGTGAGTGACTTGCAGACCGTTTTGTATATTGCTGAGATTGAAGAGAATCTTGTTGAGCACGGGTTGAAATCTGCTGGAGACTTTGGTGTTGTCGACTCTTTTGCTTTCTTTTTGGAATATCTTCATTTGGTGGTAGATCTTCTGGGGAGAGTTTGCTGCTGGTTCCAGACGAAAGGGAGTTGCTTTGTCGTGCGTCCATTCTACTGGCCATCTGTAGATCAATCTGTGCAACGTGTTGAGAGTCTCTTTCTTGTTGTTGAAAAGAATGTTGGACTTGAGGTGAACTTTGTTGAGCTCTTGGAGAACTTTGAGGGTTCCAGTTTGATGGTGAGTGGCTTGCAGATCGTTTTGTGACTTGTTGTGTTTGTAGAAGATCTTGATGGCCTCTTGGCGAAGTTTGTTGAGGAGCCCAGCTTTTTTGTCTTTCTTGTGTCCTTTTGTTGGGCAAATGTGAACTTCTTCTGTCAGTAGCTGGTGATAATTGAGGTGTAATCCCATCAGATTTCGGAGATGGTTGATCATGTCTGTCAGCTGCTGATTCAACATAATTTTCTGATGGCATCTGTTGCGTATGGTGAGAATCTTGTTGAAAATGGCTAATATCTTGTTGAAATTGTGGTGAACTTCGATCACTTAAGTTTGATGATGGTGAATAACTGGCAGACCGTTTTGTGACTTGTTGTGTTTGTAGAACATCTTGATGGCCTCTTGGCGAAGTTTGTTGAGGAGCCCAGCTTTTTTGTCTTTCTTGTGTCCTTTTGTTGGG
Organism: Clytia hemisphaerica; assembly: GCF_902728285.1. NCBI lineage: Eukaryota > Metazoa > Cnidaria > Hydrozoa > Leptothecata > Clytiidae > Clytia > Clytia hemisphaerica. The sequence goes on from NW_027104471.1 coordinate 180,687, forward strand.
CACGTGTGAACTTGTTCTGTCAGCCGTCGGCGATAATCGAGTTGTAGTTCCATCAGAAGTTGGAGATTGTTGATTATGTCCGTCAAATGACGATTCAACATGATTTGTTGGAGATATCTGTTGCTTACGATGAGAGTCTTGTTGATTACGGTCAATATCTTGTTGAAATTGTGGTGAACTTCGTTGAGCTCTTGGAGTACTTCGATCACTCAAGTTTGGTGGTGAGTGACTTGCAGATCGTTTTGGAATTTGTTGTTGAGTTTGCAGAACGTCTTGATGGGATTCCCCTTGAATATCGTGGCGTTGACCCGATGAATGTCGTGGAGAAATCTTGAGAAGTCCAGTAGATTTTGAATGGACTTGTTTCTGATTAAGCACATCGATGTTTAATTCTGTACGACCAATGGGATCTGGGCGATCAACGTCTTGCATATTACTAGCATCAGTCAGGTTGATCCATTCATGATTGTTTGGATCTTCATCACCTTGATGTTTGGACTTTGTTGCAAGAGGTGAAAAGCTGTTGTTGGTTTTTTGATAATTTTTTGTTGATCGTGATGCACTACGAAAATCATTCCATTGTGAATCTAAAAAGAAAAAATCAACTAATTCAAACAAAAGAAAGAGTGCAAGCATGTTATTTATAATTAGGGAATAATCAATACAAACCTTTTTAAAAATTACATAACTGCATTTTTAATTTGATAAAGAAAAGGTTTTAAAAGCTTAAGATCTTAAGATTGGTTAAGACTTATTATAATACTCAGTCTCACGATTGAGAATTAATACATTAAAAAATATAGTAAGAATTTCCTAAAAATCCAGAAAAATCCTATAAATCATTTAAGTCATAAGAGGAGAAACTGGGAGAAAGTTTTAAAAAATTTAAAGATTTTGAATATGGAATAGCAACGTCTTTAAGATGAATATCTTGATACTTTTAGAGTTTTAGAGGGGAAAGAGGATAACTGACCGATAGGTTAAAAGAGTAGAACATAAAAAAACAAAGAAGACAAATAATACATACCTGATTGTGCAGATTGGTCTGAGGTGCTTGATACATCACCATCGATACTCTCTTGAAGTAACAATCGAGATGAGCTGACTGGTGAAGGAGAAGGTGGTCCTCTCATATTGACAACATCACGATCACCAAAGTTGGTTTCGCCTTCTCCTTGATCCATTGAATCTTCATTCTCTTCTGTCACCATACTTGGTCTTGATGGCGAAACACTGAAATCAATCGATTGGTTTGGATCAATGTGATGGTTAGAAGAGGTGTCACTACCAATGATTGTGGATAGTACACCATGTGCTGGTCTTGGTGACTTTGATCTTGTCCTGTTACTGGATGATTGGTTGTTGCCGTATTCTTCCAATGAATACCATCCTTCTTGTTGCTGTTGTTGCTGATAATTGTTCTAAAAAGGTAAGAAATGATATCAATAAATGATTTTCTTCATGGATCATGGATTGTTTTTCTCATATTCCATTTTCTATTGAGTGATAATGAAAGTGTGAAAATTTTCAAATATTATCTTTCTGTTAATCATTTGCAAGCATATAATCAAGCCGATTAGAAGTTGTCTCTGAAGGTATTTGAATATTTGAAAATAAGGTTCTAAACACTCTAAAATGTAAGCTTTTTTTGTTAAAGAAATCTGGAAGAAATTTCCTAGATTCCCCTTATTTTTGCAGGATTTCTGGCTCAGTCTTAAACGTAAAATACTGAAATGAAATAAAGAAGCTGTTCTTAGATATTGTCTTTAAAAATATCCTTTTTAATTGAACTATTTGTAATTGTGTAATATTATAATTGAAGATACACTTAATAACTAAAATGAATGAAATTTCATCAAAGTGTTTTGATAAACTGAAACTATATTTGTAAAAGAGCGCAAGTAAAGCTTTAGCAAAACTATTGGCTAAAATTATGAATCGGAAAAGTAGGGAGGTCGACATTCTTGTTGTACAATCTTAAGGTAGAATTATTTGAGAATTTATGGTACTTTAATGTTCTTCAAAGCTTAAAGTTCGGACATAAATGTTGACTTCAGTATTTGATGAGGTAGAAATTGTTCTCAGTAGTTCTCAGAGCCAAAATCAGTTCTGACCAAAATTACTTCATTTCAAGAGATATTTATCAAAAATGAGCACTTGAGAAATAAAGTGTATATAAATCAAATGTGAAACCAAAAGAAAAATAGTTGTACCTGACTTAGCGTATTTCGTCCAGTATTTGATTGAGTCAAACCATTTGTAGATCTCATACCCTGCAGTATATACCACTAAAATACAGAAAAAAATATTCATCTCCCTAAACATTAAAAACTACTTTTACAAGATTTCAAACATTTGAAAGTTGTCAGTCCCCATTAAAAAATATGGCTTTAGATATCTACCTGATAGATTTCAATAAAGGCTTGCTTTTTTAATCAATCAGATGTATTAAAGTCTGTCCAGATATAATTGGCAGTGGAAACAAGAATGCCTGTAACTTTTGATAGTCAAATATGATTATGGGAATTTTTTTTGCTTGTTTTAGAGAATCAAAAGCGCTATATTTGAATGTATTTTTGGTTGAAAAATTCGCGATTTTTAGCGGTTAAATTTGCAATTGTAAAAATTGAGCTTTTTTTCTACTTATGCTACGATGTTCATTTTTACACCAGTGGTAGTTCAACCTTAGGTTAAGAAGTTTGTTAAATTTCAAGGGGAACAGAAAAGTCCTTCGGAAGATATGGGACCCGAAATACCCCTTGGTAGCACTTTTCTGTGAAATATCAAATCTCCAACTTATTACTAAAAACGGGGGTAGTGATATGATAAAATAGTTTTTCGATCATAACACATTTTACGATCTCTTTAATGACCTCATAGCCAAACTGTGTTTAGTGTTTTGGGAATTAGCAAAGTTCTTTAATGACTTAAAAATAACAAAGGCAATATAAGTTCTTGCTTATCTTTTCAATAAAAACAATTAAAAATACTGTGATTTCACTTCGTTTCGAAATAATCAATGATCCCAATAATACCAATGCACCAACACTTAACACTTTCCAACTTTTAATTGCACTGTTCAAAAAAGATAACATAACCCCCGTTTTTAGTAATAAGTTGGAGATTTGATATTTCACAGAAAAGTGCTACCAAGGGGTATTCCGGGTCCCATATATTCCGAAGGACTTTTCTGTTCGCCTTGAAATTTAATAAACTTCTTAACCTAAGGTTGAACTACCACTGGTGTAAAAATGAACATCGTAGCATAAGTAGAAAAAAAGCTCAATTTTTACAATTGCAAATTTAACCGCTAAAAATCGCGAATTTTTCAACCAAAAATACATTCAAATATAGCGCTTTTGATTCTCTAAAACAAGCAAAAAAAATTTCCATAATCATATTTGACTATCAAAAGTTACAGGCATTCTTGTTTCCACTGCCAATTATATCTGGACAGATTTTAGTAGATTCTTTTATTCGGTTTCAAGCGTTTAAATTTCATGATTGTCTTTTGGGGTTTGGTAATTGATTTGTATGAGATGAAAAATCCAAATCAATATCTGAAATGCTAACCTGGGTTCTAAAATTTCAAAATTTGGAAAATAAAAAATCCTTATTCTGTTAAAAAATCTAATGATATCTGATAATAAATATTATTCTTAAGGCGAACATAAAAAAATATAGTGTTTCCGAAATGCGGGTGAAGGAAAAAATCGGTTTTCGATTTTTTTATTTTTGCCTAATATTTATTGATTCAGTGTCCTGGTAGATTGCCTGAGCCCTTGTAAATTGAAAAAAATACCTCTACCCCTGTGAATTAAAAAAAAGGAAAACCCTTTTTTTCCTGTTTGTATTCTTTGCTACTTTTATTCAGCTCATCTTTGTACATAAAATGAAAACATGAAAAAATAATTTCACAGAATGAAGTGAAAAGGTTTTTTGATGTATATAAAAAAAAGAATTAATGATGTAACAAATAATATTTCCACAGACATTTCTTCTCCCTGTTGCTTTTTGAAGCTATTCCCCCTGGATTTTCCCCACCATTTTCTAATTTTCTGAAGAAACGCCCCTTTTTAATAAGGGGGTAGGACACTACAATACAAGACTTACCTAATTAGTAAAGAAAACTTTACAAATTAGGACAGTGAAACTATTTTCATAAATTTTGCAAGAATTGCAAAAGGTTGCATGTTTTCAACAGTATAATTTGACAGACACTAACCTTCTTAAAAGAGAAATATTGATAGTTTTAAGTTTTAAAAACAAGCAGGGGCTTCAGATATGGTTTTTAGAAATACTGTATACTTTGTGTATTTCAGACACGGTAAGAAAATCAGATAAAACCATTTCTATTTACATTTCTAGAAATCAAAATCGGTGAGAATTGACCACCTTCCCCCCCCCTTAGCGTACGTGTATACTTTTAATATTAGGCAAGGGGAATTAATAAACCGGTTTACCATCGTGCTGGAAAAAATATTTTATGTAAAGAAATTTCATTATTCATTATTTTTCAATACAAAAGAAAAAGCTAGAAAAAGTTCAATTAAACCCCTTACTCAACATCTGTTTTAGTCCAGAGGTTCACTTTTGCTCCACATCTTCTAATTTTTGCATAGAAATGTCTCCTAACATTTTTGTTTAATTTTCTTTCTGCTCACTCAAACTTTTTCTAAATTAATATTTCTGATTTTCCAATCAAAAGGCGGGATTTAAGAGCCATTTTCTGTAAGAACCAGGCAGACGGTGATGGTATAAAAATTTAAATTCCTCCATTTTTGGATATTTGGTAGACAATAGTGAAAAACTCAGAATCCCAAAATTTCAGGTCCCTAAAATCCATAATGGCGGATTTACAGTATTTTGTAATAAAATTACAATATTTTGGAAATATTGATAAAATATTTGAAAAAAAATTGATTTTCAAGCTGAAAAACCGGTTTTCCAGCTTGAAAACACGCCTAAAAGACGTACTTTTTCTTCGGACTTTAGAAAAATTTTTATCCTTTTTTCTTTTTCATGCTTATAGATCACATGGGTTTTATTTCACTTTCAGATCCAATTTTTGGTTTTGCCGAAATTAGTTGCAACTCTGAAAAATTTGATTCGGATTTGCTACTTTTTGAGTTTGGAGCTGCCTTTCAGGGCTGCTAGAGCCCAGTCTACTTTAAAAATTATTTTCAAAATTGCTTAAATCTACTGTCATAAAGTTGCTTAACAGATTTCCACAAAAAAATTTGGCCCAAAAAAGTCCTGGGCTGAGTAATGGCACCCTAAAAGATGGCTGAAAATGGATTTTGGAGTGTTTTAAGCAGCCATTATGGAATTTGCGTTTAAGGTCACATGGGTTTTTTTGGAAGCACTAATTGCAACTTGAAACAATGCCTCTTAAAGTTGTTACAAAGAAAACGGCCAAAAAAAGTGAAATTTTTGATTGGCTGTAAATCCGCCATTATGGATTCTGGAGACCTGAAATTTTGGGATTCTGAGTTTTTCACTATTGTCTACCAAATATCCAAAAATGGAGAAATTTAAAATTTTCTACTATCAAAATTGTCCAAAACTGCCTGGATGTTACAGAAAATGGCTCTTATTAAAGTCTATCCATATAATAATTGGCAAGTGGAAACAAGAATAACTGTAACTTTTGATAGTCCGTTATAATTGCAAAAACTTTTTTTGCTTGTTTTAGAGAAACAAAAGCCCTATATTTGAATGTATTCCTGGTTGGAAAATTCGCTATTTTTAGCGGTTAAATTTGCGATTGCAAATTGCTTTTTTTTTTCTTTTTTTTTTAAATCTATAGTATAGGTAACACGAACAAATAGTACAAAACTAAAGGTTCCTGGTTCCCGCAAAAGGACCAACAGATCATACCGCCAGGAGGAAGGAACCCAAACTAAGCTAACAATAAATTAATAAATAAACTAATAAATGAAAAAAAAAACTAACTACAGAGGATAAATACTAACAGAAATGAAAAACAAAAACAAAAAGAGCTAGGAGAGCAGTTAGAGTAAAAGACTAAAATAACGGTCCCCCAAAACGACTTGTATCACAGATAAATTTTATTGTTATGCTATATCATGATTTTGGACAATGCTAAAATCGGGGTCGCCATAAAGAAGTATTCTACACAATGTTTTGGGATTAGATGGAAACAAGGTTTTGTCAAGTTGAAGAAGGCTGTCGATGCTACACAATGTTCATTTTTACACCAGTGGTAGTTCAACCTTAAGGTTAAGAAGGTTGTGAAATTTCAAGGCAAATGGAAAAGTCCTTCGGAAGATATGGAACCTGAAATACCCCTTGCTAGCACTTTTCTGTGCTAAATATCAAATCTCCAAATTTTACTAAAAACAGGGGTTATGTGGTGTAAAAATGAAGGCTGCAGCGTAAGTAGAAAAAAATCTCCATTTTTGCAATCACAAATTTAACTGCTAAAAATCACGAATTTTTCAACCAAAAATACATTCAAATATATCGCTTTTGATTCTCTAAAACAAGCAAAAAAATTTTCGCAATTATATCGGACTATCAAAAGTTACAGGCATTCTTGTTTCCACTGCAAATTAAATCTGGATACACTTTAGATCATGCGATTACATAGTTCCGATCCTCTAATCAAAAGGCGGGATTTTTGATCACGTGATTATGGATGTCTTCAACATCATTGAATTTTTCAATGGCGGTGCGCTAGATTGGTCCATAGGTATTCAAAATGAAGACATTGCAACCTTAAAACATTCGACAGCTGGAAATCTCAATTAAAAAAGAAGACACTACATTGTCGCGCTTTTCAATGAGCAAAACTTGAAAAAGAAAACAAAAAATGGATGACAAGAAAATATTTACAAAAATAAACAGGTTAGTAAAACGCTAAAATTCTTATATATAAAAAATACGCTTTTTTAGTGAAAAAGAGTGTGGTTTTGAAAAGTTCAAATACCCCTGTATCATCTCAGAAGAGAGTTAAAGTATTACCTGCGAGCCGAGCTCTATTTTTTTGCAAAAGATTGTTTGCGTACTGGTTCTGCGTTTGCAGACTGGTTCCAAATAGCGCTCGCTTTAACGACTTATCATTCCAAGAAGAAGCTTTCAAATAAATTGAAAACAAACTGAAAGAAAAACTTCAAGCTTGTTTACGAGATGGTCAAAAAGGATTTATGTAAAACCAAAAGTAAGTGAGAAAAGTGAAAAATATGTTTGCCGTTCGTGCACTGGGCACACCCCTCTAGAGTACCCTGCCCAGTTGGTAACCGAAATTTTTTGATTTAAATTTTTCACTTACTTTTTACTTTTTTGAAAATCTTTTTCGACCAACGGTTAGACAACTTTTAACATGCTCTTCGTGTTTGTTTTGATTTTTTATTTGAGGCGATCTTCTTAGAATAAAAAACTTTCAAAGCGAGCGGTACTAGTGCCCAGTTCCCGACCGACGCACCAGTCTGCGACCGATATCGCAAGAAAGAGAAGTGCTCTACTTGCAGGTAAGGTCATATTAATTGAACAGGATGATAAAAAAACTCATAAGCTTTCCCGTATTAAATTTATTTACACTCGTCTCGCTCTTTTGTTTTAAAATAGCTCACTTATATACATTTCCCTTCGGCATGGTTTTTCAGAATTTTTCTTCAAGTCGCCATTTTTTTCTAAAGTTTGTTTTTGTTTTGTTTTGAAAGGGGCAGTCTATGGAGAGTCTTCATTTGATAAAAACGCGGGAATTTTTTATGTCCTACCCGGAGATTCAATATACTGGTTTCGCAATGTAAAGTCTTCTTTTTTTCTCTTCGCGTCTGGAATGTTTTGATTGCAATGTAGAGTATTCTTTTTCATTTTTTGAGTTTGGTCGGTCGCAGACTGGACGTCAAATTTCAAAGCTGATTGCATCAACTTTTTTATCAATATTTCACACAAAGGAAACTGTATCGAGCTGATTATTACAGAAATGCTTTCTAACATACTCATCGTTTTGGACAACTATTTTTTAGATTGGGAGTTGAAGTGTTTTTTCTTACAAAGCTTTTTTGTCCACAGGTAGCCATTTTTTATTTTTTTTGAAAAATCCGGGTTTTTCGTGTGCTTCCGTGCAAAGTTGGATCTTTCGGATTCTACTCGCTCTTTTCTAGAACTTTTTTTACACAGTACGGGAAATAGGTCAAGGCAGATAACTACCAAAAGAAATTCTCCAGAGGTTTATTTTTGTATGACTTTTCTGGGTTCAAAGACGTTCGGTCGCCAACTCGGCAGGGGACTCTAAGTGAAAAATTTGAATCTAAAAATTTCGGTCGCCAACTGGGCAGGGTACTCTACATACTCTACATACAGACTTTAACAAAAAAGAATAAATGCATACCTCTTCTTCCTGATCTTCCCCTTCGTTCATTTCAGATCGTAAATGAAATCACTGAAAGTATCATCCATTTTGATCGGATTCTAAAGGCGCCATTTTTAATTTCAAACTGGATTGTTTTGGTGTCATACAATCGCACACGAAATTTATTTCAGCCTGTATAATTTTCGTGTATATTTTACATGGAGTTGATATACACGCGCGGAATCTTCAAGATTTGCAACCATTTCCTACAGATAAACGTGAAGTGAACGTTATTGAAGCATTCTTACTATATATTTGTATCTCTACTAATAGTTAGAATCCAGCAAGATGTCGAAGACAAATCCACCTGAGTTGAAAAAGTAGGTATTTTTGTTGTGAATTTTGAAGTCATTTTGAGTCACAGTCAAAGTAAGGATCCTAAAAAGATCCGGCTACTATTCAGATATTTTTAGATTGTCAAAATATGGCGCGCGAAAGCGCTATAAAATACTATCGTTTTTATAATACTATCTTTTCAAAAATAATACTATCTTTTCAAATATATAATACTCGTAAAAGTCGAGTTAATAAGTTTGAGTTGAAAAACTCGAGTTCGAGTTATATGCTGCATGTATTTTGTGACGTCACAAATATACCATTTTAACGTCATCTTACAATTTCCCAACTCGAAAATGTAAGTTAAAGACAAATTGACGGGTTAAATAGGAGGTCTGACTGCCGTGTCAAAAATGTAATGACGTTGCAAAAAGTTTGCAGTTTTTTATATCATTAAACAAAAGATTGATCAGTTGATTGTCAGGGCGATCTTGAAAATTGGAGCCTCTAGATGGTCTAAAAACGCATCAAATTAGCTTAATAGTTGTGATATAGGAAGAAGAAATATTATTAAATTCGGTTTTTCCAGAAAACTACTTTTGAAAAAATTATTGGGGGGCATTGCCCACCCCCCCCCTTGCCCCCCAGTTGCTACGGCACTGCTGTCAACTTGACTTTTTTGTAACTCGACTTTTTTAACTCGACTTTTCTGAGCCTCGAAAAGATAGCAATAAGTTAAAGAAAAGAAAGTAATAAATTTCAAAAAAAGATAGTCTTATATTTGAAAAGAAGTATTATAATTGAAAAGATAGTATTATAATTAAAAAGAAAGTATTATATTTGAAAAGATAGTATTATATTTGAAAAGATAGTATTATATTTGAAAAGATAGTATCATATTTGAAAAGATAGTATTGTATTTGAAAAGATAGTATTATATTTGAAGAAGATAGTATTATATTTGAAGAAGATAGTATTATAAAAATGATAGTATTTTATAGCGCTTTCGCGCGCCATATCAAAATACTATTTTGAGTAAAGAAAACAATTTAGTTTGATATCATACTCAAAGTTTCATGCCATCCAGGATGGCAATCTTCAGTGAAATAGATTGTCAAAATATTTTCGTAACTGTATTTCATTCTCGATTGTCCCTTCTTAGTTCTTGTCATTACATAGACCTTTTCGCCTTTCCGTCCGCCATCTTGAATTGTATGCAAAAATACAGGAACGAAAATGCCGTGGTTGGATTTAGTTGGAATGTATGCAAAACATATGCAAGTTTACACAAAGATTAAAAAGACAACAAAGCATCTTATAAATAAATATTATAATCATTAGAACAATAAAAGATGGAATTTCTTAATCCAAAAGGAAATATTTACAGAACAACAAAAGCCTTTTAGGAATTTGTTCTTAAAGACATAGCATATTCTGTTTTCATGCCATAAAAAAATTCCACGTAGACGGAGTACACACATCAAACTTTCAAAACACGCAAACTGAAAGCAGTAATTATGACGTCACACTTTCTCAATGTTTTGATTTGATCATTTGGCGGCTCTATTCCCAGGAGAACAATTTGCCATCAGCCGAATAAGGATTGTTTTTTACCTTCGCAGGTGATTTTCCAGTTTGAGTTTCTGTCTAATGTTATGGTCTTTTGAAGTGCTTGTTCTAAGAGATGAGTGAATATAATACACCGTTTAGGAGTCTCGCTATCTTCACGGTACTCCATTGCAGAGGCCGGTAAAAATGGTAGGTAAAAAGCGCACTTTAGTACTGTGAAAGGTTAGAGGAATGTAAACATTGTGAATTTTTTTCTCTCCTTTAAAGAGAATGATTTAGATATTTGAACATGATATCAATGATAATTTTACAAGTCTCTCCTGAAAATTTCACAAAAATTCATCAAGAGGAAAAGAAGTTATGATTAAAAGGAGTTCTTTACCTACCGTTTTTCTGCTATGTTTCCTTATGAGAACCAGATGTTTACCTACCGTTTTTTTACGGAGGAGAGTGAATTTTCCGCGATCGCTAAAATCAAAACAATGGAAAATTGGATTGACGTGTGCGCAGTCGACACTCCTAAACGGTGTATTGTTTTTCAGGGCTCGAAATAACGATATTTAGGTGGTCGGACACACTGTCCGATCAAAAATTGATTTTGGTCAGACATGTCCTAAGGCTTTTAAAGTAAAGTGGGTCGGACATGTCCGATTGATTTTTATGTGGGGTATACTTCAAGTCTAATACAAGCTTCTGGTAGAATTTTACATTGATCACGAAGAAGCTAAACAAATGTCAATTAATGGTCAGAAGCCCATGATTTTTACTTGAAGCATGCTTTCATTTGTTGAGAAAAAGCATCACACAAAATGAATATCTAACACCAATGATCGCAACTTTGAGAGTTTTTGTGTGTAAATAAAGAAGTTACTAATTCTATGTAAATTACAATTTCTTTTGGAAATTTCACAACGCATCTGACAAATTTTTCCAAGGCACAAAAAGTAATTGGGTCGGACATGATGTCCGACTAGAATCGATTTGGGCCGGACATTTCAGCAATTGGGTCGGACAATGTCCGATGTCCGACCGTTATTTCGAGCCCTGTTTTTAGTTTTCAAGAGAAGCAAATTTAATCTTTCTTCTACAAGATTACACTTTAATATAATGCCAATTATGCATGTAAGTTTTTAATTCATACTTTCTTTTTGCATATGTTTTGCATACTTTCTAAGGGAATTTCACCACGGCAATTCGGCCACCATAATTTTTGCATACAATTCAATATGGCGGATGGAAAGGCGAAAAGGTCTATTTGCATCATAATAGCTTCCCACTTAAAGGCCGATGAAATTTACATATGAGTTTACCGTCGTGAACTTACCCAAAAATAGATGCGGCATGATTTCATTATTCATTATTCATTATTTTCCCAATAGCACCTTATCCACCATTTCTGCCAATCATGCTCTCTCAAAATAAAAAATTCTGCTTCGCTTCAACCATTCGCATCTTTTGCGAACGAAAAATAAAGATCGATTGCTACAGTGGCGCTAGATTTTGCAAAAAACTAAAATGGCGGTCAGGGCGGTTTGGCAGATATATGGGCGGGACGCCCACTGCAGTTGTAGGATTGAGGGCAGCAGCATTTTCTGTAATAAATCTTCTTTGTTTACCCGTGTAAACATGCGTAGAGACGATTTTAACAAAGATAGAGGTTGTAGTTGTAAAGAAATATGGAAATAATGAAAAATTTATGAATTTTGAAAATAATGAAATTTTCATGCGGGTGCTTTTTAGAGATGCGGGCGGCCGACGGTAAACTCATCGTAAATTTCATCGGCCTAAGCTATGTCATATCTTCCTTCGTTCCGAGCGTAAAACTCCTACTCTTCGGGATATGAGCAATGCTCTTGTTTTGAATATTGAAATTGTACGGATAAATCGCATGTGCACTGAGGTTTTAATGAATTACAATATAGTTTCGAAACCTAATCCAATCAGCTGTGTTTTAAACAGCCGTGGCTTCTTCATAGATCTAGACTTTCCAGTCTCTTGTTCGAGTTTTTCTGCCTTTCCCGTTTTTTTCTATGTTTTCTAACTTACTGAATGACTTACCGACAGATCGCCACCGGTGGGATTCGAACCAACTAAATGCTAAGTTCCGATGTTTAGAAACCCAATGCCTTATCCATTGCGCCACAGACTCATGCCAGGAAAGTGTTTCTGACGGCTATTTATATTAGAGAAAATCACAAAATAGTGCTTGTTTCGAGCTCCAACCCTAACCCTAACTGATAATAACCCAATTCCTAGCCAATCTGATACGTAACCACACCCAAACCACTCCCATACCAAACCAACCCTACCAGGTCGCCTGCAGGTCCTGACACTATTCCTGCATGCCGGACTGTGCTGGATCTGCAAAATAGATACATATCTTTCGCTTGGAGGTTATAACATTTATGATTTACCCTCCGGACAAAGTGACTTTTGACCCCCCGGACAACGGGTTTCACCCCCCGGACAAGCATCGACAAATTACCCCCGGACAAAGTAAATTTTGACAAATTTTTGCTACCCCCCAGACAATATATCCTCCACCCGGGGTGTACAAACATTTTCTGGAAGAGCCCATTGCAAGAACTCTCGAAACAAAACATCTAACAAGATGACAATTAATGTGATCAAAAGAGTGTGAGTTGTAAAAATAATTACCTCTATTATTTTGAATCTGTTGGGTTGCTTGTGTTTAAAACGTTAACAATTTTGTAATAAAAAATTATTATAACAAGAAGCAATTATTGTTATATATTTGGTTCAATTGGTTCAGTGTATCAAATCTCTCAGTTTAGTTGACACTTTGGTATCTTCGTTGCATCACAGCAACGTTTGTATCTTTGAAAGACCCCATCAAATTTAGGCGTGGCTGTCGAATTTAGGACCACTCACGGTATGTTTAAAGCTATTATAATAAGCAGTTCCCCTTGGGGTTACCTGTGGCTTCCTATAGCAGTGCCAATAAACCAAGAGCAGGGTTCGAATTATAAATTTTAGGAGCTTTGCAATTCTTCCGAGCGAAGGGAGCTGTTTGCGAAGCATTTTTAGTATTTTCCGATGTTGTTTGAAAGAAAATGCGAAAGTATCTTCAATGCATTTCTCTAGAAAAGCAAAGTAAGACTTAGGCTGTTGTGTGAGATTGTAGACAAAGCAAAGTTAGTGAGTTTCTAAAACAATACACAGACAAATTAATAAAGTTTTGAAGTAGCGAGTTGATAAAGCAATAGATAAATAAATAAAAAAAGTTGCAAGGTAGCGAGTTTATAAAAAAATTGATAAACGAATGAATGAATCAGCGAAGTAGCGAGTTTATAAAGGAATAGATAAACCAGTGAATAAAGTAGCTAAGTAGCAAGTTTATAAAGCAATAGATAAACGGATGAATAAAGTTGCGAGTTTATAAAGCAATGCATAAACGAATGAATAAAGTAGTGAAGTAGCAAGTTGATAAAGCAGTAGATAAATGAATGAATAAAGTTGCGAGTTTATAAAGCAATGCATAAACGAATGAGTGAAGTAGCAAAGTAGCAAGTTGATAAGGCAGTAGATAAATGAATGAATAAAGTTGTGAGTTTATAAAGCAATGCATAAACGAATGAATAAAGTAGTGAAGTAGCAAGTTGATAAAGCAGTAGATAAATGAATGAATAAAGTTGCGAGTTTATAAAGCAATGCATACACAAATGAATAAAGTAGCGAAGTAGCAAGCTGATAAAGCAATAGATAAATAAATGAATAAGGATGCAAGGTAGAGAGTTTATAAAGAAATAGACAGACGAATACATGAAGTAGCAAAATATGTGTTTTCTTAAAGTTTTTTGGCTTTGCATTTTTGAGTTAGAAAATCTTTTTGGGTCGCTAAACTTAAAATTCGCTTCGCATAGCTATAATTCGAACCCTGAAGAGTAAGGCCTAAAAGCCTGGAGCTGTCTATTGTGTAGACTAATTCCCACTGAATGTGTCAAAGATCAATGCTGAAAAAGTGCTTTATGGTTTATTAAATTGTTAAGACGTGCACAATGAGATTTCAAGTCTTATTATGATATAAACTTTCTGAATTTGATGCGCAAGTTATCATTAGTCATTAATTTACCATGGGATAAATTTTATGTTAATTAGGCAAATAAATGACTCCTAGACTGAAGGATACAAAGTATCTGACACTAAGGTGGTTTGTAAAAATTGTTTGGTTCCTGTATTATAACTCAAAAATAGCAGTTTTAGGGTCAGGAAGCAAAATTGGAGCTGCTGGAATTTATCATCAAACTTAACCTCCAAGCAGGTCTTATTGGTTCATGCACTGCTATTCCAAAAAAAATTTATACTGAGGAGAAGGGGGGGGTGATAGACAAGCCCCAGACAGTGTCAATCAAACAAATCAATTGAACACAATCAAACCCAATCGAATAAACTGATTTGATTCACTTGCTTCAATTACATTTGATTATGTTGAATTGATTTAATTATATTCATTGGCTTTATGCGCTCTCGTCTGGTATTTATGCATTGCTTGCTCTTATCTGATTTTCTGATGGTGTACTGGTGGCTGCCCACGCTTAAAGTGACATAACAGTACTTGCGAAATTTGTAAACAAACTGTATGCAGCGGATACAATCAAAACAAATGTCACATGTCAAAATAAAAAATCAAAGCAAATATGGCTAGTTTTGATTATTCAATTGTTTTACAAGTTTGTTTTGGACACATGGTTTTAATTGTTCTCTTTAATGATACGAGGTTCGCGCAATGTTTACATTTTATACTACTTTTATATTCCTTTAAGTTCTAAAGGAGTGGGCCAATCTAATTGCATCCAAACTTATCAAACATTATCAAAGATCAATTGAACATAATTGACATTGATTGAACCAATCAAAAATCTCTAATTTCCAAAAATCAGTCTTTGATTGAGATTCCATTGCATTGTGTTGGACAACTGAATAGCAATTATTCATGGTTTCCGCCTACTTTTTCAGTCCCCCCTTAAAATGCAATTTTACCCTTAAAGAAAACTCCCCTTCCTTAAATCGAACTAAAATTACCAGTACCCCTTGTTAGAATGCTCCCCCTTAAAATAAAAAAAGCAGTCCCCCTTAGATTTGTTTAATCCCCTTCGGTAAACAATCTTTTGCAATAGAGAGAGAAAGGGAAGCAAGGATGTGAATGTGAGTACAAAACTGGGAAGAAGATATTAGATAAAGAAAATTATTATCAATAAAACTAGAGACGAAACATTTGCAATTAAATCAACAATTTTCAAGTTTTAGTTCCCCCTTTTTTCTTAGTTGGATAGATTCTTTGCAGCCCTTGATAAAAACTCCCCCTTATTTTAAGGGGGGGGGGGCAGAAACCATGTTGATCCCGTTCTATTACATTATGATTGGTTCAATTGCGGTTTTCATTCGAACTTGTTCGATTGACACTGTCTGGGCAAGCTTCTTTTTTAATAACAAGTCCTTATTTTAAGAAGGCGGGGCAGAGTAAGTTTGGCCAAAAGGGGCACTTTTTTAGTGTTTTCCACTAAAAAGGCCAATTTTGAAAATGAATGAATAAATGAATAAAAACATTTTCATTTGCTCAACATGGCCAAGCAATCTCAAACAACTTGTTGGCAGTAAAACTTCTTAGTAAACATGCTTGTACACTACAATGTAAGTCAATTTAAGTAGCTCTTGTAGACCTTCAGCTGAGTCCTTTAGTACTGCAATGTCATCTGCATATTGTGTCTCAGGAATAATATTAAAGAAATTTCCATAGCTGTGTAAAATCTTATCAGGATTAAATTTCGGTGTTTGACATCTTCAAAAGCAACAGTGAGAAGAACTTATAGTGGACAGCACCCTTCCAACCCCCACCTGAAATTTGATACCATCCCAACTCAAGGTGGCTTCTTGGCCCCCCCACCTGAAAAAGAGGTTTTTGACAATGTTGGTGATAAATAAATAATTTTCTATGCTTTTTACACTACATATATTTTTTGTTGAGGAAATGGCATTTGATCGATTTCGTTTAAACTTCCATATTATCTACATCAGTTTTGACTTGTGTTTCTCTGCACAATTAAGAGTACTTGATACTTAGTAAAATTTGATAAAGATTTAATTTCCAACCCCCCTTTATTTGGAACCTAAGAGTATTCTGATTAATGAAGAAAGTTTCAACCTGATTGGCTTTATTGATAAACAAAGCATTTTTTCTGTCCCAGTCGTCGTTGGATTTCTTTCTTGTTCTGGTGACTATCTTTGATGAGAAAATAAATTTCTACATCATTCTCATTGAATCAAGTCTTTCCATTGCTTTTTATTCTTTAAAAAATGCAAAGACGGCAGATTTTTGGAGGCACCCATTGAGAATCATCCCATTCTTGAGGGAGGTTAGTCAGATGTTGGTCAAAATATTGATGTAGTTCATAGTTGTTCAATCATTTCACGTCATGTAACTTTGATAGATAGTCAGTTAGGTGGTTTTTTTACCTTCCCTTTGGCGTTCTAGGAAAAACAAGCATTTACAAATGAACAGTTTGTGATCTGTGAAGCAATACAAACTGAGAGATTGTCTTTGACTACATCAATGTATTGGCATGCAAGTTGATTTGCAAGTATATAATGAAGCCCTAACTGATAGATCATTCTGTGCAATAGTGATAGTAGATTTTAGATGAATCCTGATGTTCATGAGTCTATCAGATGTCAAGATGAACGTTGGATACTGGGTTGGAGACTGCAAAATTTAACCCAGCTTCCTACAAAAAACCACCACTCCAATAGAAGGTGCATTCCTTTGCAATCAAATTACTGGTTCGTCTTCTCTTCTGACTTCACTGAGGGCACATATGTCCATGTAAGCATTATGTAGTTTGAGTGAGATGATTGATGTTGCACATTATGGACAGACTGAATCTCTGTCATAGGTTGTTAGTTAGAAGTCAAGAAATCAAAATAAATAACTTTCATTTTTATCAAAACCTCTACAGGATAGCAATTTTTATTCAGTCTGCATAAGATTGCTCAAAAAGTAGGGAAAAAGTAAATATAATATTGAACCAGGGGAGTCATGCAGTTGGTACCAGACATGTCTAACTTGACTAACAAAATTGAAAATTCTAGAGTACACCCACCACCCCTTAGTGGGTGGGACAAAATGTCTGATCAGGGTTGCTTTAGCTTGAAAATTATGATTTTTGGGTTGGTCATGAAGCTATTTGGGTCGAACAATGTCCAATGTCCGACCGTTATTTCAAGCCCTGAGTTAGTACCCAAAAAAAGTACTAAGTGCCTTTGACTATTGGCAGCTTGACACCACCCCTATTTGCACTTACTTAATGGTATTAAATTTTGTGGGTACAATTTTTTAGGTCAAATTTCGCAAAATCTATACCGTTTAAATTTTTCAAAAATACAAAGCCGCAAAATTTAATACATGTGAAAAATTTTCAACAATGACTCTTAGCTACTATTTTTGTCACTAGCTTTGTTACTATTTTTGGTATGTTTACACCCAATATGTTGTCTTTCAAGCGAAATCAGTCATTTCTTTCTTTATTCCCACTTTTTGAAAAAGTCCAATTTAGTGCATCGCGAAATTTTGTAACATGCGAAATTTAATACCATTTAAGGTAGTACCCCAAAGTACTAAGCGTATTTGACTACTGGCAGGTTGACACCACCCCTATTCACACCTAGTACCCCTCAGTACATTTTTATCACCATCCCCTTTTCTGCCCTGTTTGAAGGATCCCTTTATAAAAAATGAAACTTTTAAAATCCATGCATAGCTATCATGGAAAGGATTTGAAAAACTCAAGTCAAAGTTGCCAACAGTGATTCTATCAAAGATATTGACATCCAAAGTTCTGAACTTTAAAAACACATCTGTACTCTGTGGAAGCCGCAATATCATGTAATATTCTAGAAAAACAATACGAAATGCTATAAAAATTGCTATTACAATACTTAGATACCATCAATCTAAACTGAACTATACCAGGAGAACAGGAAGGGAAGAAAGCCATTGCAACAAGGATAGTGACAAATGGGTCCCACCATTGCTAATGTACAAATAAGTCAAACTAATAAATTTCATTTTCAGCGAATTTTACATTATCATAAATAATTCTTTTGGCTGAAAAAGGTTGGTATATTTTTGTAGTTTTGTGTACAGTAGTCTGGTTTTCACTGATCTTAATGTTCTTATTTTTTCTTGTTTAAGGTACATGGACAAAAGATTGAGTTGTAAGTTACTTTCTTTACATATTAAGACATATTATAAAACGTGATCAGCAGCTCCTTTGCCTAAAGAAAATTAAATTTTTGTTAAGATTGAAATGAAATTTGGAGAAGGATCTTCTTTAGATCCAACTCTGCTAAATTGCATGGAAGAAGCTTTTTTTGTGATAGCGCGAGTCAAAATTTGGTTTTATTGTTCGAAAACTATTTTTGCAGAGATTTGTTGGATTACCTGATTAGCCCCCACGGAGTTCTAAATGCATTTAGAAAGAAATGGATTAGCCTTGAAATTCGAAAAAGAAAAAAAATAACAAAATATCAAAGTGAAGACATTCGATTTATGCGGATGTTGTCTTAATTTTCGTTTTTTTATATTTTCGAATATTTTGATTTTAGACTGGAGTTTTTGGTTCGTAAAAAATGAGTTGCAAAAAATATCACATCATAAGATTTCAGCCTCTTGGTTGAAAGGTTTCAATACTTAGAGAACTAAAAATTATTTTTCTTCTACATAGTAAAACTGAATGGTAACAGGACGGTCGTTGGTATTTTGAGAGGTTTTGATCCCTTCATGAATCTGGTGTTGGATGAAGCTTTGGAAGATGTCAGCCCTACACAAAAAAATAACATTGGCATGGTGGTATGAAATTTTTAGAATCTTCGACTTATAATTACTTTTGAACTGGTCGGCTCTCTTGTTGAATGATACACTTTTTATTTTAACAATTCTTGAACAATGAGAAGCCAAAAATAAGACGGTTTAAAAGAAATCCTGAGCCTCGAGTTGTCGAATTCTAGCAATTCCCAAACGTCCTGCTAAAGCAGTAATATCTGAGCATAAAGTCAAAAGTATACAATTAAGAATAAGAAAAAAACAATTTGAGGCTTAAAGTAACAAAGAAAAGAACATTGTGAGCTTCAGAAATGGTTCTAAAAAAAGAGTTAAGGAATGATGTACAGAGTACAACTCGCAAAAAAAGCAATCTTTGATAGTAAAATCCTTTGTTTTATTTTCAGGTAATCCGCGGCAACAGTGTCGTTCTAATGGAAGCACTTGATCGTGTTTAATCCAATCAAATGATCTGCACAAGGGATGAACATTAATTAGCTGATAGTAAGAGACTTTGTATTATATTTATTATTATGTAGCACTTTATAATTACTGTAATTTTTATCTTTTTTGTTATTTTTTAAGACTTTAAACTAAAAAGAATACTTCCTTATTTTTGTTTTCTACCCTTTTTGGATTTGATTTGTTAAAATTTTCGTCGATGGCAGTCAATAAGGGGGTGGTTGTTACTTACTAATAGCTATCAGTGTATGAAAATGTTTATGAAAACCGGGTGGCTTGTTTACCATTTTCCTTTTTTCTCGAAATTCTAAACACTTGAAGCATGGCCTCGATCAAGTCAGGTGGCCTCGTGTGCAAAACAGACTTTTTGAGACACGAAAACCAAAAACTAATGTGCTGCAAAAACATTTTTTTTTCGACCAAATAGAATCTTAACTTTCAAATATGGAAATTGTTAAAGTCATGATGTACGTTTTTACTGTTTTGACTTTTTTAGTATGTAGGTCGTTGTTGCGTTGAGTTTGAAGATGGCTGTTACTTTAGTGGTATGTAGTCTTGCATACAGTATTGTATTTCTGTCTTGTTGGTTGGATTTGTATAATTCTGTCGTAATAATTGTCATTCAGATCAAATTTGAGATCATTTTTCATTTCCTGTGTTTACATCTCCCTTTTTAGAAAAGGTGTTTTGTTTGGTGTCCGGACGTTATGATTTTTCCTGTGCTAGTACATAAGCAATACTTTTAAGTATAAGTTTTCGTTTGTAGTGAAAGAATATGTAAAACAAGCCGACGTGCAGCTACACAAGATGAGATCGAGATAAAAATTTGCATAGAACTGGTTTTAATTCGAAAAAACAACATAACCTAGGAGTCAATTAAGTGGTAATTAAGTTACCATGGTGACTTATAGCATTGATAACGGATTGTTTTAATCAAACTGACAGTGACTCTAATACTTCTCTTTTGTTTCAACAATCTAATGATAATCGTTCGGTGCAATTTTCAACTGTTTTGTATTTTATAAAGATACAGTTCAATATTTCATTGTCAGTGTCATCAACACAAAAACCAAATGTCATTATCTTTTATGATCATTGCAAAAAAATGTTTTTTTAATTCTTTTGTTTTAATAGCTCCCCACTCCATATTTTTGTTTTGTTTACGTTTCGAAACAGCAGTAAAAGAATATAGACGGGTGTCATGTCTTGCTCGTGCTGTGTAGAGTACTGTGTGATACATCCTATTAATGATTTTTTAATCCGGCCAACAGTGGAAGGGTTAAATCTAAACGATTTGCATCTCTTTTTATAGTAGCTCTTCAGCAGGAAAGAATTTGGAAACATTTTTGAAAGCTCTTTAAAACCTACTCGTTTTTTATCTTTTGGAGGCCGATATTTAGGTTCTCGTCTCGACATGATGAAATCTGGTTATTGAACTTTTTCTAACTTTATGTGCTGTTTCTTGAAATCAACCTTCTGCACACTTTTATCTGTAAATCAATTAACAAAATTAAGTTTCTTGGTCATTTTGTTTTTAATTTTTACCTTTCTCTCTTTATCTCTGTCTTCTAAAGTCTTACATAAAATAAAATTCTTTTTTGGCGCCTTTGAAAAATGTAGAGAAGTTTAGTTTATCTTGACTATCACCAGCTTATCTGTCGTAATATGTTTTAAAAAATTGCAATTTGATTGATAGCTTATCTATCACTGATGGCATTACACCACACAAACTGAAATGAAAGAGAAGAGAAGTTTCTCAAAGTTATGTATGTTTTATGTGTTCAGGATTTTGTTTTATGAAAAAAGTTGATGTTTGGAGAGAGTAAAATGATCTCGTGTATGTTTTAAACAAACTCGTGAACATAACAAAGAATAGTTTTCTAGAGGTTCAAATCACAGAATAAAAAAGCTGATTTGAATTAGATTTAATCGACTTTTTTACACCCCTTTTTTCATCTTGGTGATGTACTCTATTTTTCTTTATTTCTTTTCTACATAAGTATCAATCAAAGTGAAAAATATAGTTTAAAGAAAAAAAGTAAATAAAGCATTTTCCCCTCTATTTTGTGGCTGTTAGCCTTTTGATAAAGAACTCCAAGGAGAGTGGGAAATTGAGAAAATTCTGTCCTCTCTTTTACCCCCGGTTTTCATCATGTTTACTTTTTCACCTCTGATAAGCTTTATGTACTCTCTACAAATTGACAAGTCGTTGGAAAAAACAATAGAGGCGGGATTCTAATGTGAATCAAGGCATGTGATTGGTTTAAAACACCAAAAGGCTTTAGCACATATTATTGAACAGTGACATTTCGTTTGCAAAAACATGTAGAGAGAATAAAAAGAAGTGTGAGCGATTCAAGGCAGGGGTTATTGTATTACGATTAGATAAAAACGTTCAATCGATGTTTAATTCATAAGCTGTAAAATAAAAAAGAAGTTTTTATATATTTCTATACAAGACGATAAAAATGGATTTGTTCTTCATTTGTTCTAGGAGAAATGATTAAAGAATCCTTTTTCGCGTTTTCCAATATAATATATAAAGTTTTGATGATATGTAGTCTCAAATTTTTTACTTTTGTTGTTTTTTTGCCAGTTAGTGTGAATGTTCGTATTAATGAAATGAGTTATTAGCATGGTACTTGTCTAGTTGATGCGATATCTAAAGTTTTTCCTCTTCTTTTCTCTATCTCACTCTCATAACAAGATTTTTTTTGTGCCATAACGTCAAATAGGATCTAATTTGTTGTTGTCTTGTTGAGAAATAGAGTTCATAATGGTGTTATAATGTTTATAAACTTATTTTCCAGACGAGAATTTTATGAACACAAAACGACGAAAAGAAGACTAACCAACAACATAACATATCTAACTTGTTGTTTTAAATGGAAAGAAATGTATAGAACAAGAGTGTTATTTTTCGATCATCATTTATTGCCATTTTTCACATGCTTGTTGTTACTTGGCTGCTTATCTTTAAACCATGTTGAAACAAGAAGGATTTCACCACGTAAAAATGAATTTGGATCATCGTGGAAATGTGTCCCTGTCAAGCTAGATTTCTGTAGTGGTATTGGCTATAATGAGACGATCGTTATGTCGAGTACTGCCCCTAATGAACGCACCAATAAGAACAGTCAAGAGGAAAGCTTATCTGAACTCAAAATATACGAACTACTTATTCAAAGAACTCAATGTTCAAGCAAACTTCGCTTGTTACTATGTAGTGTATATCTCCCATTTTGTCATGCTAATCACGAGAAAGGAATTGTTGCTTGTCGACCATTGTGTGAAGAAGTTAAATCAAAGTGTCAAAAACATATAGAAGAATTCAATTTGAAATGGCCTGACGTGTTGAACTGTGAAAAATTTCCAGTCGAAAATGTTGAACCAGATTTTTGTGTGCCTGGGAACAGACATAGTAGTACTGAAGTGCCTCCAACTTCTTTAAAGACAAAGAAAACACCAAAACGTATCATTCCGCAGACTGTCACTTCAACTCCTGCTGTCCGAGCGACAGGATTGATCTCTAAAGAAAAATATTGTCAAGTCGTCTACAGTCGAAACGTCAAGAATTATATATACGTAGAGAAAATACAATCATGTGCTTTGGAATGTATGAAGGATGGCATATTCACTACACAACAAAAACAGTTAGCTGAGCGTTGGATTTCAGCATTAACTTGCATATGTGGAATCCTCAGTGTTGCTGCAATTTTATGTGTTTTAGCTAATTATAACGAGACATGTTTTCCAGAACGAACCATTTTCTTTATAGCAGTGTGTTACTTTTTTTACGTTGTTGGCTATATGATTCGTATCGTGTACAGTCGAGAAGGCGTGACTTGTCAGAGGGAGAACGGTCAACACTATTTACTAGTTGATGGGTCAGGTAACATATCGTGTGCCGCCACTTTCCTTCTCGTGTACTGTTTCTCTATGGTGCAAAGTATTTGGTGGGTCATTCTATGTTTGACATGGTTTCTATCAGCTGGTATGAGATGGGCTACGGAAGCAATACGCTCTAAAAGCTTTATGTTTCATAGTTTAGCTTGGGGAATCCCTTGTTGTAAAACAGTGATCGTTCTAGTATGGCGTAAGATCGACGTTAACGAACTGACAGGGATTTGCTCTATCGGTAATCGATATGAAAACCTTCGAGCTTTACGCTGGTTAATTTTGGGGCCACTTTTTGTGTACCTTATAATGGCTACCATGTTTTTATTGTTTGGGTTGATTTGTCTATTTCGACTACCTGATCCGAACGAAAATCAATTAATGGAGCGTAAAAAGAATCAATATTTGCTACTACCCATCGGTTCTTACGCTGCTCTGCATACACTTTTCATGACTTTTATATTAGCATCGTATTTTTACGAATACGTTAATAAAGGGCCCTGGTATAATGACCCGAAATCAACGGGGCCGAGCTTTGCAGTTTTTCTGACGCGTATCATTTCAGACTTTAGTATTGGAATTTCAGCCTCGATATGGCTGTTATTGATACATGGACCGAGACTTCATCGTAGAATGAAAGTCAAATTATATCAAACAGATTTGTTGTTACCTAGGGACCCTGCTCACCGAATTCCTGACCATTCAAAACATTACACGAGTACTAATGAGACTAGCATCTAAGCTAACTTTATATCGTGTTTTCAGTTGGTTTTGAGATTTGCATTATTTTTCTTGTTAGCATTTTTTGACATAACCCCTAAAATGTTTATATTTTTAAAACGAAATTCTTGAATTATATTTTTTAGATATTTTAGTGTATATAATTTAGAGAGAAATCCAAAATATTCTACGTCAGAAAACGACCAGTTTTTGGTCTGTTTATTTCACATGTTTTTCTTTTATAAGCATTCCAGTTATTAGCATATCTGTCTCAGATATGGCAAAAATTTAAGCATATGATAAGAATTACCTCAAGCCTA
The DNA here is from genome assembly GCF_902728285.1 of Clytia hemisphaerica. NCBI lineage: Eukaryota > Metazoa > Cnidaria > Hydrozoa > Leptothecata > Clytiidae > Clytia > Clytia hemisphaerica. The sequence goes on from NW_027104471.1 coordinate 205,147, forward strand.
TAAAAAATATTTTTCCGATTTTAGCTGGGATTTTTCAGCTTTGTCGAGCCCTCGTAAGGGCTAAGCATCTCCGAGTTTGTTTTCGAATTTTCAAATGTTTCTTGCCTTCGTTTTGTTTTTTGGTGGGAATTTTCTCATTTTAATCTAGTTTCTTTTTTTTTACTCATCATCAATTTTTTTGGACTAAATCCAATCTGTAATAAACATATTGCAGCATAACTTAATGATAGATTAGACCTCCTCTTTGATCGATTAGACTAAAATCTTATCTCGATTTTTCTCTTTGTAAGCTTCTCATAATAATCAAGTTAACTTTTTTGTTTCAAAAACATTTATTTCGATTTGTTTAGTTTTCTGAAGCTTCAGCTCAATGTCAAAGTTTTTGACATATAGATAGATTTTGTTATCAAATTTGTTTTATTTTTATAACTTCAAGGCTTCTTTCTCGATTTTTATCAAATCTTAAAGCTAGGCCTATCTTTAGAGCAAATACTTTCGATGCCAAATGCTTCTCCTTGAGATGTATTTTTTATTCCCAGAATAATAAAAAAAGGTCTTCGGGGTTCGTTGAATTATTTTGAATAGTTTTCAGTTTCACCATTGCTTGAATTTTGTAAATTTTCTAAGTTCAAAAGCTTGTTTATATTTTTATGACGTTTTTCTAAAATATTACGTTGCCATCTTATCGTGATAGTTGAAGAGAAAGTTCCAGAACATTCATGAGACGTTTGACTTGATATTTCATCAATTGATACTTCTCTAAATATTTCTCTTGAATCAATAATATCAATTAACAAAAGTTATTTCGTATTATATGAACCAACTATATCTACAGGGTGTACATTAAAAACTTTAAAATACTTACACTTTAAAGATCTTCGCTTTTATTTGAAAAAAAAAACATTCACACCTTCACGGACAAAGAAAACCATTTTTTAGGACAGATTAAAACCGTTCGAGAAAAAAATTGTCCAAATACCGTATTACTTCGAATAAACGCCCTCCTTCTTTTAAACGCCCCTCTTAAAAGGAAAATTATTCAATAAACGCCCCCCTCGAATAAACGCCCCCTCTAAGGGAGTGGCGTTTATTAGAAACTTGTGATTTTAATATTTTATTACAAGTATTGATTGGGATTGAAGGAAGATATTAGTCATTTTTTGTAACTAGAGTAGTTTTGATGCAATTTTAGTCACCAAAACCAAAGAAATCTGCACTGAAATCTTGATATAGAACTAAAATAAAGAGTAGATTTCCCAAAATATTCAACATTAGACTCAAATAATTTAATAAACGCCCCCTTCTTTTAAACGCCCCTCCTAAAATCGAAAAAATTCAATAAACGCCCCGGGCGTTTATTCGAAGTAATACGGTATGCATGAATTGGAAAACTTGCCGTGAGTGCGCGGATTTGGAAATTTTTTTTTCCTCGTGATTTTGTGAATTGAACTCAAATATTCTTTTGTTTTTCATCACTAATTTGACCCGCAAGTTGCTGAGCGTTGTTCATTAATAGTGTTTTGTAGTACTTTCATTTCATTTTGTTTCCATATACTATAAACGATTTTTCTCTTCGTCTAGAAAGAATCCTTAACCATTTCTCCTCGTCGACACGACATGGTTAGTTGTTAGTTATCGCTAATCGATCTGAATAGGTTCATTTGTAATCTCGAATTGTTCAGATTCCAATCTCGTTTTTTGAAAATTACTGAGGCAGCTGTCCTGTCTTCGTGAATTAGTTTGATAAAAATGCTCACTTTGTTCACTCACAGTTTCCTAAACGGTTAAACGAACTTTGAAATATCGGAACTAGTCTTTGTATTAATTTTGGACAAAGATTTCAAGTAAAGAGGCCGAAATTAAATCAAAGTAAAGGAGGGTTTTTCAAAATTTCTTATAAAAAGATTTGGCTCATCTTCCGAAACGTCAACAAAGTTACATTCCTCAGTGACATTTTTCAAAATGATCAAAATTTTTTTTTCTAAACAAAGTCATATCACTAAGAAAATATTGTTTATTGGAAACTATACTTCATGTCTTGATCTTCCCTTCATTTTCCTCGCTCATACAGCTATATATAAAGTGCGGATTCATCTTATTAGGGGAAATTTTGTCACTGGAAAATTTGTGAATTTACATTAAATTCCCGATTTAGACTTTTTAGACAAGAATATTTATGTAAAGATAATTTGTCTAAAGATGGGAAAATTCTAAATAGTGAAAGAAGGTTTTGTAATAAAGCTACAGTACTGTGGTTAATGAGACAGGGGCGATACAGTCATGAAATACCATAACCTCAATAGAAGTAGGACATACAGCCATTTTTCTCAAACTAATTTTTTTCTAGGTGTTGTTTTAGTTCCATCTTCTCTTCCCAAAATACATTACGCACCCAAAAACGTTTTATCGTTTTTATCTTATAAAAATCTATATGGGGTGACCACATGGTGGGGCTTGGAACCTCCCATACGGAAAAAGATCTATTTTCACTGAGAACTGTCAGAAGAAATTTCCATAGAGAAAGAAAATAGACTAGAATTTTTCCTTATTTTTTATACAACGTTAATTTTCATATTAATTTCAATTCTTCATCTCAATTTAAGAAAATTTAATTTTTCTAATAAATAGGAAATTTTCCCTTCAATTCTAATCTTATGTCTAACAGTCAAGTACTATTGCAAACTAGGAGAAATGCGTGTATTTCGCTTAAATAGGATGATTTATCCTGAATAAGATAAAATCGATAGCTTAGTTAGGAGAAATAGCAGAAAAAGTTGATTTTCTGAACAAATTCAGAGATCTGCGTCAAGCTTTGCATAAATTTAAGAAATTTGGAGCCAGTATAGTATGCTTGTGAAGTCTGATCCATCAGGCAGCGTGCATTCAGAAGTTATTCAACTTTTGACAAACTTCAGATTTTATGCATCAAACTCTCTTAGTAAAAACTTTGCTCGTAACGATGTTTTGAAGAAATAGAAACTTAGATATAAATAAACTTATCCTATTGTAGTAGACACATTTGCGCAATTTATGTTGTGTGGTTTGTGTCAAGGAGAATGAACACTTTCTCGTCCTTCGACACTTTTCATTCACGCTCATATTTTTCATACGGCAAAGCGTGTAACAAAAGCATTATTTCTCCTAATTTGTATATTTTATCCAAAATAGGATAAACGTTTTATATTTTTTCACTCCGCGCTGATAAGAAGCTAACATTTGGCCTAACATGATCTTCTTTATGAGTATAATTGATTTAGAGAGTTAAAAAGACGCGGATCTCTGAAGTTGTTCAGAAAATCAACTTTTTCTGCTATTTCTCCTAACTAAGCTATCGATTTTATCTTATTTAGGATAAATCATCCTATTTAAGCGAAATACACGCATTTCTCCTAGTTTGCAATAGTACTTGACTGTCTAATCGACATCCTAAGAGGAAATTTTGCATAGTCCCTAAAACAGTGAAATTAGTCTAGGTAGGGCGATTTATATTATCATAAGTTTATCCATTATTTATGAGCAGGGTCGTGTTGAGAAAGAAATGACAATATTTTTACGTGCTATTATTACATCTCTGCAGTCAACCAAGGAAGTAAAATAAATGGATGGAAAAGAAAATTTCTGACTTCCTCTTCCAAACAAGCATGTTTTCTTTTGTCTTTCTATACAAACCAAATCAAACCGTATGTCATTTCATATTATTAATTGATGCGCCTTGAAAGCACACGCACCGGAATATATTTTTGTTCTTTTTGTAGTAAAAAAAGCCAAATCCAAAAAAACTATAAACATGCTTAAAGACTGGCTTCTTCTTGCAACGACCAACAAACAAAATAGTGCAACAGATGGTAATAATTTTGGAGAGCATTAGCCTGCTTTCCGTTCCCACCCGACTGGCGTGCCTATCTTGCCGACTTGACGACGGAAAGGTTTTTATACATCGGCGTTTATTAGGAGGAATAACCATGACACGATGAGGTTTAGAGAGCATCCCGGCCATTTTCCGTTTCCTTAGACAAAGGAAAGGACTGGTAATTAATTCAGCGATCTATATGTTTTTGAAGATAAACGACGGGCTCCCTGTAGATTTACCATATTCAAATTATCATCATTGGTAAAATCATTATCAAATTATTTTCGAATGGCGTTTGAAATAGACGCCAGGTTAGACGAAAACGAGGTTAAATGATCAATTATGCGTCGTATAAGATCAAGAAATGTCACAAAATGATAAAATATTTTAATCTATATATGAAAGGGAAAAGAAAATTAGATAATTTTTTCGCTATCTTTTCAGACTCATCATCACTTCTCAAATCAGATAAGCTGTCATTGATCAAATCAAAATATACTTGCGGTTTTTTCAACTGCACCACACTCTCCGTTGCGTTGGCGATTCTGAACATGACAATATATCCTCTCTCCACCACAATGATAAGTAGACCGGTCACCCCCCTAGCGGCCAATTTTTGGGGGCGCAAAAAGACGCCTTTGATTACTAATTTCCGCACCCCTTTGCTCTTTTACACCCCTACACCTGGCAATTTTCGACCAAAAAGAGAGAAAATACCCTAAAATTTTCATGCTCGCTAAAGACTTTTATACTTTTCATAGGGGACGCCAAAATCAAAAATCTTCTAACATTTTTCCCGAATTTTAGTCGAACTAGCACGCTACTGCTGTAAACCATGTAGGATTGGACAATGTGTATTGTTGTAACATTAAGGAGAAATGTATCAAACCATAATTAGAAAATAACATCGGGATACTTCAAAGGAAAAAAGCACGTTGTAAAAGTAATAAGCAAACCACAGTTTTAAAACTTTATGAAATTTCCATAGCTTCTCTTCCAATCTCTGTCAATCTAGAGAATTTAAAGAGGGGGCAAGGGGGTCCCAAGAGGCTTCCCCTATTAAAAAAAAGAATGATGCTCGAAGGGTTAATGGTGTTTTACGGCTAAACAAAATTCCTTTTAAAAACCTACACGATTCCGGGCATACCAGCTCTAAGATTTTTTTTTAATTGGGATAGTCAATGTTAATGCATGTAGCAGGAATTTCATTGCTTGCAGTTTTTCCAGTCTTTCAAAATACCTTTAAAGCACTTTTTAGTTTGCAAATTGTGTTTTTTTTTGGTTTAAAGAAAACTATTCATAATTTGGGTTCTTCAGTTAAAAAAAGTAAATTAGAAAAAAACAACAAAGTAAAGCGATTATAATTTCCGCTCAGCTGCATTTACGAATAAACTATATATTGTATCTCGATACAATATATTCTAATGATTGCTATTGGTCAGACCCTGAAATTACGCCACAAAATTGGTAATCTATTTTTTTCGATAGTGGATAATACTTTTTCATGTATGGAGTCTTTGAAACTTTGGCCCAAAACTCGCCTCAATTAAGTTTCCACCAAAATTTATTTTTTCCACCATCCGGCAAATGCAATTTGCGTCAAATTTATTTATTTCAACCATCTGCCAAATTAAATTTCTCGAAATTTTTGACCATTCATTTGCCAAATAAAATTCAAGCCAAAGTTTTGGTCCTTAGGGTATAAAATTTTGATTTCATTATTCACATCTTTTTTTTTAACAATGAAATCATATTAGTGTTCAAATTAAAATTTGCCCAAAATTTCGTTCCCGGAAATTCATATCCATTTGAAATTCAGTAAAAAAACTTTACTCCACAAAGGCCATCTCCAGTGGATTTTTGAGCTGAAAACATTTTATTCCCATTGTGGAAAAGTTAATTGGGGCCGTGAGACAGGTGTCTTCAAAATACTGACGCTTCATGACCTTTGCTTTTGTGCCGGAAGAAGTAGGAGCAATAAACAGATTCAACCAGCAATTATTTATCACACAAAACACTAGTTTTATCAGCCCTCCTCGCAAATGTTTTTAAAAGAGTTAATGGTAAAAGTTTCAACGCGTGCACATGTCTATGTAAGTAAAAAGTATCAGCTAAAAAGACAGTAAATCAAAAAATACCAGGAAGAGTGAAGAGGTATGGCTATAAAAGCCTCCCCCAGTCACCTTTCAAATCACGCAATTACGAAAAAAAATTCCAAATCACGTTATCACGAGTTAAATTTCCTTTCTATCACGATCACGTTGGTTCCTCCAGGGGAGTTCCTCCGATCACGCAATCACGCCATCACGAAACCGCTGGAGGGCCTTCTATAAACTGATACGTCGTAGTGGATACGTCACAAAAAGGAAAACAGAAAATAGAGAGGGAAAAGTTTCAGACACGGTGGTTGAGCGTTGGTGTGGCGGAAAATAATCATTTAACCATCCTTTAAATATCTCAAATAATTTCGAAATAGTTGACTATGATTAATTTTCGTAATGCATCTGTCATTTTGTTAAAAAGCAGATGCCTCATCATTTAACTAGTCATAGCTTTCACTAAATGCCCCCACATAAAGATCATGACATGCACTTATAAAGCTTTTTAATGCTTTAAAGATTAAAACATTAAAAAATAGCCAGGAATAATTGATTGATTGGTTGATTGATTGAGGCATTTGCTTGAAAAAAAATTATATTCCATTAACAAAATACTTGAAGAATTCGCAGCTTGATAATTTAATAAAATTTAAGGAAAAGCTGGAAAAGCTTCTCAAAAATATATTTAAAAAATTATGGTATCATTAGCTTACAGGTTTTGACATCTCCTGTTTGTTTTTTTCTCCTTAGTTTCTTTCTTACAACAATATATATCGTGATTATTATTCACTAAATAGACCTTTTCTGATAATGCCGCAGACATCTTAGATTGTAGGCAAAATATATAGTGGTGAATAAATCAACAAGGTAACCAATCAGAAATAGCTTGTTTTTTGCATTGGCTGCTATATTTCAACAATTCTCTATTGCAACTTTGCCTAATAAACAATAGTCAAGAGGATACTGTGTATGAAATTTATCAAAAAGTTCTGCGCCATCTTAAATAGGGTCAAATAGAAACCAATTCTAGTTAAGGCACTTGGGTACGCTGTGATTGCACTTATTCTCAAACAAAATCTTCTATTTTATTGGTCAAAAGAAAAATAAAGGAATGCCATTGTGGTCCATTCAGACGTACAGTCGAGAAAAGTTGAAATGCGCCTAAATTTTTTTTCAAGTGCATAGTACTTTTTCATGATGCAATCTTTTCTCCAAGCAGCGCAGACAATGAAGAGACGTGCCTTCAGGAAGCTTGACTTTTTGAGTTTATAGCTATATATTCTTTCACTTTATGGTGTTTCTGTATGACTGTCTGTGTACCTAGTCAAACCAGTGTTAAATGCCTTCGGGAAGGTCCATCCTAACTTGGAAAGCTAGAATTGGAGCTATTTCACCATTTTCACTGGAGCGTAAGATATTTAGGCTATCACAACTGCATGAAAAAGTTGAATGTGCGCATGTAGTGCAAGTGAGGTAAAACTATTTTGAAGACCAAAAGAAAAAGTTTGTTTACATTGATTGACATTCACAACATTCATTCAACCACTTTTGGATTCAACTTTACATATATGCATACATTCAACTTTTTTGTACTTTGCCGGTATCTTGTTTTACTAAGTTAAGAAGGACTTTCTCGAGTTACAACCATATGATGGTATTTAAAGCTCGAGATGTTATTTAATAAAATAAAAGACAAAGATAAATTAGAGTTTGAACAAAAATATATTGAAAACTTGAGCAAATTTCTTTAAAGATTCCGGAAAAAGAATTGAAATCATTGCTGAAGTGAACTTCTGACTAAATTACAGTAGTTAGTATTCAGTTTCAAAGACAAGAAACAAAATTTGACATACAAAACACTTTTTCCAGTCAATGAATCAGCTCATCATCATCATAACCAGTCTGCCATTTTGTTTGTTTTGATTTGCACAAGTAATATTGTAATTCGTGTTATATCATACACTGTTATGATTTGCATTTATAATACTTGCTTCAGCTTTTCAAAGCTAAATCAAAACTAAAATTGTAATATGTAATAATGGTAATAGCATATAATGTAATATGAATATGAAAATATGTATACTACCGTCCCGAAAAAAACCGAACATTTACGGAAGAGACTAACTACGGGGATGCTTGGGCGACGAAACAAACAACAAACGCAACAAAATTCCGAGATTCCAGTCCAATATCTATGCGTGAAACTATGAGTGCCTCCTCGTCGCTACGCTCCTGCGGGGGCAATAATGTTGTTGAAATTGATATTTGATAACAAAAGTACAAAAATGAGGACCTAATTCTAATAGTGTTGTAGACGATGTTATTGTTCATTACAATGATAGTAAAGGCGGGAAAATATGGCGGTATGGTGGTAGTGTTTTTGTTAGTGTTTTCCCCTTTCTATTTCAATGGAATTCACAAAGGTGGTGATGAATAGTTTTGAAACGAGGCAGTCGTTCCGGTCAAAATAATTTATGAAAAGGCCTACCTCTAAGTAACTTTTTGGCGGTATTTATCATATCTGACAGTACGTTAAATGTCTTAAATTACGATTTCTAAAATTGGAAAAAGTTTGAGTGTGTCTGCGAAAGAAAGCCCATTTTGTGGCACTCTGCTAAAGTACACTTAATTAGGGGAACATTATTCCAGCGGCAATTGAATAAACAAAAAATTGATACTTTTTTCTAATGAGAAGAGGTATATCAAGTTTGTGGTCTCCATTTTCCAAGTGGTTTTAAGATATAAAAAGCGTGGGTTTTTTAATAGCAAAATGTTATTGTTTAACTTTAAACATGTCAAAACAAGGAGTGACATAAAGCTTTTGTTAAACAAAACAAAAAAAATGTTATTTGTAACATTGACACTCGTCAGGCAGGAAATTCAAATGAAAATAAGCAACTTTGATTTTAGTATCTGCTTAAGAACATTACTTTGAGAAACAAGATAGCTATCAAAGCAAAAATTTAGCTCCCTTGGCTCAATAGGAGTCGAAGAGACATTAACATTCTTTCGAGACGGCCGCCTAAAATTTTTTTGAAGCGTCACCTTAATTACGCCCTTAATCATGGGATTTTAAAAGAGCCTATTCAAATATAAACAGAAAATATCTCGAGGTTTGAAAAAGTACCTATGCTGAGCAAAGCATTCGAAGTTTGAAATTTGAGGAAAACTCAAAATTACTGTAAGGCTAGACTATGCTATAGTCTAAGACGAGTTTCATCTAAGAGGAACAAACGTGAAGATTCAACCAGCAACGGGGATGGCTGTTGTCGTAAACACATAATAATATATTATACGGATGATAGCATCGTCTACTGTAAGGCTGGAGTTTATCCTCTAGTATTCTTTGTCATTCGGTGTTCTAAGGTGAAAAAAGTTAATTATTAAAATTAGTCAAAAAATGCAATGGTCAAACAATCTGCCTAAAGTTCTTGGACTAAGGCTGGAGTTTATCCTGTATTATTCTTTGTCAGTGAAGTCAACGGATTGAATTCTATTTCGGTGTTCTAAAGTGAAAAAAGGTAAAATTAGTCAAAAATGCAATAGTCAAACGATCTGCCTAAAGTTCTTGGACTTCAACGAACGATATCCATTTCTTATTCGTGATTTGATTGGTACGGCTTTCATCAAAGATCCTGGAAGATTGCACGTTGAATAAAATCGGGATTTGTCTTCACAGCATGATATGTAATATTCAACGCCGTGATATATATGCAGTCTAATATATTTTGGTACAACACAAATAACGAAATCCTTCTTGATCTCAAATCTGAAAGCTAGAGCTTAGAGAAACAAGTTTACAAGATAAGATATTCAGAAGACGGGTCAAAACCTGACTGAATTAAAATAACATAACGGGTTGACTTGTGTGGAATTATCACAAGGGACTAAATGATTATCAGGAATATCCAACGAAAATTTTTATCACAGATTTAAAGACTTTTGTAAAGGGGCTTCTAAAAGACCTTTTAAAGATTTTCGAGGATATTATAGTTGTTTTTCTTTCCTTATATTACTTGGGTAACATATCGTAACTAATTTCCACTATGTTTTCCTCATTGAAGTGCTCAATGTCCTCAATCAATAACGGTGTAAACTGGGTGAGCTATATGTGGACCCAAATGTTTTCTTTGACAAAGTCTCAACTGTAAAATTTGTTAGACACAACAAACTGATAGGGTGCTAGGAAAAACAAAAAAAGCAAAAAATCAGGGACATGTCGATGTCTCTAGGTCACTGTGAGGGATGATTGTTTGTTTTTAGAAAAACAAACGCATAGACACCATATAGCTTATTTTGTCAACCACACATGGTAAAAATAGTTCAGGGGGTTCGCAGAACAATTTTGAAAATTAAAAAATAGCCTTAAAGGGTTTCTATTGTAAAATGTTTTGAATGGTACAAATTAGGTCATAAAAATAAGCCAGGCATATTTTTCAGTCTTGTACAAGAAAAGAAGACCGATGAATAATTCAAGAGCTTTATTGGTGTCTACTTATGGGACCCTAACTGAGACTGTCTTTTACACTTTTAGACTAAAAGAAAGGACTAATTTTCCATCTTTTCCACAAAATAAGAGAAAAATAGACTCATCGTAGTCTACAAAACTAAATTCCCAATGAACAGCAGGGATCCAATGATAAATTGGTATAGAAATTTAATATAGAGAAAAAAAGAAGGTTCATTTAGATCTTGAATAGAAATAAAAGATCTACCTAGGGTTAGAGTGACTAATTAGTACTCATATGTACAAAAAGCCCAATATCGACGACCAGCATCTTTCTAGCGGTCTGCAAAATATTTTAATAGACTACTCATATTTCAAATTCCTTTAACAACCCTGTTTCACAGACCCGTTGGCACCCCCTTTCCACTATGCAAATTTTGGTAGAATTTTGTCCCCGGTGGAAAATTGACTTCTTTTTCACCCGTATTTAAAACTCAATGGCAAGAATGTTGCTCCGAAATCATCCTCACTGGATTTTTTCTACCTTGGAGCAATATAATTTACATATCCCTCTTGGGATTTTATTCTCACTGCGAGAAGAAGTTTCAACGGGTCTGTGAGACAAGGGGTGTGAATTTTGAGATATCGGAGATACCAATTGGGGGACATTTGCATTCTTTTTTCTGGCTGATGAGCTCGTCTAATCAATACAGGGGAATCGTAACAGGAGATTCTTTGAGAGCTTCAACTTTACATTGGACTGACAAGGGTCATAGATGACTTAAATTCTTCTGTAAAATTAAGAAATCATAAACTAATCTGGAAATTACAGGAGCATAAATTGGGAAAAACGGAAATTAAAGACAACAAACAAAGAAGTGTTTGAATCCGTTAAAGATTAGTGCGAGATTTTATTCCTTAGTTCAAAGTCAAAGGATTTACATTTGATAGATATTTAATCTTTTATATGAAGGTTTAGGATTATGATTGTTAATCTGCGCGTGCTTTATGATCTATACCGCACGCCTTGTGTGTAGACTTATCAAAGATTTTGTATGATTATAAGGTGCTATGTGGATCTAAATTGGAAAGAATTGTAGTCTTTTCTTCTCACTCTCTGAACCTTGATTTTACACGCTTTTTATAAGAACAATTTTACAAGAACACGAGGCTGAATCCTAAGAACAAATTAAGAACAATCCTAAGCCTCAGATTTCAGAAATTATTTAGAAAGTATTGGATTTAACAGATTTTAAACCTATTTTTAGTTGTTAAATAAAGAAACTAAGCGTATTAAGAACATTGCAAGAATATTTAAGCCTGAAATTTCCTTTCAAAAATTTAAGAAAAGCCCAGTCTGTACCCAAATTTACCAATTCTTATGATTCTTATCATTGTCACTGAAACTTCCACAGTATATTTTTTCATCAAATTTAGCTGAAAAAAGTATGATCACTTTTGTCACAAAATTAAACGGTGTTGAGCACTCTTGTGACCCATGTAATGAACATATTCACAGATAGTTAAAAGGTTGATAATCCTATCTGAGGAATCAAAAGTTTCAAAATAATTTTCACAATTTTGATCTTATATCATCCTTTCTTCTTTGGAAATAAATCTTCTAGATAGATAATAGTTATTTTTATTTCCATATTTGCCATAAAAATAATACTTTCTTTGGATTACAGGGGGCAGATATTTCCTATTCTATGATTAAAATTCAATTGCGATTTCAAAAAGGGACGTCCTATCGATGATTTGCAACTCATTTTAAGATTTTCAAGTCAATTAGCATTGTCGTTGCTGAAAAAAACTTGAATGAAATCGATTACACACACCTCTGCAAATAGTTTTTTGTCACTTCATCAACAAGATTGATGGCGCGCGTGCTGGCGAATTCCAGTTGTCGCAAACACAATAGACAAGCAAGTGGGAAAAAGTGCACTGTAAGGATGTAAAATTTGGGAAAAGACCAAATTTTGAGGCAAAATTTGAGAAATTTCAAAACATTTTGCCCTGAAAAGGGAAAAAAATTTCGATAAAATTGCACTATAAGGTTCGATTTTCAGTCAAATTTTTCCTACACTGTAAAGGTCCAATTTTAGAGACCTGATTTTTGGCCGAACGTACGGTCGAATGCCCCCCCCCCCGGGTAGACCCCCTTCTTACAGACCCGGCGGAAATATCGTCCCTAGTGGAAAATTATATTCCAATTGTTACCGCTGAAAATTATCAAATAAACAAATCCTCACAGTTTAATATTGTACTACTTTTTCCATCCCCACTGAACTTTCTTACTTGAAATCAATTGGATTTCAAGCGCCAGCCATGAAACGACTTCCAGATCGTTATTTTTACCCCACTGGCTGAAAAATAAGTATAATTTAAATATGGAAATGATTTTTTGACAAGTTTGTATGGGAAATATCTTTTTGGGGATGCGTTCAACTAAAATCCTTGACAAAATTTATAGAAAACAAGAAAGAAAATGAAAAACTCCTCATTAATATAAAATGACGTGCTAAAGATCTGTTTGAGGGGGGATTGTCTAAAAGAAAAAGGAGCTCCAAAAGTCACGTTGTCTGATTATTTAGTATTTCATCATTTAGCGCGAGTTTAATATTGAAAGGGTTTTATTAAGGGGTCTTAAAATTCAAGCAAAGTTTCAAAACGAACACAAAATCTACTTTCGAACAGACGTCACTAGACTACTATTAATACTGTCACAACGCACATTGAAACATCGCGACAGTTTGCTTTTATAAAAAACGTGTAAAAGTGTAAAAAAAGGCTAAATGATTGCAGCAAATTAATAACCAATGATAATGGCTCAAAATGAATTCCGTTTTAACTGAAAATAAATCAAATAAATCGCTAGCGGTCTTACTTTGGGGGTGTCAGTTTTGTCATCCCGTACAAATAAACACAATTAATCACATAGGTAAAAAATTTGTTGGCTTTATGTAATGAGGTAATTAAGGAGGTAGTTAATAGTTTTTCAATCAACTCTTTTTGAACAGGATAGTAATATGTGCTAAACATACGGCCGGATATTTGAAAAAACTTTCCGTTGGATTGGTGGATCTTGTACGTCTGAACTGAACTGAAAAATGTTCGTTTTCTAAAGTCAACAAAACTTTTGATAGTTGAGGTATTAGCTCGATTCAAGATTGTGGTGCATTTTGATATAAAATGTTCAACATCTTGGAATTCTGCGGATGTTCTTAACTTTCTAAATTCTGCGCCTAAAACTGTTCTTGAAATGTTCTTAACTTGTTCTTAATACCTTGGCAATAGTTTGTTCCTATAAAAAAACGTATACTGAAATGATAAAAATGAGAGTATAAAGGACATAAAGGGAATTACGACAGGAAGGCATGGTCACCCCTTAAATGGCACAATTATAATGTAAATTCACATTCTGTTTCAGAAACAGGTTGCGCAGTTTTCATAAAAGATGACTTTTTATGTGAGACAATGTCATGTCATTGACGAGGTCAATAGCAGAGCCGTCCTTAGTAAATGTTTCAAGGGAAAGGAACCTGCGGAGTGTAACCTGATAACAGATGTTCATAATTTTCTTATGCGCACGGTAAACCTCTGAAGGCGCTTGAAAATTATACATCTGAGGAAAATAGTCCTCCCAATGAAAATTCTACAACGAGAATCGTGTTGTGCGGCAGAAAGTCAAAAACTGATACGGCGTCCTATTCATAAACACAATCACGCAATTTTGTTGTCATTCCTAGTCCTTTTAGACGAACTCGGTCTTTACGATTTTGAGATTGCATATTCGTCAGATTGTTATGTTTTCACCCATCCCTTTAGAGCTTCAGCGTGGTGTGCAGAAAACAATCACAATCTGATCCCAGGTTAGCAGAGTGAGGTCTTTTAAAAGGTTTTGCAAAAAATCGCCGCAAAAGAACTATGCAGGAGCTAAAGAAAGGATCGAAAAAAGTCAATCGTCAATCAAAAGATATCAGCTGAATTTCATAATTGGCACCGTCGACCGCCAAAGGGGGCGCTAGACATTGACAGAATTTTGGTTTTTGTTTTCCTTATACAATAGAAATTTACCGAAAAACATAATTATTTAATGTCTATAAATAATCGCTTAAACACAAACAAACACAAAACATTCCTGAATTACGAAGACATGAGAAAAAGAAATTCAATGTAAAGGGTTTGGAACCTAAAAAAGATTCGGCCCGACAAAAAGGGAAAGAAAGAAAGAAGCAGTTGTAAAAAAAGTAAAGAAGGTTAACCAACAAAATTATAACCACCTATAAATCAAAGGTACACGTTTTACACCCCCTTCTCACAAACCCACTAGAACCCCTTCCCGTACTTGAAAAATTGGCCAAAATTTCGTCCCCATCGGAAAATTATACTGTAACATTTGCCCGGCCTGAAAATAATCAGATAAGTAAATCCTCATTTGCTAAATATTGTGCTATTTTTTCCATCCCCACTGAATTTTCTTGCTCGAAAACAATGGAATTTGAATCCCCAGCCATAAAAAGACATGGGAATATCGATCCCCATTGAGTTTTGGTCCGTTATCTTTGGTCCCACTAGCTAATAAAACTTCCACCAGGTTTTGTGAGAAGGGTGTGTTTTTAGTAGAGACAAAAAGGCCAGCCCTCCAAACAAAAAAGATTGAGGGATAACCAGATTCAGAAAAACGTCATAAAGATTTGAGGTCTGCAAAATGTTTATAGTAAATAAGAAAATCCTTTTCAACTTTCTTATCTTGAAGATAATCAATCGTGACAAGACCCTCCTGCCCTACCATTCGTTTCGTTTTTTCTGATTTCAATTTAACAATCGATCAATCTTATGAATTTGTTTTCCTGACATGTAATCATAAATCGTTCCCCGTCTTTTTGATGAATAAGAACATATTTTTAGCACAAGAATGAATTTTGAAATCTAGAAGATTGAGATCTCACCATCATTATTTTATCGTGGAGCACACCCCTTTTTGATTTATCTCTGAAACCTGTCGAAAAGACAACAAAGACTCTTGTTTTTCATAAAATAATTTTAAATAGATCCAGGCGGTAAGGGCACTGACCTTGACGGCCGACGGGGGTGTGCCACTGGAGTTCGATTGTTGACCCTGTCAGATATGAATTTTTGGTAAAACGGTGACCCTGTCAGAACGAAAAGTTGAGAATTTTGCAATTTTCACTTTGACTGAAAATTTTTCTATAATTTTTACCCTGAAAAATTGTCCAAATTATCATTATCATTATTATTATTAATTTATTTGTTAATGCAGGTACTATATCAGATATCTTCAGAGCCTAAAAAAGGAAAAAAGGGAACCTGACCAGCGGCACGTCCCATACCCAATTTTGCCTAAGTGCCCCCCCCCCCGGAGACAGCTATCTGAGCCGTCTTGAAAGGCAACACCGCAAGGATGTATTTGGGACTGATGAATTGCAAGTCTGAAAGTAAAAATCTGATGTATCTTTATAGTTTTGACTCGCACCCATTTTGTGGCATTTTGTTTCTTTTGTACATTGTGTAGACATGTCAGGATCATTTTAAGGTGGCTTCAGAGCAAAGTATGATATGTAATCAGACTACACTGTAAGCGTCAGGAACGTTCGGTATAATGCACTATAAGGGTACCTTTTCACTGCTCAAGGGCTGCGATTTAATCGAGCGCCCCGTTATGACGACGGCGTTATGCTCATAGTAAAAACATGTATGGGGTTATTTCTAGCTTTCCCCCACATGCCGAAGGCTCTTCCCTTAAAAAAGCGGTTGAATATTCAAATTTTTTGACTCAATGATGGCATTTCGAAATATGCAGTAAACTTAGCACTCCACGATTTTACTATATTGACTTTCCAATTGTGAAAAGGCTCTTGATGATAAATATGAACTTAATGAAACTTACACGTCTAATAATTTAAGACAAACATGATAAACTTTTGAAAATGAGATATAGAAACAGATAGAACTAATTACATAACTTCTACACATTACAACAATTAAAATAATTGTACATTGAATAATTTTAGTTGTCTTAATTGGCATAAGTTTTTCTAATGTTTCTAAGTTTCTCAATAGACTCAATCAACACATCAAAAAATTCAGTGGTTGATGTTTCCCCACCAATGTCCTGTGTTCTTGCTTTTCCAGAAGTTACAATTTTCTGGATGCACATATCTATCAAATGTGCATGTCTTGTAAGTCCTAAATGCCGTAACATAGCAGTCGATGCAAAAAGGACACTCATTGGGTTTGCAATATTAAGCTCAGCAATTCCTTTACCACTATTCCTTGTACCAGACTCAAAAACATTTATTTTTTCATTTGAATTTTGGCCTGATGGGATTCCTGGACCACCTACTAAGGCTGCAGCAATACTGGTAACAACATTTCCATAAAGATTTGGCATAACCATGACATCAAATTGCTCAGGTCGTGAAACCATTTGCATAGCACAATTATCAATGATCATATCTTGAAACTCGATTTCAGGGTACTCTTTGGAGACTTCTTTGCAACAGCTTAAGAATAGACCATCACTCATTTTCATGATATTTGCTTTATGTACTGCAGTAACTTTGCTTCGTTCATTTTGTCTGGCAAATTCAAAGGCATGTTTGGCAATTCTGGTAGAATGTTTCTCAGTGATAATTTTCATCATCTCAACAACACCAGAAATGTTTTCATGCTCAAGGTTACTATATTCACCTTCAGTATTTTCTCTAACAATCACCAAATCTACGTCACTGTGACGTGTTTTGACAGTTGGAAAAGATCGACAACGCACAATGTTAGCGTACAAATCCAAATCATGTCGAAGTGCAACATTAAAAGATTTTCCAGTGATTCTTCCAATGTCAGTGATCCAGTTACCTTTCAAGGCAACACCGTTACGTTGAATCGCCATCTTGACATCCTCAAAAGATGAGAGTATTTCTTCTGGTGTATCTCCAACCAAATCTACTTGTTCAAAGTCAACAGGTACACCTGCACTTTTGAAAACATCTTCAACTCCTGCAATCAGTCCTGGGTTAATGCCATGAGATGGAATGAGCGTAACAGTGTGCCTTCCACCATATGTAGCCGCAGGTAGATCACTGTGGTAACCAGAATGCTGAGAAACACTAGATGATAGAAGCGGTTGAAGGATCGGTCTCGCAAAATTTTTGCTGAAATTTCTTACTGCGGAGGCCGCCATCTTGAAAATTAAGATTAATGTTTTGAGAAGACACACCGTTCTGCAAAATAAACACACTTCTTTTTAGTTAAAAAAGCATACTTCAAAGGTACTTTCAAGCTTTTTGTACTTTGAATCGTTTGGGAAACGGCAAACTCAGAAGTTCATTGTGTGTACTTTTGGAAGGTGCTCAATAATTTTTGTAAACATCATGGCCGATTTCGAAAGTCAACTGCAAGGTTTGGTAAGTTTTTTTCCGAATTATTGTCCTATTTTGAAGTCCTCAATAACTCGCTTTGCTTGTTGAATGTAGTAGTGAATCTGCTAGATTGTATGAATTATGTTGAGGTGTACAAAGGCATCAAATTTTGAGCATGCATTATTTTGAAGATCTCCACCGTTTTGGGCTCTGCCTGCCGACGCACCGGACTTACAAACACCGGACACGCGAAAGTCCGGCGTAAATGAGAATTTTTTTTACCACCGGACAATCCTTACACCGGACTTAAGGAAGTCGGATGTCCGGTGTCGGAGAAGGATTATTTTACCACCGGACAATCAAAACACCGGACATGACCAGTCCGGTGCTTCTTAATTTTTGTTTCATAAATGTCCGGCGTCCAAAATTCTGTGTATTTAACACCGGACTGACACCGGACTTATTGCGTCCGGTGTAGCGAAAGGATACTTTTCACCACCGGACAAATACACCGGACAGTCCGGTGCGTCGGCAGGGTCCTCAAACAAACCCGTTTTTGCCTGCGTCTCCTTTTTTGGGACCTGTCCATATTCATTTGACAACACATAACATCAATTTGACGTTATCCTCTGAACCCCCACCCCCCCCCTCCCCCACAGATAACGTAAAGCCATATATGCCAAAAGTTGTCACCATTTTTCATTAAAGTTTTCCCGTTGTAAAGTCCGTAGTACGGAACAGGCAGTTAGTGACACTAGCGTCCTGCCAAAATGTGTATCAAAGATTAATGCTGCGAAAGGGCTATATCGTTTACTTGACTCTGAAGCAAAAAAATGCGCCGCAAAACTTCTAAAGGGATTCATGAAAAATAACCCGGCGCTTTTTACTGTAATGAAATTAACATTATCAAAAACTATGAGAAATTGCCTAAAATTTGAGCTATACCGTGAGAGGTCCTAAAGCCGACAGCCCAGCCTAATTCCGACCCCCCAAATAACTGTTATGAAAAAAAATTCTATGTTTACAAACATTCCCTCTCCAAGTTGAACGATAAACTATTGCTAGAACTCTCGAAACAAAACATCTAACAAGATAGCTGTAATGTCAAGATTTGTAAAAATAATTACCTTATAATTACCTTTTATTCTGGATCAGTTGCTCATGTTTAAAACGATAACAGTTTTGTAATAAAAGTGACTTGTGCGGGAAAAATACGAAACAACTTGGACTGGTTTCCATCAAGAAACAAACAGACTAAATTGTAAAAATGGCGCGAAGTTGAAAAAAGGGCGGATGCGGTAGCACTAATTTGAATAACAAACATCGAATCAATGAGGCGGCAACTATCAACGCCCTCTTTACCACCTATAAGTCCGGATGTTTATTTACGGAAGGCCCGCAATCGGACAGCTCTTCATTTAAGTGTACTCTTTGACGACATATATTATCTTTACTAGAATAGGAGCAAGGTGTCATGTAATACATAATAATTGTAATATACGTCGTCTATTTGTATTCTTATCATGTAATATATAATATAATGTAATATACGTCGTCTATATGTATCCTTACACAAAGTCCTGGCCCTGCAATCAAGCCAAGTGCCAGTGTAAATAGAAACCAGGCTTGATTACGTAACGTTTCAAAATGAGCACGCTCGTACACAGACCTCTTTTATATTCTCGTGTGCTTTGGAAAATCAAAACATCTCGTTACTTTTTATGATGCTTTTACTACTGTCATTTATGAAGTTGTGCATATTGGAATAAAAAAATATGTTTTGTTATAAGAAGCAATCATTGTTATTTGGTTCAATTGGTTCAATGTATCAAATCTCTCAGTTTAGTTGACACTTTGGTATCTTCGTTGCGTCACAGCGAAAGGTTTGTTTTTATTTTAGTTTGTATCTTTGAAAGACCCCATCGGCTTTAGGCTGGGCTGTCGGCTTTAGGACCTCTCACGGTAGTTGAACTAATTTGAGCCAAGCCAACCTTGGAAACTAATTTGAAGATCAACTTCCCAAGAAAAAGATCTACGGGGGAGACGGAACCCACTTAGATCCGCGCACCGCCGGATAGGCTATTTCTCGGAAATCTTGCCGGACCTCAAACAATGACCCATTTACATGCGCTGTCTCTGGAATTGAATGACAAAATTTGGTTGGTTGATATTTGGCTGCTGCACGTTCGCAATCTATTTTCTTTTGTCTCATTTTAAGTTTTTAAGTTTTAGTTGATTGTCTTGCATAGCTGTCAACTCTCCCGCATTGAGCGGGAGACTCCCGCATGTCAACGATTTCTCCCGCGTGAAGAAAATTCTGCCAAATCTCCCGCATTTTTGGAATTTTCTCCCGCATCTCCCGCATTTCCAAAAATTTTCTGATTTTGGAAAAACAAAACGGCGAAATTTCTGGATTTTGAAAGATCGGAACGAAAAATTCCCCAATTTCCCGAAAAAAATTTCCAATAAAATCCGATTTTACGAGAAAATTTCCTTGATTTCCCGATTTTCCGATTTTGAAAAATCGGATTATCGGGGAAAATTTTTCCGACTTGGAGCTCTCCCGCATTTTCGTGAGGCGAAGTTGACAGCTATGGTCTTGGGATCTTGAACTTAATTCAGGTAACTTTCATCCTTGTTGTTGAAATGTATCCTGTAGATGACTGATGTTGTTTTTTCTGAAAGCTAGATTTCCTAGTGTGACTAACTGACAGGGGGGTCTATGTACAATAAAGCAGCATATATCAGTCAAGAAAAAGTTCAAATTAGGATACCTTCAGCAATTTCTCCTACTTAGGAGAGTATCTTAAATTGGATACAAAAAAGTATCCAAAATAGCAATCAACATCCTAATTAGGATACTAAAAACCAAAAAACCTGTATTTTTCACCAACCAGAGGCATCCACGTCATCTTACCACTTCCAAGATGTAAATAATAAACAAATGAGATTGTGTACTGAATTTCATCGAGTTTGGCTGGCGGAAAATGCAAAACTATAGCCCAAAACCACTCAAAATGTGCTAACTAGCATACGCAAAAGCTTTTTTCGCGCGAAAATCACCAGGCCCCTTCTTTCTCTACGGCTACAATTTTGAAATTCGGACCGTAGCGGGCTGTTCCGTAAAAAGAAAAACAAATCTTTAGCTCGTGTTCGCAAAATTAGGCTCTGAACGGCAGATTATTAAGGATGTTAATTTTCAAGGAACCCGCCAGAGAAATTACTTGAAATTTTGGTCAGTGGTGCAAATCTCGATGAAGAAAAGGTTTGCATAGTTTTCCAAACAGATCAAAGCAGTAACCTCAAAAATTCAGGTCAAAGTGTCTGTTCTCCTATTTAGGATACCTAAATCTCCAAATTAGGCTACAACTCTTCTAAGTAGGAGAGATTGCCGACAGGTATCCTGATTTGCACTTGTTCCTGACTGTATATCATGGGGCGGGTGGGTGTTTTGAAAAAAATTTTGCTGCTTGGTATTTTTGTACTATACAGGGGGTGTTAGGGTCTAAATTCGTATTATCTGCTTAGCATCTGTGTAATATACATGGGGTTTTGGGGTATATTTAAGAGTTTGCTGGATAGTATTTTGTACTAAACAGTGGGTACAGTATTGGGGTATATTTGGGAGTTTGCTGGATAGTATATTGCAGTTTTTGTACTATAGGGGTGGGGTGGTGTCTAAAATCGAAATTTGCTACAATGTACTGATACATGCCATTGTTTTGTACATGGACCCCCCTGTATGGAAGTTGATAAAAATTGACCGTCAGTCGAACATGGTTTTTTTTCCTATCTACGATTTTGTGTTTTCGGGGGTTTTGTTGTTTGGAATTGATTAACTAACAGGTAGGGTCAGGGTTGCTAGTAACGGCTTGTCACTGTGTCAGGTGCATACTCAGCGCCTTGGGTCCTGCAGGGTTGCTAGTAAGGTCGTGGCTTCTTTATAAAGACGAAAGACAGATCTGAAAATTAGGGAAACTTTTTCTCCAAAATCAGAAAATCAGGGAAATTTTTCTCAAAAATCCAAAATGCATGAAAAAGTCAAACTTTTCAAAAATTGTGTGAGAGAAAGTGGAAATGCGTGAGAGTCTCACATCAAATCCAATGCTTGAGAGTTGGTACCTCTGGATTTAATAGTCTATATTCAGTCAGGGCCTCCTTGGTCTTTTATAACATTAGTTCGGATAGAATAAAAACATACCTGATCAACACAACCACACCGTCTGTCTTGCGTTTACTCTTTCCTTCCCAACAACTTTCGTTTTGGTTATGTAGGTTTTAAAATTCACAAGTAATGAACCTCTTATAGTTTTATCTCGTGGTGAACCGGTTTCCCCGATTTCCCGATAATTAAAAATTGGAACTTTCCCGTGGGTGCGATTGGGCGTACCGCCATTATGAAATATTTTTCGTGAAAATTTACCGTATTCTAACGCTAATATAATCTAGATAGGAAACAAATATTAAATTTGATTTTTTTTTGTTCGTATTTCTAAATTTCACGGTAAAAAGAACTTTTTACAAATGATTTTCTTTAACGGGCGTTGAATCGACATTGACATATTTAATGATGTCATAATCATTGCCGTGCATATTTTGTCAACATCATTTTCATTGGATAAATACCACAAAAATATACAAGATAAGTAAACATAAATTCATCGCCTGCTAGCGCAGCTTAGCCAAGCGCACTTGACACTTTTAAAAAAATTGATCCAGTAAAAAAAGGTTATTCCAATGTAAATTGCGTTCAGTTCTAAGGCGCAGGCAAAAATTTTTCAGATTCATGAGCCTCAATTTGAGTAATTGAAGCCAACTATTAAGCTGAATTATTTTAGCCCCCACGTTAAGTGATGAGATTTTAGCTCCCCCCAAGCAGGGGGGGGGTCGGTAGTAAAATCTCAGACATAATGACGTTTACTACCGTGGTGGTGTGACAAAAAATGGGAAAAATATTTTACTACCAAGGGTAGTAAAATACCAAAATAGGTGGTATCTATGTGTACATTTTTGAAAAACTTTTACTACCTGGGTAGTAAAACCAGATAAAATTAGCAAATTTTAGCTATTTTTTGTATTCTTTTTAATTTTTGGGATAACTTTTCTGAAAAAATCTGAAAATTTTTATAATTTGAAAAAAAATTCTGTTGGAAAATTGTTTACTGCAAACAAAAAATTCTCAATTTATTCTCAATTTTTTTTTCAATATGAAAAAGACTAATTCTAAGGGCAAAACATTAATTTTCGCACTAGGTGAAAAATGTGCCGCAGAAATAACAATTTTTTAAAGCTTTCTTGTAAAAGCTGTCCGAAAAGCAACCAAAAAATAGGTGGTCTCTATGTCAAATTGTCCCAAAAAATTTTACTACCAGGGTAGTAAAATACCTCTTCCAAGAATTTGGGTGGTGGTATGTAAAAATTCGTAAAAATCCTTTTACTACTCATATATGTCTGAGATTTTACTACAGACCCCCCCCTGCCCCAAGTACATAGGTCCCCCCAAAAAAGTGGTGTACTTCCAGCCCCCTCCTCTTTTAGGAAAAATTTAGGGTGTAGCCCCCCCCAACCACCAGGGGGGGGCTGACGCTATGATTATCGCGCGAGCTGATAGCGGACTAAGGTTATATGAAGATATTTTCAGTTATTATCCAAGGTAGGACAAACTATACATAGTTACCTGTATTTTTTAGTGCTCTTTACGATGATCAATATTTTTTTTAAATTCTATGTTTAAATTTTTCTACCCAGCCCTGTTGCTACCGTGAGTGGTCCTAAATCTGACAGCCCTGCCTAAATCCGACCCCCCCCCCAAATAACTGTTGTGTTATGAAAATAAATTCTATGTTTACAAACATTCCCTCTCCAAGTTGAACAATAAACCATTGCAAGAACTCTTGAAACAGGTCTAACAATATGACAATGTCAAGATGTCAATTAGATAAAAAATGTGTGAGTGTTGTAAAAATAATTACTTCTATTCTGTATTCTGAATCCGTTGCTTGTGTTTAACGCTAAACAATTCAGACAATTTTGTAATAAAAAATTATGTTTTGTATAAAAGCAATATTCTTATTGTTATTTGGTTCAATTGGTTCAATGTATCAAATCTCTCAGTTTAGTTGACACTTTGGTATCATTGTTGCGTCACAGCGAAAGGTTTGTTTTATTTTATTTTGTATCTTCGAAAGACCCCATCAGATTTAGGCAGGCTGTCGGATTTAGGACCACTCACAGTATCTCCGCGTGCCATATTGCTAAGACCTTTGCTTGAAATCAAAAGTGAAACCGAAATAATTTAGCGCACACCGTTCACGTAATATCGACAAAGTGAAAGGAAGCCGTGGCTGATATTATTGTAGATTCATCTAACCTCGACATGCGTCTTGTTATCTCAACATTGCTGTACGCTGGTCTTTTAAGCAAAAAATCAAACATTAACAAATACACACTAAAGTTACCAATCAATCAGTAAATTGTACTATCCCTATCACGTCACAGATTATTGATATGAAAAATGTTAGTGTTTGAAAACTTTAGCAATGTAGTTATTATCACTAAAAAACTAATTAGTATGCTTTCAACGAAGATATCCAAATCAAAACAACATTTTTTTCATGTGAGGAATTTTTAGTAGACCTTTTTACTGTGAATCAAAAATAATAAAAAGAACTCGGTTTCCTTTTGAATTTAATGACCGCCTTACTGCCAACCCAACTCTGCTCTGCCATCACGGCGATTGAAATGAAAAACAGGGAGTCGTATGTGCGTGCAGCCTCTTAGCGCCTAGAGCGTGTGTTTGTGATGAATAAGGACAAGGAAACCAGGCTGCCTTAGCGCGCAAATTATTTTTATCATGTGACTTGAAGCGTATTAAAGTTGTAAAATTTTAATGATGGACACAAGACTGCACAAGAACATTTGCATTCGTTTCATGTGTTGTGTAAAATTGCTTCTCTCATTTGGCTGTTTTTTTTCATGAAAGAATTGCAATGTTAACTGAACTTCTTGTTTGATAGATGAACTTGTTCAATGAGAATAAAACTAAGAATTTCATTAAAGGTTTGTTTTAACTATTTTGCTGATCCGGTGTCGAGGTTAGACGAATCTGACACCTGATCTGCAAAATAGTCAAAACAAACCTTTAATGAAATTCTTAGTATTATTCTTATGATGTCGTAATATTTGAGAAAAAAAGGAAATCCACCGGGAAGTTTTGAAACCACAATCGATTTGTAAGTGCTCTAAAGTAGGCTGGAAGGGTAGAGTTTTAACTCTGAGTTTTAACATGAGACTTAAGACTTAAGACTAGGATCTGAGCATCCAAAAGTTCAAAAAATGGTCCAATAAGGCTCATAATATAGCATAGAGGTCTATAAACCCGAGCCAAATTGAAATATCCGATTGAATATGAGAGATGGCCCAAAATCAACTTTCTCGCCCGAACTCCAAATTTCAAAAAACAAGGAAATAAGCTTAATTCTCAATAGATTTCGACCATGATTGTAGAAGTTCAGTAAACATTGCAAAATTCTTTCAATAAAAAAACTAGCCTCGATACCCAAGCTGTAAAGTTTTTTATATTTTATGTTCTGGTTTACGACCTGGTCTTCCAACAACAAAGGGCATATAGAATTGCCTTCATGCTAGAGTCAATTCTTGTAGAGGAAAAATTAAACAGATGAAATTTAATGTGTGATGATAATCTAACTAGTCAAAAGGCAAAATCGCAGATATAGTATTTCACTTGAGGGATCGAAAATATGTTTTGTCCTTGGTCTCTTTTGGTTGATTACCATTCAAATTCATTTGATTGTCCACAGGTGTCGCCCATATATTAGCGAGTTTATGTATTTGCACTTTTGAGGACGGTAGAGTGACTGAAGCGATTTGGAAAAACCCGCAATTCCGCCCCGCCAAATCAAGAACGGTAAAAGTGCTGATTTACCGTCGTCCTCAGTTGGTCATGATCTAGTCAAATTAGAACCTTACCGTCTCCGTCGCTGAAAAACACACATACATAAACTCGGTATTACTAGAACTTAAAAGAAAAACCAGAATAGTTTACCATGTAAACCAGTTATTAAAGCAAAGACAAAAATCTATCTATTTCCACATATTTTCCTGGTTTAGGGTTCTGCTGGTGCACTGCAAGTAGGAGCTGCCCTTCAAGAAGATGCATCAAATTATACCAATACGGTAAGGCTAGCAATACTAAAAATTTTTGTAACCTTCTGTTCAGCTAAAATCTCTATTCTCTATCTCTATTCTCTCCAAAAATAATACTGTAGATTTTATTGTCATTTGTTATTGGCATGGTGACAACTTTCTCATCATTCACAACAATGAGCTAAAAAGAAGAACTTATCAAAGACTTCTCCATCATTTTTATTGATTACGCTTTCACATTTTAGTCGCAAGTAGAGCAATTTTGGGCCCTGAAAACACACAAATATGCAGAAGTTTATATGAAGGTATGAAAGAACAACCTGTAATCAGCATCTTTTACTGTCATGTCACTTTGACAAACTAAATCACAAAGCTTCTGCCTGTAGCATTGTTTTCTAACCTTTTTCAAAGTTTTAATGAATTTTACTATGGTATTTGTACTGTTTGCATGAATAGTGACTGTTTAAAGATGTTTCTAGCCAAAAGAGCAATTAAACAATTTTTTTGAAGATTCTCTAAGAATAGTTTTATTTCAATCAATTTAGACCTCTTTCTTTATCACCTTTAGCTAATTGAGACGGTGGATCCAAAGCTGATAAAACTGACCAAGTAAGGTTAAGTATCTATAAAGATATTCAAGTGACCAAGCGTTTTTTGAATTTAAAAGTAGAGTTTAAAAACAACATGCATGATATGTAATATTGAATTGTATTACATTATATAACATGTAATGACGTTGTCTTTTTCGTTTAAACTTTCTCACTCTCGTTTTTATCTTTTTTTCCTAGGTTCGATGGCATAATCTATCGACAATTCAAAAGATATTTTAAAAGTTTAAAGGTGAAGTTGAAGATAAATTTTCTTCTCTGAAAAAAGCCTTATTTTATTGATTGTGTTTTCTTGTCTAGTACAAATACCGGGTTACTCAAAGCCACTTTTCCAAATAGGTTTCTTTGACAAAAAACCTGGAGATGAAAAGCATTTTGCTCAACCATGTTGTTTTTAAATTGTAAATTTTGTTGACAATGGATTATTTGTCTGTAGGCAGCAACTATTTTATGAGTAATGACTACTGCTAATTCTCGACATCTAAAGATAGTAAAAATATCGAGGAGATCATGTTCAAAAATAGTGTGACATTTAGGGAACTCAAAAATTGATAAAAATATAGTATTTCTTGAATAACCTTGGGAAATATTTCAAATAAAACGTTGAAATTTTATATGATGATCGGTATTTACACAAAGAACATATTTTGATGAAAAAAAATGGTAAAATGAGTAAAATGTGTGGCTCCAGGTCCAAATATGTCCAAATATATGTTTTGTCAGCCACCTCAAAGGAGGAAATGGTTTGTTTGAAAATGACACTTGAGTTGAATCGGTAACTAGAGGTATCATATTATCTCAAAACAGATAAAAGAGCAACATTTTGAAACTGGTTGGTTTCAAAAAGCCACCAGTGTTGTCAGCCACATAAACGACTCATAGCTTATCTTGAAATATCTTGTAACCTAGTGAGCCACTTAATTTCGCTCCAAAACAATTGGAAAGGTTAATCGTTCTACTTATGCTTGGTGAAAAAATAAACTGTTAGCCACCAAAAATACTCATTTTATTAAAAAAATTGTCAGCCACTTTGAAAATGTCACAAAACAGGCCTTTATTTTTGAACACGATCAGGAACTGTAGGGATTTCGTTCTTTTTTGGTGCGCGATGAAACTTTTAAAGTATGATTATAAAAATAATTATATCTTGTATCCATTAGATTGATGTTCTCAATGTTGATGACTTTAAGAGTGACGAATCCAAAAAGGTACATGACTTGCTTTTGAATTAAATAATTCTCTGAAGAAGAAGAGACTCGTTGAAGAAATAATTATTTTAAAAACTAAAGAAACATTAATCAAATTTATGGCATCCTTCTTTCCTAGTACTCGTTTGTGTTAAAAATTATGCGTAAGTGCGTTAAGTGTACCTAAGTGCGTTTATCAGGTAGGCTCACTTAATATAAACTCCATTTTAAGTACCCACTCTACAAGGTAAAATAAGAGAAAAAAGTTCGGCGTAGTTAAACGCGAAAGAAAAATTCCCCTGTTTTAAAATTCAATAATAATTGAATAGTGTTTACACCCATAGTCTTTGATGATCGTTTCGAATTGTCAAAATTTATGATACCTGTGTTTAAGTGGAAGGCACCTACCGTTTGAGTAAAGGTCTTATCTGATATATTCCCTTACTCTCTTAATCGAGTAGTAATGTAATTTTACGAGTGTCTTTTCAGATTTGGAGAAAGTTTTGTGAATCATTCAAAGGAAAAGTCGAGAATTACAACTTTGGATCACTATTGAGGTAATATTTCATAATGGTTTTACATTTCAATATTCTCAAAAAATATACATTCAAGTAGTTGGAGATTGGAAATGATTTAGGACTCAAGCTAACCGTAGATTTCCATAAAAATCTAATGGTTTTTTAGTCTGATAGAATTAGCTCAAAAATGGCCTAATCTTCAAAATAATAAATTTGGCAAAAGCTTTTGTTTGGATCCTAGAGAACCGCCAGAAGAAGCAAAGCCAATTCGAAAATTTTTAGATCCATTTCGGGGCATTTACAAAACGCCCTTCTAAAAATTCGTTTCGCCGACTTAATTACATAGTCACGCCCATCAATACACTGGGCTTACAAAGAATTCGCAGGCCTATAATCTATAATTCCCTGGACTTAATTTTTCATTCGCCAGCTTATCAAAAACAAGCAAAACCCCTGATTTTGGGGATCTATTGTATAATGTTGCGAAATGACCATGCATCCGCTATTTTCCTTGTGACGTCACCAACTGGCCAGTGAGATTTACATTTTCAAACCAGGCTTTTACTAATTTAAAATTTAAGGCTCAAAGGGCTTTGATGGCTATAATTTTACCGAGTCAGCATCTTTCATCAAAACTTGTTATCTAGCCATTGAAACCTTATGAACGATGCCATTTTTAATTATAACGTTTCAGCCTAGTTTGAAAAAATAGATCTTGGCATCTGATGACGTCACCTGTAAGGATGGTGGTTTCTGGCACTTTCAGGGGTCAATTATTGACAAACCTTTTTTAAGGACACTTTTCCATGATCTTCAGAAAAAGGGTTAAAATTTATTTTTGAAAACCTTTTTTTTAAATTTTGTTTACCAGGGTTTGTACTGGAAATTGACGTCTCAAAAGATATTTCAAAAAAGGGTTCAAATTTTTCAAGTGAACTATAGGCTTTAGTTCTATAAAAGGGACCTTTGTGCAAAGTTTCAGCCAGAGATTTTTATTTCAATGTAAAAAAAACATGATTATACTAGACAATTTTTTCTCGCGGCAGATAAGGCCATAATTTCGAGCCCATTTTTTGTGATTTTTATGTCAAGAAATGAAATAAAAATAAGTGTAAAAGGATCTATTTGTTGTGGAGGTCTCCACAAATCTTTTTTGTGAAAATTCGGTTCATTTCTTCCTGTGATTAGCTTAACAAAATTATTAAATAATACTGGATTTTTTAAGATCTGCAGTTCATCTGTAAATGATGAATTTATGGCACCTGTTGTAAAATGCACTGATGATTGTGATTGGACTTTCACACTATTTCGTTATAGAATCGACTGTAATAAAGATTTTTCAGAAGATAATACGTTATTAGGTAAGCAGGTTTCATTTCAGCGGTTCATTTTAAGTTCTACCCCGGAGAAAAATATACACAAATTGTTCGATTTGTAGCTGATTTTTTTAATTATTTACATATTCATAAAAAAAGTTGATTAAATTGATGGATATAGATGGTTTGATTTTTAAGTTGTTTTTTACATAATTTTCCTTTTTCATATTACCAGTGACACGTATTCAATTTTACGCCATCGAACTTGCACGAAATAAACGAGGCTTGAATAAATTCTTTACAAGAAATGCAAATAAAAACCAAGAGGAAAAACTGCTGACTCAGCAAATGAACGAGCTGAAAACTGAAGAAGAAAGTTGCAGGTAGCAAAGACTGGGACTAGTCTTTTTGAAATTTTGTTTTTACTTCAGTATAAGTCGCTTTTGTATATTTTTGTATCACTTTGTTTTGATAAAGGGAAAAGATTTGGTTGTTCTAAAATGAATTTATGAAAGCAAATAAATCTCCTTTCCAATAAGCAATATAGGTGTTATTTATAGCCTCAATGGTTTTTCTCAAAGGGCTTTTTGGATCCTAATGGTATACTTCCATACAATCTATGTTTACAAATTAAAATATTTAGAGGTTTGTCAAGAAATTTGAAAGTTACCAAGTGTTTTTTATATCCATGAAGAAAAGAGTAATATTTTCTTCTGTTTTAAAACAAGAATTTTCCCATGCTTAACACTTTCTTCAACTGTTCTTCTTTTGTCTGTTTTTGCATTTTGATTGCTCGTACCCACGATTTTTTTGTTTTGTTTTACCACTTATAGAGTAGTGCTAATGCTGTTTTTGCATTTTGATTGCCCGTACCCACGACTTTTTTGTTTTGCATTATCACTTATAGAGTAGTGCTAATGCTGTTTTTGCATTTTGATTGCCTGTACCCACGATTTTTTTGTTTTGCATTACCACTTATAGAGTAGTGCTAATGCATTTTTAATGGATGGCAAGTTGAAATTTTTGTTTTGTAGAAATATTATTTTTCCTTCTTGTTTTTCTGATGAAAGTGAAAAATTCCCACCGGAGTTCAATAGAGTTCCTTTTAAGCATAGAATAATGTTACCAAACTATACCAAACTGTTTTTGCAAGTTTCTCTATCATATTTAACCAGTAACTCAGATAATTATTCCGGTGAATATTATTCGTCAGGTAAGGTTTGTAAGACATTTTCTTGTATTGAAGGTTTTACAATCTTTGAACCGCTGTTATGTTTTCTTCATTTGATGAAATGCTCTTTTCCTGGATAACTGATTTTGAATTGTTCCCTTCTTTGCTCTCCATATCAAATCTGTGTCGAACTACTCTTATACTATTCACATTGGTAATATTTGTGGATGTTTCGGAGTTCTGAATTCTTCTTCTCAGCATATCTTTTTTGTGGCTGTAAAGAAAGACAGCTGCCTTGATGCTTATCGTGAAGATATAAATTCGACCTATATACATCAGGATCTTTATTGTCGACTGAGAAATCAACCTCGAAACCACAAAGTACATTACAATGTGGATTAACATTGGAATTGATGTCAAAGCGGTGAGAAAGAGTGTCGTTTTTTGTAGCTTTTTGACGGTGATCATAGTTCGCCTTGACGAAGAAGTTAGGGAATCATCGGTTGATGCGGCATAAACATTGACCTTGTAGGCTTTGTAAGCAAGTACCAATGACCATATATTCATTGTTATAGAAAATAACATACCAAAGCCAATGATGATCTTAGATTCAAGCGCCATTGCTAATACAGGTTCTAATATAGACAGCAGAATCAATAAGACTAATGTACCAATGACCTTTCTGTTTTGTTTCTTTTTCGAAGCCGGTGTCTCGATTACTCGTATTCCCTTAATTTTCATCATGTTCAACTTCATAATAACCATTAGAGATGCAACAGAGAGTTTTGTTGTAATACTATGGAAAATGTAATTCATTTTGATAAACGAGCATCGACTTCCAGCAATTTTTTTATCCTCTGTCAATGCAGTGAAGATGAAACCCACTAGTAAACCACAATTTGCCAAGAAGAAAACTATAAATAGTTTAGCAGTGATTTTTTTATATTTCTTTCTGTAAATCAACAGAGCAATTGTAAGTACTTGCGCCAAAAGTGAAACAATGTAATACAATAAGAAGATAATATTGTCGTCCCATCCTTCGTCAAATTTTATGAAGCATTGTTCTTTCAATGTGATAGTGCTTGTGTTATTTCTGGTAACCATAACTCTTCTTGTTTTTGTGTTACCGGTTTCCTCAGAAATCTCTTTTTTCGGGATAGCTCAACAGTGAATTCCTGAACTTTTCGGAAATTAACACTATCGTCTTTGATACTCCGCAGAATTCGTCCAAATTTATTTTTGAAATTTATTGTCTATCTTTACTGTTTATCATTCCACTTTATTTCATACGTAAAATTCACCAACACAGGAGTTGGCACTTATTTGATATAGTGCTGATATCAACCTAACTTTTCTGTTATCTCCCCACCTTTTAACTCTTCTCTTTACTGGGTTTTCCACAATCGTTCCATTGTTGCCTTAACAATAGATTTTGAAAGATCTCGAGCCACTTACTGCATACTGTACCTCAATTTTTCTCACTAGAAAATTAAATTGAAATTTATTCAAAGGTAAACTAGAGTTAAAAACAAAAACAAGACGAGTGCTCTAAATTTTGCTTTCCCTATTTTTGTTTCTACCCTTATTTTTAATTATTTCAGCTGCGTTCATGAAGCACATCCTTTTTTTCATACCTCGACAATATTTAATCAATTTTTTTTCGAAAAACAAAATACCTTAAAACTCTGAGCTTTCTACAATCCTTAAATGACAAAATTCTTAATGTGTAGTTTTAGCCAGTGGTTACAATTAGCGGGAGTGAAATGGAAACCACGGGGTGAAATTCACTTCACAATAAAAGTCATAATATTTGAGAAAAAAGGAAAATTCCTACGAAATCTTATAACCACAAACGCTTGGGAAGCGCTCTAAATTAGGTAGGAAGGGTAGAGTTATAACTAGTAAGTAAGTAATGAATTTATTTGTCTTAATAAGCGAGACGAGCTACCACACTCATAGACATAAAGTTAAACTAAGGAGCCCCCCCCCCGGGGGGGGGGCACTCGATTTCGAAACGACGGTATATGCCGCGCAAAATCTGCTTTTTAAAATCGCACCCTTACAGTGCAGTTCAATATGGCTGAAAAGGTACCCTTTCAGTGCATTTTCTCTTGATTCACTAAACCCATATAGTGCGCTATATTTCTCAGCTGTAAATCTGCGTGAAAGAAGAAGATTGGGAAATTTTCTGTTTCAAAGAAAAACTGAGAAAATTATTCTTGTCAGCTGTAATTGTCAGACAATAGAAACTTTTTCAAACAAACGAGAAGTAAAAACCTTTCTTTTTAACAATTATTTCGAATTTGTTTTAAAATTCGATCCTTGTAGTGCAATCTCACAGAAACACACCCTTACAGTGCATTTTTGGATGCTGTAAAACCCCACCCTTAAAGGGGCTCCTCGCTTAAAAATGATAACAAGACACTCACTTCATAATCATATGAAAAGCAACTTCCCAAATTATTAGCACGCAAAACTCTTTCTTCGCTCCATAATTACAAATTATAAATTTTGATGTTCACTCAACTTTCAGAAATTTCAAATGGCTTCTGAAGGCCTTCGAATTTTCTCGCGCTTTTGTCGCACCAAGTTGTCGACACAAATGCACCGGAAAATTACAGTACGAGTGTAGAGGCCAGCTCTGGTTTGAACAGTCTAGAATCCGCGCTCTTCTCCTAAGAAAAACCCTTTGCTTGGAGTTGAGTTGCAGGTTTATGGAGAATCGGTATCGGCTTCAGAGCTCCCAATGAGCCCCGGTTGTGTTGGTTTCAGTCAGACGGAGACGCCATACTGTTTTCAGAGGAATTTTTCGATATCTCTACAGGAACTAGCAGTAAGTTTTATGTTCTTTGAATATGCTGTTAGGGGTTTTTGGACCAATATAAAGTCTGTCCAGATATAATTGGCAGTGGAAACAAGAATGCCTGTAACTTTTGATAGTTAAATATAATTATGGAAATTTTTTTTGCTTGTTTTAGAGAATCAAAAGCGCTATATTTGAATGTATTTTTGTTTGAAAAATTCGCGATTTGTAGTGGTTAAATTTGCGATTGTAAAAATTGAGCTTTTTTTCTACTTATGCTATAACGTTCATTTTTACACCAGTGGTAGTTCAACCTTGGGTTAAGAAGTTTGATAAATTTCAAGGCAAACAGAAAAGTCCTTCGGAAGATATGGGACCCGAAATACCCCTTGGTAGCAATTTTCTGTGAAATATCAAATCTCCAGGTTATTACTAAAAACGGGGGTAGTGATATGATTGATAAAACAGTTTTTCGATCATAACACATTTTACGATATTTTTAATGACCTCATAGCCAAACTATGTTTAGTGTTTTGGGAATTAGCAAAGTTCTTTAATGACTTAAAAATAACGAAGGCAATATAAATTCATGCTTATCTTTTCAATAAAAACAATTATACTGTGATTTCACTTCGTTTCGAAATAATCAATGGTCGTGTTCACACTACAGACCTTCCTTAATAAAAATGTAGTTAGGAGAATCTTTTGTTGACTACAATACAGAACGTGCATTTAACAAAGAGTCGAACACGTAGTATTGTAATTTTTAATCGATCTTCCTTAATTAAGAGTCGTAAGCTCTATTGTCTTAAGGGTAGGGTAGAGGCTTCCCTTAAAACAAAAGATTTTATTAAGGAAGCATAAACAAAGAATGCGTGCAGTGAACAAAAAGTTTTACGATTTCAAAAACGAATGAACTGAGGAAAAAATTAGAAATAGTGCAAACGGTGTTGTTGATGTGTAAGATGAATGCAGTTAATGAGTAAAACCATTAGAACAAATATGTTTCCGGATTTCAAGTGATGTATGGATACCAATATCGACCAATCACAGGTGAAATCGAAACTCTCAATAAAAAATCAACCAATGAGAAGCCTAAAGCAAAATCAATTACCGTGTTATAATAGATCTCGTGAACCTACAAAGAACTGTAATAAACCAGTGTATTCATCCATCATAAATCTCTTTGTTTAACTTTGATAGATTTAATTAAGTAAACTTTCCAGTGTGAACGCGCCCAATGATACCAATAATACCAATGCACCAACACTTAACATTTTCCAACTTTTAATTGCACTGTTCAAAAAAGATAACATAACCCCCGTTTTTAGTAATAAGTTAGAGATTTCATATTTCACAGAAAAGTGCTACCAAGGGGTATTTCGGGTCCCATATCTTCCGAAGGACTTTTCTGTTTGCCTTGAAATTTAACAAACTTCTTAACCTAAGGTTGAACTACCACTGGTGTAAAAATGAACGTTATAGCATATAAGTAGAAAAAAAGCTCAATTTTTACAATCGCAAATTTAACCACTAAAAATCGCGAAATTTTCAAACAAAAATACATTCAAATATAGCGCTTTTGATTCTCTAAAACAAGCAAAAAAAAATTTCCATAATTATATTTAACTATCAAAAGTTACAGGCATTCTTGTTTCCACTGCCAATTATATCTGGACAGACTTTAATACCAACTTTTTTTTCGATACCAATTTTTTTTTCAATACCAACTTTTTTTTAACACCAATATTTTTATTACAATTCCAAAGTTGTAAAATACAAATTTTTGCCTCGATGAGTAACCATTCAAGTGTAAAGGGACCCTTAATAAAATACAAGAACGAGAGAGATGGTGCGGAAGCACATACGTGGAATTCCTGGAGCATCAAGAGCTGCTGGGATTATTTTTTCCTATCCGATAAGATCGGCATCTTTTATTTCAAAAAAAGTATTTGAGTAAAAAAGAAAACTCCCGCGAAATCTTGTAGCTACAATTTAGATTTCCAGAATACCTGACAGAATTTAGTTTAATACCCCACGGATAGTAAAACCACAAAACTATAAAACCACAATTTCCCTATGTTGTTGACAATTTTACCATGTGAATGAATTCACCGATCAAATACACGCGCAATGCATTTTTGCGCATGCGTGTTATAAGCCTCGAGTAATCGAGACAAAAAAAAGTTAATATCGAAAAAAAAAGTTAATATTAAAAAAAGAAAAAATTTAAAAGTTGATATCGAAAAAAGTTGGTATTGAAAAAAAAATTGGTATCGAAAAAAAAAAAGTTGACATCAAGAAAAAAGTTGGTATCGAAAAAAAAAGTTGACATCAAGAAAAAAGTTGGTATCGAGGGCCAGGGCAAACCAGTCCAACATTTCATCCAACGTGATTTTCCAAAGTTGGATGAAATGTTTGATGGAAAAACTTGCGTTGGATGAAGCGAAAATCAAGGCCGGGGCAAACCGATCCAACATTTCATCCGACATGACTTGGAAAAAAATGAAAATTCAAAAAAATAAAGAAAAAAGTACCACCAAACCAATCCAACACGAAAAATTACACAATTCAATGAGAGAGCTTCTTTGATATCGCCGCAAATGTTGGATGAAATGTTTGATGGCGATCAAACTTCATCCAACACCGTCCAACACGATTTTTTTCTTCTTTTTTTGAATCTTTTTCTAAAAATTTGAATTGACGCAAACCGGTTCAACATTTCATCCAACATCAGGAAAACGACATGTTGGATGAAATGTTGGATCGGTTTGCCCTGGGAATGAAAATAAGTTAAAATCTTCACTCTGGGTTGGAGAAAAAGTAACCGACGTGTATCCCAAAATGATTTTACCCCGGGTTGAATCGTTCTTACGTTTCACCCCAGTAACGTGTAACATCCAAGACTTTAGTCGCTGTGTCACTGTGGAAATTTGAGTTTTATCGTTTCTTCATCATCCACAATATGAAATTAAATTCCGTAAAAATTTCTTCCCTTAACGAATGTTTTCTTGCCGATATGAGTGCCTTGAGTGTTTTCTGGAGATTTTTTTTCGGAAAAACACTCAAGGAAAAATGAAAAATCAAAAACAATTGTACACCAAAGTTGATGAGATAAAAACGAGGCTCGGAAATCCCGAGTCAATAAACCGAGTTTGTCATTTTGAAATATCATGACATCATTCTCAATTTTGTAACTCAGTTTTTTTTCATGCTTATAATTTTCCCTTTTTTCTTTGATAACTTTGATGTTTCGAGTTATTTCTCGTTTCAAGTTAATTTTAGTCACCCCTTGTCTCACAGCTCTGGTGGAAATTTTCCCGACAGTGGAAATATTTTGTGTCATTTTAATCATCAGTACCCTCTTCGCCAATTTTTCCTCCTTCTCAACACAGCTCCTATTTATGCAACCACCAACATCAAATATCTCTTATAAAATGCATCCTTCAACCGGTAATTTCTTATTCTTTCTCAGGGGTGAAAAAGTTTAATTTCGTACCAATTATGCAATTTTACAACGGAATTCAGGCTGTTAAAAAGCAAGTGAGACTAATTATTTCTATTTTCGTTTTTCACCCTTTCCCTTTTTTACCTCTTTCCTTACTTTGAGAAAAACAAATATCAAAATATTTTAGAAAATTATATACCTACACACTATAGCGCTTCGAAGAAGCTCATTTTTCCTTCTTTTTTTTCTTGAACGAATATAAGGGCGTTTGAATATCTTTCCAACGACACCAAACTTTTTACTATATACAACAAACGCTTGAAAAGTTATCAAATCAAAAATAAAAACGCTTGACACCTTTTTGATAAAGACTTTATAGTAGATCTGATGATCTGATGGAGTGATGAAAGACTCTTAAATCGGTTTAGGGTACAAAATTTTTTACTATACATTGAAATTTCATATCACTACAGAATACTCAATATTATATGCAAAATATTACAGAAATTAATATTATTATAAATAGCATAATAGAGGTCCCCCAGCAGACCCAAATTTCACACATTCACGCAACTTTTTTCCGAAATTCACGCATTCACGCAAATTTTTCACGAGTTTCCGAAAAACTTCGGGAAATTTGCACATAACCGGCGGAAAAAGAAAAAAGAGAAAATTCACAAATTTATACAAAAATAGCGCAGATTCGCACATTATCGCAATAAAGTGCATTTTCACGTTCACGCAAGTTTTTTCAATTCGCGCGTTTTTTTTTTCAATTTTAACGCATTCACGTCCAGCCGAAAAAGCGCATTAATACGCAAACCGCTGGAGGGCCCCATATTACAAATCAAGGCAATATAATAAAACTAGCCGTCCCGGCGTCGTCCGAGACGACTTCTTACTCCTTTTAATACGCTCGCTTCGCTCGCTTTTCTATTTTTCAGAAACTTGTAGGGATTTGTATACAAATGTACTTATTTTGCGAGAAGAAATGTTCTTAAATTTAGGCCTTTTTCGTAAAAATTGATGTTTAAAATTTTTAAGGGGACACTAAAATTAATGCACATTAAAAAATATGGTGAAAGTATTTTTAGTTGAATTTTGATTTTTCTTCTCCTTATTAAATTGTATAAATTTGTTATAATTTCTTTTGTTGAAAACCTTCAAACAATAATGTTCTTGACTCGCTAAAAATAATGCTCATGCAAATATTGGTGAAAATTGAGTTAAAAATTTCTCGCGAGAAATCGGTCATACTTTAAACGTGCTTTTTTTTGGGTTTTTGGGAGAGGAAAGACTATTATTTTCCTCACGCAAGGATGAAGATAAAAAACAAATAGAAATTCAAATTCAGTATTAGAGGTACTTGGCAACACCGATCACTCCAAAGACCACAGTGCTTTACGGTGGAATATAAAGAGTGCCTTTTTCAATACCTCTTAACAGAGTCAACAATTATTTAACAATTAAACTCAATGCGTAAGTAAAAGCGTTTTCATTTTGCTATCTCAATAGAACAAAAAATAGCAAACATTGATTAAAAAATTTCATAATTGAATTGGGAATAAGTCATCAACTTTTCTCATATTGTCAAGTCCATTAAATTGAAATGTTTTTATCAGAGTATCAAATAGAAGGGAAATGTCATCGGAGCTTTATTAATCTCAAGGGTAATCATAAATATGATGTCTTTTTGAAAACTCAAATTTTATCTTCGACGTATTCCCATGTGAATCAAAATTATTTCATAACCGACATAAACTTTTTTTTAAAAAACTATAAATTATGCTGATAGTGCTATTGCACAGTCAGTTGTGTTTCTCCATCAAGGAGAAATGTGCTCTCTTGAATGGAAGTGCACTTGGCGAATAGAATTGAATATACAATCAAAAAGGCGCGAAAAAAATTGCCGTGTATTTAAAAATCGCTAGCGAAAAAGCCTCATGCGAGAATGGGAGAGTTCCGATTTAAGCGTATTATAATATAGATGTTAAAAGAAACATTTTCAAAGATGAAACCAGCCTGATTTTGTAAATCCCTTCTCCAAACTTCAAACAGTCGTATTTTGAAAAAAACTGAAGCTTTTAAAGAACCAAAAAAGCCACTCGAAGAATTTTTCGAGGATAACTCTATCCTGGGTAATTGAAGATTGATGTAATAAGACAATTGATGAATGACAACAATAGTATGAAAATGCAGAAGAGTACAAGAACAACTCGATAAATTCAAGAAATTCGGCGATTCTCGGCTGTTCTGGCGATTTTTAGAAAGTTCCTGTACCAAAATCAGTTTCATTGAAAATTGAACCATGCTTGATCGTGGACAAAGACATAAATAAAACGAAAAAATCTAATGAAAATCTGCAAAAACGGCAATTTCCGGCATTTTCGGCCGGAAAAAAAATTTCTCAAAAAATCGAAGTCGGTCATGTTTTGAGCATTGCGAATACGCATCTTTCTGCAAAAAATCAGAAAAAACTAAGTATGAAAATTCGAGAAAATGTCAAAAAACCGGTTTTTCCGGCATATTTCCAGCATTTTCGGCCGGAGAATTTTTTTTCGAAAATCGGGCTCCGTCACGTTTTAGGTATTGTCATTTTGCATCAGTGTGCAAAATTTTATAAAAAAATATAAAGTACAGCTCGAGAAATTCAAGAAATACTGTCTTTCCGGCGATTTTTAAATAGTTCCGGCTTCAAAAATCAATATTATTGAAAATTGAAACATGCTTGATGGCGGGCATTGCTAGTAATAATGTTTTTGAATGAAAAAAACAACTAATTATAAGGAAAAAGTCCAATGAAAATCCAGAAAAAAAACCGGCGATTTCTGGCATTTTCGGCCGGAAAAAAAAATTTCTCAAACAACGGACTCGGCCATGTTTTGGGCATTGTTAATACGCATCTTCGAGCAAAAAATCAGAAAAAACTAATGATAAAATCTCGAGAAAATGTTTTTCCGGCATATTTCCGGCATTTTCGGCCGGAAAAAAGTGTTTTTCGAAAATCGGGCTGCTTCACAATTTAGGTATTGTCACTTTGCATCAGTGTGTAAAATTTCATAAAAAAGTATAAAGTACAGCTCGAGAAAAGCTGGTAACAGACGAACGGACAAACGGACGGACGGACCACCAGTCCACGACCTCTATAGGTCGGTCCAAAAAAGGCAACAATCGTTTTTGTAAGTGCTGAAACAACTGAGTTCACTTTTTCTCGGGAAGTTTGAGATCCATTATGATGGGCTTGTTGGAAGGCTTATAACGTAAAGTACATATTGAAGCATTGATATATGTCGTTGTGCTGTCCGTCCAAATACCATATGCTACAAGAAAAATATGAAAATACATTCCAACCACAGCCTACGTCTATCTTATCAGTCCTAATTACGTTATTTATGTGTTAACAATAATCAGTTTAATACTTTCTGCATGAGGATTAGTATAAGACTGGTAAGATTCAAAATCGATTATGAAGAGCTCTCCTACCCTTACAGTGCTCTCTCTACATAATCGTTTTTAGTTGTTCTGGGAAAGTTTAGCTCTACACGATTTTTTTTATAAGAAGAAATTATACAAAAAATATGTCTCGAAGCCAAAATATTAAGAACAAGTTAAGAACTAGACTGCTTGCATCATCTAACGAATTCGTGCTTCTTATACTATCTGCGGTTTTTAGAGGTCTGCGATTCAGACTAGTTAAGAACATTTTTAAAGGCTTTGCAGACTCTTAAAGCCATTGACATTTTACATAGTTATAATGTATGTTGATTCAGCAGATTGAAATAAATAGAATCTTTTGTAATGAATAAAGAAAAATGTGGAGCAAGATTTTTTTCTTCCTTTTATTTACAAATTTGAAAGGACTCTTTTATTAAAATTTTGCTGACATCAGTTTCAGACGAGTCGGGTGTATATAACACCGTATAATTCCTTTAAGAAGCCCGATCTCTTCAAGGAAAATGGACAAAAATACAAAAATACAAAAATACAAAAACGTTGAAAATGAGAACATGAAAATGAGCTCAAAAAGTCAAGACTTCAAAAATGTTCGATGTTCTTGTAAAAGAAAATGTGTGGTTTCGAAAAGGGATTAGGAACAGGTATTACCTTCATGAATATGTCCGAAAACATGGATCATTGGTTTTACCCTATTTTGAATGGTCGATAAAAGTTCTGCGCATCCCGCCCTCATTTGACTCGAACAGTGATCACCATAGCCAAGGGGCGGTCCGTGGGTGACAAGTATATCTGTATCATCAGGGATGAGATCCCATTTTTCTAAACAATCAGCACCACGTTTCAAATTATACGCCCATCCACCGAATTCTGGTTGCCTTTATGAAAATCAGAAAATAAATATCAAGATATTCATGAGGTAATGTTTTATAAGGAGGCACCCAAAAGAGCCCGGACGTGGGCACTAGGTCTATTGGTTATATATTCATTAATGAGTAGCAAGTGTTTGTACAAAAAAAACTAATGAACAGATTTTTCACATAGTCCAATTGGCATTTTTGGGCCCAAATCGGCTCAAAAAATAAGGAAAATCTAATGAATGAACTTTTCACAAAGTTTAAAAAACCCTAATTTGAGCATTTTTGGCCCCAAATTGCTCCCAAATTATTTTTCTTCAAAAATCAGGCTGCTTCACATTTTGGCCACCACCATTTTGCACCTTTGTACCAAAAATCAAAGAATTCCTTTGATTCAATCCTGAGAAAAGTTGGTAACAGACGGAACAGAACGAACGGACGAACGAACGAACAACGAAATTAGTAGGTCCAAAAAGTGACCGGAAATTAGTGACAGAAATCTAACTACACAACTGACTCTACCTTCTAAGAACCAAAATAAGGTATGAAGCTCCATAGACAAACGAAGTCTGCGAAAAACACTAAGTATTTCAATACACCTTTTCATCCGTAGTCGCGCGTGTCACTCCATTATTTAACTTGCCACTTAAACTCGATCCAATCCTTTTTTACACTTATTTCTATTGTCTAGGTGGGAAAAAAGACTGGGACGACTTTAGGGTAGTAAAACGGACAAAAAATGCCCGCGGCAATTGGCGGCTACGGTCGAAAAGATGTATTAAATACTAAAGTTATAGTCATCTCTTTCACAACTAAAACTCAAGCTAAATTCCTAGAAAAACTACCTTACGCTTCTATCTTGTGAAATGTTTGAACTGTAAACGTAGCATTTTACATATTCATGAGATAAATATAAGGAAACATCGGATATTTGAACCCAAAGATTAGAAAATGGTGGCAAATCTAATTTTAGATGTTTACAAAAACTATACTAACCAGGGCGATCCATAGATTTTGAATCCCATGACCTCAACAGCTTGGTCTTCAATAAATGTACAATTTGTTAATTTCTTTTTCATCTCTTTATGATCCAAACCTAAGCAGTCTTTTGGTAGCAAATAACCGGCCGATTCTGCACCAAAAGGATCAAAGGTTAATTCGTGGTTTCCAGCAATGACTATTAGGTGTTTATATTTCGGTTGTATACGACCAAGAAATTCATTAAATTTATCAATTTCTCCTGGTTTTCCAACATTAGAGAAATCTCCAGCGTGTATTAAAATATCCCCTTCTGGCATTTCTAGATTGTCCGTTTGACTGTGAGTATCTGATACAAAAACAAATCGGACATGTCCCGGTTTTTGTTCTTTAGGTAGTTTGACATAGTCTTTAACATCTAATTTCTTCTGTTTTTTATTTTGTCCTTTGACTTTGATTTTATCCCACAGTTGTGTTGGTTTTTGTGTCATGGGATGGACTTTAATTTTACCACTTTCTTCTGCCATCTTTATTTTGTTAGTATACTAAATCTAGAAAAGAAAGAAATATATAATCAGTCATTTACATGAGCCATGTATGTAAGTAGAGTCAAACTTGTTAAAATTTGATCTAACTGTCCTACATTGGCTACATTGTGTAGCAAATAAAAATAGATTGAGATCTTTTTTAAAGGATGTTAGATGAATTAAAAATGAGAGAGTTTGCGATTAAAAACCAATTAAAGGACATATCACTTAACGTATTCCCTAAAACTTGCATACACGGCATTTTTAAACAAAAGAAAAAGTCAAAGTACTCCTCTCCCACGGCGCGCGAGCACAAAATTTGAGAAATCATTTTGTTCATTCTGTTTTGTCAGCATAAGAGGCGAGCCTCCTTTCTTTATCATAACAAAAAGATTATCTTTAGACCTACATGTCAAGCAAGACAGAGTTTAAGAATATTGTACACATACATATTCACTAGAACTAAAATTTTCAGAAGTTTAATAAGAAAAATAACATTTCAGAAAATGACATTCTATATGATGAAGGAAAGTATTGCATACGTAAGGCGTAATATTATCAAAATATGCTGACGTGTTTTGTTACATTGTGCAAAAATATAAAGTACATAAAAATAGTTTACAAACTTCTTATGTGTATATATGCTGACGAAATCAACAATAAGGAAATATGTGCTTAGCTCAATATTTCTGAGGCCTACTAAGAGCATACTTGAAATTTCACATTTTATAACATAAAACCTACCATATTTTAAAACCTACCATATTTGGTTTTATTTTGGTCTTAATCTTAAGATTAACTTTACACTATAGACTATTATCATACAAAAATATTTAAAAAAAGACTGTTATTATCATAATATATTCCTAATTACAAATTTTAAATTAAATTACAGTTTTAAATGGAATGGGAAGCAGTAAATATTTGGCTTAATTCGTATAAATTTTAGACGTAAATGTTTTAAATTAAAAGAAAGAGAAGAGAGAAGAGAAATTTAAATTTAATGTCGCCCGTATGGACGACAATCATCAATTAATTTGAACAAGTTCTGATAACATCGAGCACTCTCGGCAGAAAAGAAAATTGACTTGTATGATGTAAATGTTTTAAATATATTTAGTTTCCTTAAAGGGGATTAAATTTCACGTGGATTAAATTTCACGATTTTCGCGAATTTTTGCTATTTTCTCGAATAATAGTTCTCGCAAAAAAAGTAAAATCCCTAGGAAAATGAAAGAAATTAGGTGAATAAGAGGCCGATTCGTGAAAATTTGTCCAAGCGAAGATCTTAGATTCTCAATTCAGGTCTTAAAATGCGACTCTGGTTTTGGCAAAATTTCAGTCTTACACACATTATTCCTATACAAAGGTTGATATGACAGTGTTACGGTTGATCGTGGAAAATAATTGCAAAATAATAAATTATAAAATAAATAATAATGAAATCAATTCATTTAAAAAAATATTCAATATTTACTCTAAAATTAATAAAAATGGGTAACTTCTGATCGCTTGAAATGCTAATGCACGGAAATCACGTTTCCATAAAGTTTGTTCAATTTTCATAGAGTTTTTTCTTGTCTAAGTGAAGGGATTCGAAAATCTCTTTAAAATGCATTATCATCACTTGTTACTCATTAATCTGTGTACTCATATATGCATCCGTTACATCCTCGCGAACCAGGGCCGTTAAACGATTTTGCGACCTAAAGAGGTCAGTGCCGAAAAACTGGAAGAATCATTTACAGCCCCCCCCCCGTCAACGCGTCCATCAGAATTATCAATAGCGTAAGGGGGGTTGTCAGGTGAGGCCTAGAGTCGAGGGTACATCGGTTATCGCTCTGTGTAAATCTATATTATAAATCCACTGAAATGACCATTCCAATAAAACTTAACTCTTATCAATCAGCCTATGCAATCCAGCTCAAATCTATGACGTCATTGAACAAAATCAACCAATCAGCATTTGATTCTTAAGTGGACTTTTGAATTTTTAACGGTAAACTACAGTTATACACTCTCTTTTTTAT
This sequence comes from Clytia hemisphaerica, assembly GCF_902728285.1. NCBI lineage: Eukaryota > Metazoa > Cnidaria > Hydrozoa > Leptothecata > Clytiidae > Clytia > Clytia hemisphaerica. The sequence continues at coordinate 249,987 of NW_027104471.1, forward strand.
AAGCATACGGGAAAATCGGGTCGAGGCTCAGTATGCTTAGCAGAATCTCATCTTCAGCCTTAATTTATGCTTATTTATATGCTTAGACTTGTTGATTTTTTCTGGCCCATGGAAATTTCGACTTTTTAAGTCGGAAGATGGATTCGGCTCAACAAATTACAGTCATTTGTAGTCATTTAACGCTGCAGGCGAAAATCTTTGGTCGAAGAAAGCTAAAGCAACTTTAAAAGATTAAAAGTAACCCTAAAAAAAGTCAGTGTTTTAGAAAAGCAGCCAAATCTGTTTTTTTTTGCATTTCAGGAGGTATGCTTAGTATTATGCTTATTTTTTTACCGAATTTGAGCCTAATTATGCTCATAAATGTTATGCTTACAAGAAAAAGAGTGTAATTGAGGTTGCACACACCAATAATATCCAATAAATGAGTTAATCGACTTCGTATTGGATGCTGAAACATGGTCACCATTGGGATATTTATATTTTTTTGACAAATCTCCAATATTAGATAAGAGAATCAACATCACCTGATTTAAATCGTTTCAATCCCATCCAGAACATTCGGTAAGAAATCGACAGTTTTTTTCTCGATAGGCTTCAAATCGATGACAAACGGTAAATTGTCTGACCGATAACGGCGTGTACAAATCGATGCGTTGAGATACGTTGTCGTTTTATCCTTGGCAATGCCGTATGCTATGAAAGAAAGGGAAAAACCAAGAACGATTTAAGAAAGCCTAAGTGCAAAGGCAACATAGAATGGTAACCTGGATGAGAAAAAGGAGGCAACTGCCCTTCCCCTACGGCAGATCTTTCGGGGCGCAAATAGGCAAGAGGTACCTCGTTAGTAAAATTCTTTTGCCGGACGAATATTTTACAAAATTAAAGAAAATTGCATCATTTGCTCAGTCTATTGGCGTTTCGCGGCCTTATGATTTCTCTAAAAAGCTGACTTAAGATTTTTTAATTGCCGATGACGTTATTTTTTAGCTATTTCCCTTTATAACTTTTCAAATATTGATTTGTGTGCTCTACTAGTATCAGGTGTTCCCATTTCTTTTTGTTTTGCTTTTTGTCCTGAATAAGCCAGAAGGGGACACGAGCATTTAATTTTCCGTTTTAATTTCCACTGCGTTTACTGTGCTAATCGGCTAATTCGAAACCTTTTTCGTTTAATTTTTCGTTTTATTGTTTTCGACGATTATTCCCCGCGGGATTTTTTTCATCAATTTTATTGTACTGTTTTAACGTTGTAAATATTATCGCTACGCACCTATTTTTATTAAATCTTTTTAACATTTTCTTTGGTTTATTCCCTATAGAATTTTTTCCTTTGTTCATTAGAATTTTTTATTTCTCGCTTTTGATTTACGCATCACTGATTTTGTAGCATTTAAAAATGTGTTAACGCTTGTGCAGTATCATACCTGATGAAGTTCTGAAAATAGAACGAAATATCGTAAACAAACTGTGTTGATTTTACTTTTTGTTCACTGATTTTTAGGTATATGTTGTGATATTTTTCATCCTTGGATAAATATCTTTCATTTGAGCCATATTTAAGCTTTTGATTTTCACTTTCATTTTCAAGCCCCAGCGAAAGTGATGACGTCACTAGGGGATCAGCAAAATGGTCAAAATTTTCTCACCACTCGTTTTTGTGATCTTATGGACCTAATTGATCATTTAAAAAAGTTAATTTGCTTTTAACAAGTCTGTGCAAAGGAAGAACATTGTATCTCTCACTAAGAATTTAGGGCTGCTTCTTTGTGGTCTCAAACGATTTCACTTTTTGGCTGCTTAAATCAAAATGGAGGACCTTTTATAAAGAGATTCCTGAACAAAAATCTAAGGTTAGTAAGTATGAAATCAAGATTTAGAATTTCTTCTTTAATATGGTTGTCATATAGTAGAGTAAGATGTCAACCCAAAAGATTTGGCTTTTTTTGGATGGGCTCAATTTCAAATAAAGGGATTCCTTTGACAAACATTAACGATATGTACCCTCGGGTACCTAATAGCGGCGGGTTTAGAACATACAGAGTGGGTGGTAAAATTCTCAAAACTTAATAATCCGCCGGGGGGTTGAAATAAAAAATGTCATGGGTGTAAAATCTTTGAAAAAGAGGCTAATACAGCAGAATTAGGGCAAAAGAGGGAACTTTCAAAAACATTTGCCCAAAAATTAATAAGCAGGGGGGAGTTGGAAGGACTGTTAGCAGGAGGGAGCGCTTATTAATAAGTAATAATAATTTATAACTTAAAAAAATGCTTTTTATATGGAAAATAGCTGTTTTATATTAACAGATAATTATTTTCATTCTAAATCATTTTATATTATCTAATATAATCCAAAAATGAGTAGATGATAATTTGCTATCATGCTAGACAATTAACACAAACAGCAATAAAAAATGCAATAATCATTAAAAGAGCTAAAATACCCAACAAAATTGTCCAAATCCAAAGCCCAAAAACTCCAACATACATTGATATTTGCAAAAGAAACGTAACACCTCCTTTAATCTGTCCTCCATAGAGATCCATCAAAGCATCAGGTAAATAAACCCATCCAGCTAGTGTCACATAAACGGGAGCATAACAGATAGAACATGCGATAAATATGACGATTGGTGTGTACATGATAGCTAAAAACAAATAAAAACAAGGTTTCTCTTTCTTTAGAGCAATGTTGTAAAGTACAAAATCAATTAATGATGTGACAAAGAAGTTCACCATGAACTCGAAATGTACCATCATATCCTGAACATGGTCTTTCCATTCGATTTTCGGAATCTCCTTCAAAGCGTAACCTTGTGAAACTAACATTGGCATTTCAAAGAAAAATGCAATTAAAACATTTGCAGCCAACATAACAAAAGCACTTTCTTCCATTTTGTCTTTACAAAACATATATATGAAATAATACATAAAGCAGTTTCAATAAGGTTACAAGAGTAAAGAAAACGGTGAATGATATCAAAGCTGGCTTCATCTCATCATTACTGTCAGCAAACAAGTGAACGATAGATGCAATTGTGTTACAAAAATAAAACAAGTACAGAAATAATTTCAATGTAATGTACCAATATCTACAAGCTAAGCTACATACATCAGGAAATCGAGTCTGACACTTGAAGCTTGATATTGCCTTCCTGAATCTTTGGGTTGTCCCTCTCGGTAGAAACTTATTTGTATGTCCTGTACCATAGGCTAGAAAACTGGTTATTTCTCTAACTTTAGAATCAATGGTTGGTTTATCTGCTGTTTGGTTCATATCTTTGACAATGTTTAAAGTCTCTTTCCAACGATATCCATCAGCTTTTTCGACAGTCTCATCACCGATGCTTATACCATATATAACACATCTCTTTTCATCTTTCAAACAATATTCAGGGAAAGCATATGAAATAACCCATCCACCTTGTAAGCTGCTCCATGGAGGGTGAATTGAAGTTGCAGAATCATAATTTCCTTGCCAGGTGCATCCAGAATTGTTCCCTAAGTCTACGGTTCTTCCCAAGTTCACTCGACAATGCAAAACAACACCTATACCACCACCGAGATCTTTAGAAACTTTATTTTTTGAGATACTTTTAGCTTCATCTAAATCTTTAACAAAATAAATTCCAGGACCTAGACGTAAGCGTCCACCTTTACTTGGTTCAAGACCCCAATTCGTAATAGGTCCAAGACAGTTTTCAGCTGTGCCATGATACAGTGTAAGGCTTTCTGGACATTGATTACAAAAATGATCAGAATCTTTATCCTTGCAAAGCTTGCAGTAATGTCGTGTATGTTTTTCTTTACATTGTTGTACTTTACATCCCATATTTCTTCCATGAAAATATCAAATGTATTCTAGTTCTATCAGAATTCTAAAGAAACAGTCAACAAATTCACAAGATTGTTACACAAACCACTCATAAACGAGCTTTTCATGTACTAAAAAATGTCTAAAACTTATTATTGTCTACATTAACAGTAAAGTATTTTCTCGGAAAACCATAATGTACATCACAAATGACAACTGGTCATTTTATAAGAACTTGAGTTTATCGATAAGCATTATTTTATCAGAGCATTATTTATTTTTTCAAATCAAAGCCAAACATTTTAATCAAGATATAGTTGTTTATAATGAGTTTATAATAACTTTCAATGACCAAACAATGCATTATTTTAATAAAAACTAGATAATCTCTACTAAGTGCTTATAAAAAGCATTGTACTGATTAGTGTGTGTTGTTGACACTTAATGATAAATATTATCCTTATTAAGACGTATTGGTTAAGAATTTTTTGAGTTGATGGTCCTCGGCACACGATGAAATATACGTATTGTCTGTTTCTCGTATCTTTTTTTATAAAAATGCACCTCCTTCTCACAGATCCACTGGGACCCGCCCCTTCCTTCCCACAGGGAAAATCAGCCAATATTAGCCTAGGTGGAAAATTATCCTCCAATTTTTGTCCCCACTGAAAATATCAAATAAACCAATCCTCTCTGCAAAATATAATGCTATTTTCACATCCCAACTGAATTTTATGCTTTCCGAAGTGCACAGTAAGGGTCAAAATCAGCAAGATGAGAAAAACTGCACTCTAAGGGTGTAAAATTTCGAAAATCTGACCATATCTTGCCTGAAAATGGTCAAAGATTTTTAAGAAAATGTACCGTAACAGGGTCGATTTTTCGCTCAGATTTGCTCAAATTTTTCAAAATTTTCTTTGCACAGTAAGAGTCCGATTTCAAAGGCTTGATTTAAGGCATCACGTATGGTCGTTTTTGAATCGAGTGCCCCCCCCCCGGATTGAAAACAAAAGAATTTAAATCCCTAGCCATAAAAAAACATGGAAATATCAATCCCCATTGAGTTTCAGTCAGTTATATTTACCCTCAATTGGGGTGTAAGAATAAAGGAGGTTTAAGAATAACAAATACATTAAGATTTTCCAGTTTATAATACTGAAGAAATATGATAAAAGTGGCAAGGAAAAAGAGATTAACAAAATTGAACCATACAAAAACCATACCTTCATGAATGTGTCCAAATGCATGGATTCTCGGTTTGACTTTCTCTTGAACAATATACAACAATTCTGGACATCCAGCATGCTTAATATGGTGACCTTCATCACAAACACCATAAGGCGGTGTATGGGTCATGAGGACATCAGTGTCGAAAGGTATTTTTTCCCATTTAGATAGACATTCTTCACCACACTTGACTGAAAAAGCATCTCCTACACGGTGCTCTGGATGCCTGAGAATAAGACATTGATATTAAATACTTAAAATATTTTACACGGGAATTTTCATATCAAACACATGTTTCATATCAGGACAGTGTCTTCCTATTATTATATCGTGCTGATAAAAGCAAAACAATATTTTTCTTTTCCTTTTTCTGACCAATCTTGCTTCACATCCATGTCAATTCAATGTGAAAAAACTTGTAAATTGAAATTGATGAGTAACCTAACGATAACACTCTTATTTAAAAACAAAACCTTTAAGCTACAGTACAGAAATTTCCAAGAATTTACCTATTTTTTGCAGAATCAAACAAGTTTTTTTGAAGAGACTTTGATCTGTTTATTAAAGCAGTATCTTACATGAAAATATTCCACCCTTAAGTTAGGAGATCTAGAACGGCTTTAGTTTTAAGGACCTTAGAATGAAAACAACGAAGGGGAAAGTTTTTAGCCGAGTGTTATGTGCTATTTTTACTATTTTCTTATAGAAGATTACAATTTCATAGTTGAATGAGAAACAAATATTTGATACTTTTAAAAAAAATAAACAAGCATGATTATTAGAAATACCTACCATGGTGTTCCATAAAACTTGATTCCCATCAATTCAATTCCTTCATCTTCTAAATAAGTACAATTACTTAAAATTCGTTGACATTCTTCTGGTCTAGAACCATTCAAAGATGGATCCATCATAAGTTCGTGGTTCCCAGCAATGACCAAAATATGTTTGAACTTATGTTTTATACTACCCAATATTTCATTGAATGATTCAACTTCTACTAAGCGTCCATGTAATGTGAAGTCACCACAATGTATTAAAATGTCACCATCAGGTACAATCTCAGGGATTTTCTTTGTACCATGAGTATCAGAAATGATAACAATTCGAACAGAGTCTGAATCTTTAGGATCCTTTGGTTTAGAGTATTCACCCAAATCTGACACCCTGTGATTTTTATCTGTGTCTAATTTTTGAAAATGCCTGCGCACACTTCCCAATGCCTTTTTCATCTTATTAGCTACAAAAGTAATAATAAATAGAATGATTTTTTTTCCCATACAAATGGGTTAAGGCAGTAGCCATTTAATTTCAACTATTCTATTTTAAATTGAATTAGTTTTTTAAATGAGATACTTACCTTACCCACTAAAGTAAACATAAACAGGATCTTTCAAACCTAGCCAAGGTGAGACAGTGTGCTAGCAATTTCAAAAAGTTACACATCAAGCGCCTAAGAAACAGTCCCCCAGTCTTTTTCCAGTCCAAATCTCTCCCATCCTATTAGAACCCACAATTTAGTCATTTTTATAATAGTTTACTTTGATGGGATTAATTTATCGGGGAATAAATTTCGTGAATGACAACATAAAAAAAGTCCCAGTGGAAATTTAAAGGTCTTATCCACGAAATTTTTTCGAATTAAATTCAAAAAAATGTCAAAAGACCACTTTCAACATGTTTAACGCCATATTTCACAACATACATGAATAGTTTGGCAGTAGAATGGCACAAAACTGTTAAAATATTATCTCATATTTGAGTCATCTGAGAAATTTAATCCCATTTAAGTAGCTCAGTGACAAAATACTCGGCACAAAAGGGAAATTCACCGGGGTGTTTTGAAACCACAATCGATTTGTAAGTGCTCTAAAGTAGTTTCGAAGGGTAGAGTTTTAACTCTGAGTTTTAACGCTAGACTTATTAAGACTTAAGACTGAGGATCCAAAAGTTCAAAAATGGTCCAGTAAGGCTTGAAATATAGCCTAGAAATCAATAAATCCCTCCCAGATCGAAATAAGCGATGAAATCAAGTTGAAGGCCTGAAATTGACATTCTAGCTCGAACGTCAATTTTCGAAAAATGGTAAATTAGCCAAAAGTGCCAATATATTATGGCAAAAAAAAAATCCGATTTCCCGATCGATCTCACTTTGATTTCTAAACTTTCTTCCGATCGGGTTAACTTTTTGGGTACTTTTAGCGTGCGTTGTTTTTACAGATCATAATGTGGTGTTTCAAGATGGCGGCTCAAGCGATAAGTCAGATGTGATAAGTCAGTGTTGTACCAAAGTATTTCCAGTGTAAATCTTTTGCAAGCTTCAATTTCTGTCATTTATTTTTTTAACTCGGCAAATCAAACACATGATTTTCATCAAGGGGATTCTTTTTCTACTTCTTTTGATAAAGCCTGGATGCAATCGTGCTTTTTTGGACTTGGTTTGGACGTGTTTGATAAGGCGAATCGCAAAAAATTGTTTGGTTCCCGTCATTTCTACTTTAAAAAGTGGGGGTCATTCGGTCGGTCGGTTGGTCGAAAATATTTTTCTTTTAAGAAGCAGCTACATCTTGTTGAAAGGGAATCCGTGTGGACTGATCCGAATTAAGAAATTGAGAAACCGTGGATAAACTGGTTTTCGGTTTACTCTCCATTAGCATGCGGCTCGCTACTTTGATTTGAAAACTTGTAAACACAGAGCGTGCAGAGGTCGACAGTGGAAATCCAGCAAAGCAGTGGAAAAGCTTTCCGACTCTCCAACTCTACCTGCTGACCGTAAATCAGGGTCGGTCAGATGACGGGAACCAAATGATGACATCACATCTCCTATTATTGGACTTGCAAAATTATGGCAAATGGTCTTTGAAATTTGATCAATTATATTAATATTAATGTATACAGTTCTTGTTGAAATTGATCTAACTATTTTTCACGCAGTTCCGGATGCAGATTGTGTTTTTCTAAACTTTTCTAACCTTGGCGCACGTTTTGACTGAATGATGGAATGGAATGAATGGCGATAACAGTTTATACATATCTCTTATCAAACTTGCAGAAAGCGGACTGCAGAAAGTTATGAAAAATGGTTTCTAGAATTTAATGAATTATACCGTTACACAACATGCACACTCTCGTCACAACTTGCACAGTCATAACAAACAGATCCATCTTGTCTTCATTTAACATTGTTTTAAAGTTTAAAAAACACTGCCAGTGCTTGGCACAGAAGAGAGGACTCCCAGTTGAAATTAATTGCTACTCCGCTGCCCTGTTGAATTTATTTATTATGGTCGTGTGTTTATTCCGCCAAGGCGGTAAAGCGATCGCCCAAATTCATAGACCAATCAAAAGGGAGTTTAAAGCAAAATGGGGGAAAAATGAGCTTCCCCGCATAGTTATGAATTTTCAGTTTTGCTTTCGATTATCATTTGCGACCAGCAAAGTCTTCAAGATGGTTGTGTGCATGTTGTGTAACTTGACGGTACTAAACTACAAAATTTATTTACGAAGACTGGATGTAAATTATGTTTTTCTGACCTTGCCAAATTTTGGCTTTGACTGAATAGCAGTCAGTTTTTACGTACCTCATTGGCCTTGCAGACAACTGACAAATGGTTTCTGTAATTTGACCAAGTCTACCAAAATACAGTTCCTGTTGAAATGTTATAAATATGAACTACGTTTTGCAAAGATTTTGATGCAAATTGTGTTTTTCTGGAGTTTGCGCTTTGTGACTTAAAGTTTGTAGCTTGTTAGTTTAAAGTGTTATTGGAGTTTTATCAAGTAAAACAAAAAGTACAGTTTCTATGTATATTTGATGGATATCTTCATTTTGGTTCTGACGTTTTGGCAATTTTCTAATTTATTTCTTGATAACACTTTGGTCAGATATGGATATTGTCTACATCCAACAGAAAAAATGTATCATAACTGACTGGAATGAAATTAACAAAAAATTTTAATTACACTATGTTTCTCTTTTATTTTATAGTAATGAACTATAGCTTAATTGTTTGATGTCGTAGAAAAAGTGCTACAATGCTAAAGAGAAGTATACTTTGATCTTCTCGTGGGGGGGGGGGGGTTGGAGGAGCTCTCAGGCTTGTTTTAAATAATTTTAAATCAAGTTATCAAATGTTTCACATTTTGTACATTATTCAACATTTTTAGTCTACTCTGTTTCAGTACATCTCTTACATCTGTTAACCCACTTATTAAAGCTATCTAGCTAAGCTCTATTGGCTGACCTTCCAGCCTCCGCTGGTTTATTTTAACTAGATTCAACTTATTTTTGGGTTTTAGAGTATCCAACCGACCAATTAAAGTCACATTTACGAACAAAGAGGACAAGAACACAGTGTTGCAAGCAATAACAAAAGAAAAAGGCTTTCCTTACGGAGTGACAGAGGATTTGACCAAAAATGAAAGACAGATAATTAAAGAATGGTGTAAGGAAGCCGAAAAAATGAATGCTAAAATCAAGGAAGACAACACAAAATGGAAAGTCCGGGGGAGCCCGCGAAAAAAACTCTATTTCAAAAAGATCATTGTAAAAAGTACGAGCGGTTTATAGAGGCCCATGTGTCTTCACGGTGGCCTGCAAACCTGTAAAGCTTTATTATTATTATAATTATAACCCTGTACCCGCAGCAAGAACCAACCCCCCCCCGTTTATTAAAACTTAACCATTTTTCGATTCCTTTTATTTCAGTAAGTCTGAGTATGGTAATACAAGATATGTTTATGTATGAGAGAGTCAAATGTCAAATCTATAAAAATTTGAAATTTGATTTTCACCGTTTTAAACTTTTATCACCTTAAAATTAAGGAGCAACCTTTTTTGGATCAAGTGAGCTCCACTCGTGCTTTGAACCTAGATCTCTGGGTTAACCTTTTGAGTATCTTTGCACCACCCCCAAAAAAGCACTAAACTTTTGGTAACTTTTGAAATTTTTATTAAAATTACTTTAAATTTTGCATCAAATTATTTCGTAACGTCATCATTCTTTGAAAATGCCGAAAATAGGACCCTCCTTCCTCGACATTTTTTTATTTTCTTCTTTTTTATATAGGTATGTTTTCTCAAATTTTGTGAGGCAACTCCATGTGACATGTATTTTTTATCACAGGATCAATTTTTAGCCACCTGCTGGTATCATGTATTTTACAGACGGGCCCAGTAGGGGGGGGGGGTTTCATGGTTGGCGGAGGAGCGGAATCGGCCCTTTTTTCGGACGGAGTGGCGGAATTTGGCGAAAATTTAGACGGAATTACGGAAATTGGGTTCTCTGACGGAGACGGAAAATTAGACAATTTTAGTGCGGAAAAACGGAATTTAGCAAAAAAATTTGCGGAATTTCGGAATTGGTAAAAGATATTCAAAATTTGCGGAATTTTCGACAAAAATATTGAATTTCAAAGGAATTTTCGGTTACGGAATTTTGGTTCAATTTAAGACGGTTTGACGGAAATTGGAGAAAAAATTGACGGAATTGCGGAATCGGGTACCCCCTGAAACCCCCCCCCCAGTAGTCAGTTACTTAGATCCTTTCCCTAAGGTCAAAGATCCAGTTATATCTGGATTTGGTTCAGGTCACTGTGCTCCCAATGGTGTTGAGGTTTGCCAGGTAACCTCCTTATATAAATACCACTTGTTCAACGGTATTAGGCTTTTGATTCCGTCATCAAAACAGGGGTAAACAGGACGCCTGTCATTAAAACAGGTCAAATACACTCAGTTGTAATCTTAATGCATACCCATGGGATGCATGTTCAATCATATATTTTTGCCAATAATTTTTTTTACATTTCGAAATGTCCTGTTTTCGTCATCGCACACATATGTCTCCATTCAGTTAGTCACACTAGGAGATCAAGCTTTCAGAAAAACAACATCAGTCATCTACATGATGAATTTGCATCAACAAGGATGAGAGTTACCTGAATCAAGTTCAAGTTCCCAAGACGATTAATTAAAACTTGAAAACTTTAAATGAGACAAAATGATCAATTGCGAACGTGCAGCAGCCAGAATATCAACCAACCAAATTTTGTCATTCAATTCCAGAGACAGCGCTTCGCTTTAAGCCTTGTTTATATGCTAAAAAGTAAAAATCATTCCGCACATGTAAATGGGTCAGTGTTTGAAGTCGCCTGAAATAGCCTATCTGGTCGGAAGTTGATCTTCAAAATAGTTTTCAAGGTTGGCTTGGCTCAAATTTTTTCATTTATATCTCAAATTTTAGGTAATTTCTCATAGTTTTTGAAAATGTTAATTTCATTAAAAAGCACCAGGTTATTTTTTCATGGATCCCTTTCAAAGTTTTGCAGCGCATTTTTTTGCCTGCAAGTCAAGTCAGCCTAAAGAATTATGTTAACTTTTTTGCAAAGTTAAAATTTGCCGTGAGATAATGACTATACACTCGATGTCCCAAATCAACAAATCTATTAAGAAGGCTGCAAGTACCGTAGAATCGTCCAATATCGACATGCGTCTTGTTATTTCGACATAGCTGTAGGCTGGTCTTCGAAATAAAAAATCAAACATAAACAAATACATACCAAAGTTACCAATCAATCACTAAATTGTACTCTCCCGCCTAGAGCGTGTGTTTGTGATAAATAAGGAAACCAGGCCGCAAATTATTCTTATCACGTGACTTGAAGCGGAATAAAGTTGTAAAATTTTAATGATGGGCATGAGAAAGATTATTAAAGTTTGCGTTTTATGTTTCATGTTTCATATGCATATGTTGTGTAAAATTGCTCATATAAGTTGGCTGCTTTTTTTATTGAAAGAATTGCAATGTTTACTGAACTTCTAGTTTGATGGATGAACTTGTTTGATAAGAATGATACCAAGAATTTCATTCAAGGTTTGTTTTGATTATTTTACAGATATTAGACGATTCTACGGTAAACGATATAGTGCTTTCCCAACATTAATTTTTGGTACGCATTTTGGCGGGACGCTAGTGTGACTAACTGCCTTTTACACCCTCTTTTGCTCATATCCTTAGTGTCAAGATCACTGTATTAAAAAGTCTATTCAAAAACCTCTCATATAAACCTTCCCCTACTTAGTCCCCCTCCCAGGTTCTCTTACTTTGTCCATTGTCTAATTTGAGACATTGGAATTGATCATATCTTTTTAACGCACAGATTTAAAATATTTTTTCTATTTTTTGTTAAAATTTCTTTAAATAAAGAAAAGATTTAACGGTAAAAAGCACTTTTGATTAGCCACACATCATGACCATAATTTTTAAACAATTTGATTAATACATAATATGTAATGACCACCAGTTAAGCTGTAGCTGGACGCACTAAAACTTTTAGTACGTTCAGCTACAGCTTAACTGGTGGTCATTACATATTATGTATTAATACTATTTAATATTATGTATACAACTATAATAAAAGTCCTTTGACCTTTGGATGTTGTGTTATAGTTGTCTTTACACACAGAAAACAGAAAAAAATAACTTACAGAACAGGAGAACAGACTACTGCTATTAACATATAGATAAACTCAGCCTACCCCTAGGGGTAGGGCGTGTTGTACGGTTAAGTTGTAGGGTCCTAAGCTACAGTTGTCCTATCTGCCTGGGCTGCCTATTTTGATGCAAAAATCAGTTATATAAGTAAACCATCCAGGATCCTGCCATTCTATAAGCCAGCAAAAACTAAATGACACTTGTAAACTTAAGTTTCTTACTGTTTCCCATCGAAAACAACCAAAAACATTGCTACTTCCTTTAAAGCCGGAGACCAAAACAAATTATCTTCCAAGATTATGGCGCCTTTTTGGATCTATTGTTAAGGCCATCTAAAATCAGTTAGGGAAACCATCCAGGATCCTGCCATTCTATAAGCCAGCAAAAACTAAATGACACTTGTAAACTTAAGTTTCTTACCATTTTCCATCGAAAACAACCAAAAACATTGCTACTTCCCAAAGCCGGAGACCAAAACAAATTATCTTCCAAGATTATGGCGCCCTTTTGGATCTATTGTTAAGGCCATCTAAAATGGTGGAAAGAGTTGCGGAAAGACAGAGGCGCCCGCTGCTTCGAGGGTGGTAACGCCAAAACGCTGAGTATGATCTTCCAACAGAAGGCGAGTTAGTTGCCGCGCAAGTTATGTCACACACTCCACCTCAGCGCACAACGAACGGTGTTTCAGTGAATATCAATAATTATAAGAATATCTTAAGTGCTTTAACTTCAGTAAACTTTGAGTGCTTCAATGAAGATGAAGAAGGTAAGAAGATAAAAAATGCGCTGGATAATTTTCATTATATAACAGTTTGTCCGACGTGAAAAAATATTTCAGCCAATTCAAAGTACAGTCACAGTGTGCTTATACTTACTTTGTTTAGGCTAAAAAAAAGTGAGAAAAGACACAAACATCATTTTTTAAGTGTTGTTATGATTTTTTTGATTGCGGTCGCGTATACAGAAACTCGCCAAATGGGCTCTTCTAGTTAAAATCTGTTACCAGGGGGTGGATGACAAAAATTTCATACATCAAAATTGTCTCGGAAATGAATTTTTTTTTTCACAAGTTACGGAAATCCGCTGCCAATTTTTAACTCGCCCTCAGAAATCCGCTGCCAACTTTTAACTCGCCCCTCGGAAATCCGGTTCTAAAAAATGTCGTGGTTGACGACGGAAATGTGATTCGAAAAAATTGTATCGGAAATCCGCACCTAACAATCATCCGACCCCTCGGAAATCCGCACCTAACAATCATCCGACCCCTCGGAAATCCGCACCTAACAATCATCCGACCCCTCGGAGATCTGCACCTAACAATCATCTCTACCCCTCAGAAACCCATACTCTATTAGTTGATTAGCCTAACTAGATGTCACAGTTTTTTGTTACGCAGTAAACCAACTGATTAAGTTTAGGCCGTCATTTTGAGAATTAGTTGGATCAGTGCTGGCAGTGTAGACCTAAAGCTCCAAAACAGCATCTAATAACATGAAAACCAGAATATGATTCTTCAATGGGAATAAAAACTATAAAGTGCACTTACAAACATCAATTTGTCAGATCTAACAAAATTAATAACCGCACTGTCATCATTGACAATAAAATAAACGATTTTCTGTCAAGAGCCTTGTAAACATTCCAACAACTTCCATCGAAATGATCTATCACAGCTCAGTCTACCATTTTTAGCGCGGTCCGAGGATTGAGCCGAGAACGCTCCGCGAACTCCTGCGCGGGTGAAAAAATTCAATCTGTCAATCATTTTCTCAAGCGAAGAGTACGCGAAGCGATTCTAGCTTTACGATAGTGCCGTGGGTCATCAATGGATAGTATTCAATTATCATTATCCCTTTATTTTCATTCCTAGAACTTTTGCAAAGAAAAGGAAAAATAGAAAAGTTGTATTTTTTACTGCTCTATTCACATACTGAATTTGAAAGATCTTCTATGTGGCGTTTTTTTGCAAACTTCAAAAAACTGATTTTTGTCCTGCCTTTGCGGGACTTTGGCTTAAGTGCTTGAGTGCAGCATAGGGTACAAAGTCCAAACATGCGTTTCCCGTAATGTTTGTGTGAAGAGTTAGGTCTATACTGGCTGGTCGGATCTGACCGTTCATTTTGCCTTTGCCAATCTGGAAAGTAAGGCATGTACTCCGGATATCTCCGGCGCAGACTTTGGATTTCATAGGCTTACACAAAGGCTACGCCAAGAAATCTCTGGCGTAAATATTCTCTTCTTTCCAGACTGGTGCCTTTATCGTTCAAAGAATGCTACGGTGTTGTGGGTAAATCAAACTAGTGTTTACTAAACCAATAAATGATCGAAATCGCAGAAGCTACCCCCTACAGGAACTTTGTTGAAGGGACAATAACTGAAAATAGACCTTTTTTCAAAGAGGCAACCCTGTTGAATAATTATGTAGTCCAGCCATACAAACAATGATACAGCAATGCATAATTACTGTTTCATGCATATTGTAATAATTATGCATGGGTGTATCATTGTTTTTCTGCTGGAATACATAATTATTCAACAGGGTGGCCTCTTTGAAAAAAGGTCTATAAAACCACCCTATGCAATGAAATAAAATTTCCAAATTTGCACAGAAAATGGTATAATTGTTAAACCTAACGAAATTAGCTCGAAATTGTTGATAAAAAAAATTTACGTAGAGAAACTGACAACCGAGAGAAAAAGAAATTGACTGCTCTACCTGCTTCTTTCACCTTCTTTACCAAAATGAAGCCAGCGTCAGCTTCGCAGCGTCAGCGTCAGCGTCAGCGTCAACGCGAATCAGATTCAAATCGAAAGTGGTCATAAAAAGTGTTCTAGCCAACTTGGATCGAACGGTATGGCTCCCATCGAAAGCATCCACCGAAGGAGGACTTCAAAATATCTGTTCTGAAGGCACGTTCCAGCTGGATATGGCGGTCTGTTCTTACCGAACTAAAGAAAAAAGTCTGCTGGAAAAAAGTGGTCTGTTCTACTGAAGATTGGGACCAGCTGGAAAAATATGGTCTGTTCTACTGAAGATTGGGACCAGCTGGAAAAATATGATCTGTTCTATACTGAAGATTGGGACCAGCTGGAAAAATATCATCTGTTCTTATGAAAAAATAGTCTGATATCTTATATTTATAAATAACGTGTCTAAGAATTTCCTATCTGTTCTGAGGGATTTTAAAAAAAGTCCTGAATGTATGGTTGCCTGGAGTGGCAGCTGAAAATTCTCCATCTGTTCTACAAAACATCTGGAAATTGTGGATCTGTTCGAACTGTTAGCTGGAAATTAAGTTTCTGTTCTTAAAAGTCCTTCAATGTCAAGCTGGAATTTAGCGATCTGTTCTTATAAGATTTTGTCAGCCCTGGTAGATAAGAACAGTTAACTTGCGTAAAATCAATCGCCTGGTAATTTCGTATCTGTTCTGAAAGTATTTTTACCTCCTAGCTGGAAAAATATAACTGTTCTGAAGTAAAAATTTCTCGCCTGGAAAACGAGGAACTGTTCTTAATTTCGTGGAAATCCTTCCAGCTGGCAAATCAGAACAGATATTTGCAAATTTTAGGTCGGTGGCTGCTTCTGTCCCATTTATAAATATGATGCAACCTACACCCATTAGTGACCTTTTACAAAAAAAATGAAGTTCATAGCTCCTTCCAATTTTTCAGTTAGTCGAGGAACGTGTCCCTAACTGACTTTAACCAAAATGTGAAAAAGTGAAATTCGGGCTTTCTGGCCAACTTGGATCGAACGGTATGGCTCCCATTTATAGATATGATGCAACCTACACCCATTAGTGACCTTTTACAAAAGAAATGAAGTTCATAGCTCCTTCCAATTTTTCAGTTAGTCGAGGAACGTGGTCCCTAACTGACTTTAACCAAAATGTGAAAAAGGGAAATTCGGGCTTTCTGGCCAACTTGGATCGAACGGTATGGCTCCCATTTATAGATATGATGCAACCTACACCCATTAGTGACCTTTTACAAAAAAAATGAAGTTCATAGCTCCTTCCAATTTTTCAGTTAGTCGAGGAACGTGTCCCTAACTGACTTTAACTAAAATGTGAAAAAGTGAAATTCGGGCTTTCTGGCCAACTTGGATCGAACGGTATGGCTCTCATTTATAGATATGATGCAACATACACCCATTAGTGACCTTTTACAAAAGAAATGAAGTTCATAGCTCCTTCCAATTTTTCAGTTAGTCGAGGAACGTGTCCCTAACTGACTTTAACCAAAATGTGAAAAAGTGAAATTCGGGCTTTCTGGCCAACTTGGATCGAACGGTATGGCTCCCATTTATAAATATGATGCAACCTACACCCATTAGTGACCTTTTACAAAAGAAATGAAGTTCATAGCTCCTTCCAATTTTTCAGTTAGTCGAGAAACGTGTCCCTAACTGACTTTAACCAAAATGTGAACAAGTGAAATTCGGGCTTTTTGGCCAACTTGGATCGAACAGTATGGCTCTCATTTATAGATATGATGCAACCTACACCCATTAGTGACCTTTTACAAAAGAAATGAAGTTCATAGCTCCTTCCAATTTTTCAGTTAGTCGAGGAACGTGTCCCTAACTGACTTTAACCAAAATGTGAAAAAGGGAAATTCGGGCTTTCTGGCCAACTTGAATCGAACGGTATGGCTCCCATTTATAGATATGATGCAACCTACACCCATTAGTGACCTTTTACAAAAGAAATGAAGTTCATAGCTCCTTCCAATTTTTCAGTTAGTCGAGGAACGTGTCCCTAACTGACTTTAACCAAAATGTGAAAAAGGGAAATTCGGGCTTTCTGGCCAATTTGGATCGAACGGTATGGCTCCCATTTATAGATATGATGCAACCTACACCCATTAGTGACCTTTTACAAAAAAAATGAAGTTCATAGCTCCTTCAAATTTTTCAGTTAGTCGAGGAACGTGTCCCTAACTGACTTTAACTAAAATGTGAAAAAGTGAAATTCGGGCTTTCTGGCCAACTTGGATCGAACGGTATGGCTCTCATTTATAGATATGATGCAACCTACACCCATTAGTGACCTTTTACAAAAGAAATGAAGTTCATAGCTCCTTCCAATTTTTCAGTTAGTCGAGGAACGTGTCCCTAACTGACTTTAACCAAAATGTGAAAAAGTGAAATTCGGGCTTTCTGGCCAACTTGGATCGAACGGTATGGCTCCCATTTATAAATATGATGCAACCTACACCCATTAGTGACCTTTTACAAAAGAAATGAAGTTCATAGCTCCTTCCAATTTTTCAGTTAGTCGAGAAACGTGTCCCTAACTGACTTTAACCAAAATGTGAACAAGTGAAATTCGGGCTTTCTGGCCAACTTGGATCGAACAGTATGGCTCTCATTTATAGATATGATGCAACCTACACCCATTAGTGACCTTTTACAAATAAAATGAAGTTCATAGCTCCTTCCAACTTTTCAGTTAGTCGAGGAACGTGTCCCTAACTGACTTTAACCAAAATGTGAAAAAGTGAAATTCGGGCTTTCTGGCCAACTTGGATCGAACGGTATGGCTCCCATTTATAGATATGATGCAACCTTCACCCATTAGTGACCTTTTACAAAAAAAATCAAGTTCATAGCTCCTTCCAATTTTTCAGTTAGTCGAGGAACATGTCCCTAACTGACTTTAACCAAAATGTGAAAAAGTGAAATTCGGGCTTTCTGGCCAACTTGGATCGAACGGTATGGCTCCTATTTATAGATATGATGCAACCTACACCCATTAGTGACCTTTTACAAAAAAAATGAAGTTCATAGCTCCTTCCAATTTTTCAGTTAGTCGAGGAACATGTCCCTAACTGACTTTAACCAAAATGTGAAAAAGTGAAATTCGGGCTTTCTGGCCAACTTGGATCGAACGGTATGGCTCCCATTTATAGATATGATGCAACCTACACCCATTAGTGACCTTTTACAAAATAAATGAAGTTCATAGCTCCTTTCAATTTTTCAGTTAGTCGAGGAACGTGTCCCTAACTGACTTTAACCAAAATGTGAACAAGTGAAATTCGGGCTTTCTGGCCAACTTGGATCGAACAGTATGGCTCTCCTTTATAGATATGATGCAACCTACATCCATTAGTGACCTTTTACAAATAAAATGAAGTTCATAGCTCCTTCCAACTTTTCAGTTAGTCGAGGAACGTGTCCCTAACTGACTTTAACCAAAATGTGAAAAAGTGAAATTCGGGCTTTCTGGCCAACTTGGATCGAACGGTATGGCTCCCATTTATAGATATGATGCAACCTACACCCATTAGTGACCTTTTACAAAGAAATGAAGTTCATAGCTCCTTCCAATTTTTCAGTTAGTCGAGGAACGTGTCCCTAACTGACTTTAACCAAAATGTGAAAAAGTGAAATTCGGGCTTTCTGGCCAACTTGGATCGAACGGTATGGCTCCCATTTATAGATATGATGCAACCTACACCCATTAGTGACCTATTACAAAAAAAATGAAGTTCATAGCTCCTTCCAATTTTTCAGTTAGTCGAGGAACGTGTCCCTAACTGACTTTAACCAAAATATCGAAAAGTGGATTTTTTTTGGATAAGATTAACACTTCATTGGAAAGTTGTTTTTCAGTTTTTATGACGTTTCAAACTATAAAGGAATTTGAAATTGAAGACTAAAACTTTTTAATTTTTTTCCGAAATTCTTATTACCATTGATTTCAAAGGCACTCAACTCCCGTAAGGCAGGATGTTTTGGTTTCTCGGGCGCGATGATTGCGAGTTTTTTGTATCAGACATGTGACCACGGTTAAGGGCTCGGCTCTGACCATAGTCCAAAAATTGATTTTGGTATTTGAGCATAAAAGTTATATTTCATGTTCCTTAACACTTTTAACAAAGAATTGCCTTTATAAATTGCTTTTTAATCGAATCCCGTAAGAGTAATTAAGAATTTAATTGCAAAAATGACGTTATGAACTTTAAAAAGATGCTAATAATATGTTGCATCACCCTCTTTTACAAAAGTGCTTATAGTTTTAATGGGTAATTAACTTTTTTGTTTCAAAATTTCTTTACACTGTCCGCAAAAGAATTGATTTATTTTAAATTTTGCGGAAAATTTTTCTAAAAAGATGTGTCAAAAGTTAGGACTGTTTTTTTAAGCAAAATCCAGATGAAAAATTGATGAAAAACCACTATTTTGAAGATTTCGAGACAAAGAAGCGTTTACAAAAATTTTCCGCAAAAATTTCTATTTTTCGGTAAAAGATACACTATGTACTGCGAAAAAATTTTCAAAATGTTTTATCTTCGCCGAAACTAAGCTCTTTAAAGTTGAAATACTCTTCCTCGCAAAAGTCTTCATTTTCTTCTTCATCAAATTTTTTCAATGCAATTTTTAAATTTTCAGATTAGTTTGTCTAACAGAAAATGTTTAACATGCCATAGTTTTGTTGGTTACATCAGTCAGAAAACACATTTTAAACACGGCAATTATGAAAAATTCACTATGGTCAGTGCCCTTAAAAGAATTTTCTTCACTTCAAATCAAGTCTATAAATTCATAGCACCATTTCACGGATTTGATTGAATTTTCAATATGAAACAAGTTTTATTGCTTCATTACACTCTAAAATTCATTATTTAGCTATAGAAGATCACGGATTTGAATAACCGGAAAAATGGTAAATGCATTTTGGCTTTTTCAATTTTAAATGGGAAATTACAGACCCAATGCGTTACACGCCTTGAGCATCCTACATTTTAAAGGTAAATATTTACAGCCTTTAAAAAGAAGGTGCGTGTAGCGGGATTAACTTTTTCGCGGATTAAATTTCACGGATTTTCCGATTTAATTCTTTATCGTTATCATCTGCTAAATAACTTCAATGATAGTTTTTGAAAGTCTGATTAGCGAAATCACGTCCTTTAGAAAATCTCTTAGATATAAAGTGTAACAAATGAATGAATTCGAGGCAACCTTAATTCTCTTTGAAGTTGCCAAAGATAAAAAGTGACTTCATCACCAGAAACCTCGTTTTTGATGTTTTTAGGAACAATCGTTCGCTGTATGGGTTTAGTGCAGGCTAGTTTTGGTAGAAACAAGACACAAAAGCAGAAGGATATTGTCTCCAGATGGTGCCAGCCGCAACCGTGAAATTCAAATCTTGCAAAAGATTATCCCATTAAATGCGCTTATTGGCTGCGTTTAGACCAGCCTGGCATTTGTAATTGCTTGCAGTATTCTTTTGAATTCTATTGTTCCGCGCAATTGTTCGGTTTGTCAAATGCATAATGATGCCAGCGTGTTGGCATTTCGTTGGCATTTGAAATGCCATTTTGAGCAAAGGAATCACCTTTTCTGGCATTTCAAATCAAACAAAGGAACCAAAACAAAGAGAAAAAATGACATTTTTGATATTTTAAAGTATTTGCACGTTTTTTATTCAGTTTTTTCTATAGATTGTAAAATTTGCAAGATTTGCCATAGCCTAGCCCTACGGCAAAAAGTTTCTGTCTTAATGACTGCAGTTTTTGAGAAATTCCATGCTTTTCATTGTTTGATCTGTCA
This sequence comes from Clytia hemisphaerica, assembly GCF_902728285.1. Classification (NCBI taxonomy): domain Eukaryota; kingdom Metazoa; phylum Cnidaria; class Hydrozoa; order Leptothecata; family Clytiidae; genus Clytia; species Clytia hemisphaerica. The sequence goes on from NW_027104471.1 coordinate 271,078, forward strand.
AAGTTGAACTTGAGGGAATCACCTTTTCAGTAATGACTCTAAAAAGACGATTCCTTAAATGCCATGACAAAAAATACAATGGAAAGGCTATTAAAATCGAATCCCTCATGAGTAAATGCCAAATTACAAATGCCAGTTGGTCTAAACACAGCCATTATTAGCAATTTCGACCATAATCGCACGATGAGTTATCTATAATCGTTAATCGCTTCCTGTAGAGAGCAATTAGTATATGTAATCACATGATAACGAGTGCAATTCGAGAATAATTGCACGAGTGATTTTTTTGTTATTAATTTTCCGAGTCCGAAAGGACGAGGAAAATTCGAAACAAAAAAATCACGAATGCAATTTTCGAATTGTACGAGTTATTATGTGATTACGAGCTAATCGCACAATGGCTTTCACTACTTTTTCCCAGTCAGGAAAAGTAAATTACAGAGATTACACTTATATTTTTCTCTTCTCTTTATGTCTTTCTTTTATTGTTGTTTATTGATTTTCGTTCTCACAAAATAAATTTTGAATGCAATTAAAACGTTCGATGCAAAAAAAATGTAAGAAAAAACATTAAAATCAATTTTGTAAACATTGGCGCCGCATTGGAGAGTGTGATTAACGATTAATTGCTCTCTACAGGATGCAATTAACGATTAATTGCTCTCTTTGAGGGCGTGCCAAATAAGAAAAAATAACCCATCGTGCGATTAATCGTTAAATTGAATAACTGTGTTCTTAATCAAGTTAATGCCTGAGTTAATGCTATTGGGAATAAATATAAGCTGAACAGCTGATTTGAGAAGCTGAAAGGCTGAGAGTAAAAATTTGAAAAGTAGAATCGATGATTGGCCGAAAAATACCTCTCATGGTTAACGCGCCAATGTTTACAAAATTGATTTTAATGTTTGTTCTTACATTTTTTTTTTCATCGAAGAAAAAAATATAAAACTTTCAGTGTAATTTACTTTCCTAACGGCGAAAAAGCAGTGAAACCGATTGTGCGATTAGCTCGTAATCACATGATAACTCGTACAATTCGAAATTGCCCTCGTGATTTTTTTGTTTTGAATTTTCCTCGTCCTTTCATTCGGAAAATTAATAACAAAAAAATCACTCGTGCAATTATTCTCGAATTGCACTCGTTATCATGTGACTACATATACTAATTTAACAGTGAAAGTACACAAAAATTATAAATGTAATCATTTGAAGTTTTTCTTTTGAGTTTGATAATATTCATTTCACAAGCTTTTCAAAATTTCCGTATACGGCACCAAGTTTTTTTCGGTCCCCGTTAAAATGGACCAGTCTCAAGTTGGAAAAGTTCTTTTGTTTTAAAGAATTTAAATACTGCTCTGCAACCGTTTTCTTCTTTATTCCCGGAATAGAGAAGAATAAATCCCTTGAACTCAATGACTAATATCGTAAGGCTTCTGCATTTCAAATCTTCTGCCAACTGGAACAGCTTATGTGAAGCCTTTCGAAAAACGAATTCATCCCTTTTACAATCTATAAAGTAATTCAACCAGAATTTGGTCACTTTTGTTGCTATCAAATGGTGCATAGATCGCGGCTTTCCTAGGTCCCTACTCTGCGTATCTTACTTACTTTTTGATATTTTTTGAAGGCTTCTTTGTTCGTCTCAACAATCATTGGTCCAGTGCGCAGCAGAATGGACCTTTAAAAAGCAACTGATTGAAAAGATTTTGTCTTTGTCGGGGCCTGTGCGCGCAATAAATTAACAAGTCCAGGCTAAACTAGAGTTTTTGCTTCGCCTACCCGCGCGATGTTTGACCTATGTTTTGGATTGAATTGGTAGTAGAGTCAAATTTCCCGGTTAGATTAAAGGGTTGTTTCAGGTAGGATGAGGTAGGGTTAGGGCTAGGGTTGGGGATGGGAGTTAACTCCGGGTTAGGGTTTTAGCCCCCGGGTAGAGTTTGGAGTAAATATCATGTTTATAAGGAATTTTGAACTCCTTAATGCAGTTGTGACTCGATGGCCGAGTGGTTAAGGCGCTGGCGTTCATAGGTGCTTTGTATATAGTGGGTACGAATCCCATCAGCGGCCAAAGTTTCGAAATTTCGGGAAATGCTTCAAAAACTTTCAAAACTTAGCAACACAAAGAAAGTGTCAAAGAATAGAAGCTCAGAGTGGAGGATGGGAAGGAAATTGGACACTTAAGTAACCCGGTACGAACGACATTCAGTTATTGCCACGTCAGCTGGACCTTCACGCCGCTCCGGCTTCTTGTTCAATTTGAGAAATCCGACGATGGACCATAACTTTGATGCTATTTGAATCAGCTCTCCTAAGAGGAGGGTAATTCGGCAGCAGCGGCTCGTCCGGTAGTGAATTGAGAAAATGGTCCAATTGATGTTTAAAATTAGTTTTGGAGAAGTTTTTGAGGTTACGGATGGATTGTGGGAGGGCATTAAATAGTCTGGGACACGTTAGTCAGTTAGGGACACGTTCCTCGACTAACTGAAAAATTGGAAGGAGCTATGAACTTCATTTCTTTTGTAAAAGGTCACTTATGGGTGAAGGTTGCATCATATCTATAAATGGGAGCCATACCGTTCGATCCAAGTTGGCCAGAAAGCCCGAATTTCACTTTTTCACATTTTGGTTAAAGTCAGTTAGGGACAAGTTCCTCGACTAACTGAAAAATTGGAAGGAGCTATGAACTTCATTTTTTTTGTAAAAGGTCACTAATGGGTGTAGGTTGCATCATATCTATAAATGGGAGCCATACCGTTCGATCCAAGTTGGCCAGAAAGCCCGAATTTCCCTTTTTCACATTTTGGTTAAAGTCAGTTAGGGACACGTTCCCTCGACTACTGAAAAATTGGAAGGAGCTATGAACTTCATTTTTTTTGTAAAAGGTCACTAATGGGTGTAGGTTGCATCATATCTATAAATGGGAGCCATACCGTTCGATCCAAGTTGGCCAGAAAGCCGAATTCCCTTTTTCACATTTTGGTTAAAGTCAGTTAGGGAACGTTCCTCGACTAACTGAAAAATTGGAAGGAGCTATGAACTTCATTTTTTTGTAAAGGTCACTAATGGGTGTAGGTTGCATCATATCTATAAATGGGAGCCATACCGTTCGATCCAAGTTGGCCAGAAAGCCCGAATTTCACTTTTTCACATTTTGGTTAAAGTCAGTTAGGGACACGTTCCTCAACTAACTGAAAAATTGGAAGAAGCTATGAACTTCATTTCTTTTGTAAAAGGTCACTAATGGGTGTAGGTTGCATCATATTTATAAATGGGAGCCATACCGTTCGATCCAAGTTGGCCAGAAAGCCCGAATTTCACTTTTTCACATTTTGGTTAAAGTCAGTTAGGGGACACGTTTCCTCGACTAACTGAAAAATTGGAAGGAGCTATGAACTTCATATTTTTTGTAAAAGGTCACTAATGGGTGTAGGTTGCATCATATCTATAAATGGGAGCATACCGTTCGATCCAAGTTGGCCAGAAAGCCCGAATTCCCCTTTTCACATTTTGGGTTAAAGTCAGTTAGGGACACGTTCCTCGACCTAACTGAAAAATGGAAGGAGCTATGAACTTCATTTCTTTTGTAAAAGGTCACTAATGGGTGTAGGTTGCATCATATCTATAAATGGGAGCCATACCGTTCGATCCAAGTTGGCCAGAAAGCCCGAATTTCACTTTTTCACATTTTGGTTAAAGTCAGTTAGGGACACGTTCCTCAACTAACTGAAAAATTGGAAGGAGCTATGAACTTCATTTCTTTTGTAAAAGGTCACTAATGGGTGTAGGTTGCATCATATTATAAATGGGAGCCTACCGTTCGATCCAAGTTGGCCAGAAAGCCCGAATTTCACTTTTTCACATTTTGGTTAAAGTCAGTTAGGGACACGTTCCTCGACTAACTGAAAAATTGGAAGGAGCTATGAACTTCATTTTTTTTGTAAAAGGTCACTAATGGGTGTAGGTTGCATCATATCTATAAATGGGAGCCATACCGTTCGATCCAAGTTGGCCAGAAAGCCCGAATTTCACTTTTTCACATTTTGGTTAAAGTCAGTTAGGGACACGTTCCTCGACTAACTGAAAAATGGAAGGAGCTATGAACTTCATTTTTTTTTGTAAAAGGTCACTAATGGGTGTAGGTTGCATCATATCTATAAATGGGAGCCATACCGTTCGATCCAAGTTGGCCAGAAAGCCCGAATTTCCCTTTTTCACATTTTGGTTAAAGTCAGTTAGGGACAATTCTCCTCGACTAACTGAAAAAATTGGAAGGAGCTATGAACTTCATTTTTTTTGTAAAAGGTCACTAATGGGTGTAGGTTGCATCATATCTATAAATGGGAGCCATACCGTTCGATCCAAGTTGGCCAGAAAGCCGAATTTCACTTTTTCACATTTTGGTTAAAGTCAGTTAGGGACACGTTCCTCGACTAACTGAAAAATTGGAAGGAGCGTGACTTCATTTTTTTTTGTAAAAGGTCACTAATGGGTGTAGGTTGCATCATATCTATAAATGGGAGCCATACCGTTCGATCCAAGTTGGCCAGAAAGCCCGAATTTCCCTCTTTCACATTTTGGTTAAAGTCAGTTAGGGACACGTTCCTCGACTAACTGAAAAATTGGAAGGAGCTATGAACTTCATTTCTGTTGTAAAAGGTCACTAATGGGTGCAGGTTGCATCATATCTATAAATGGGAGCCATACCGTTCGATCCAAGTTGGCCAGAAAGCCCGAATTTCACTTTTTCACATTTTGGTTAAAGTCAGTTAGGGACACGTTCCTCGACTAACTGAAAAATTGGAAGGAGCTATGAACTTCATTTTTTTGTAAAAGGTCACTAATGGGTGTAGGGGTGCATAATATCTATAAAGGGAGCCATACCGTTCGATTCAAGTTGGCCAGAAAGCCCGAATTTCCCTTTTTCACATTTTGGTTAAAGTCAGTTAGGGACACGTTCCTCGACTAACTAAATTGGAAGGAGCTATGAACTTCATTTTTTTTGTAAAAGGTCACTAATGGGTGTAGGTTGCATCATATCTATAAATGGGAGCCATACCGTTCGATCCAAGTTGGCCAGAAAGCCCGAATTTCCCTTTTTCACATTTTGGTTAAAGTCAGTTAGGGACACGTTCCTCGACTAACTGAAAAATTGGAAGGAGCTATGAACTTCATTTCTTTTGTAAAAGTCACTAATGGGTGTAGGTTGCATCATATCTATAAATGGGAGCCATACCGTTCGATCCAAGTTGGCCAGAAAGCCCGAATTTCACTTTTTCACATTTTGGTTAAAGTCAGTTAGGGACACGTTCCTCGACTAACTGAAAAATTGGAAGGAGCTATGAACTTCATTTTTTTGTAAAAGGTCACTAATGGGTGTAGGTTGCATCATATCTATAAATGGGAGCCATACCGTTCGATCCAAGTTGGCCAGAAAGCCCGAATTTCCTTTTTCACATTTTGGTTAAAGTCAGTTTAGGGACACGTTCCTCGACTAACTGAAAAATTGGAAGGAGCTATGAACTTCATTTCTTTTGTAAAAGGTCACTAATGGGTGTAGGTTGCATCATATCTATAAATGGGAGCCATACCGTTCGATCCAAGTTGGCCAGAAAGCCCGAATTTCACTTTTTCACATTTTGGTTTAAAGTCAGTTTGGGACACGTTCCTCGACTAACTGAAAAATTGGAAGGAGCTATGAACTTCATTTTTTTTGTAAAAGGTCACTAATGGGTGTAGGTTGCATCATATCTATAAATGGGAGCCATACCGTTCGATCCAAGTTGGCTAGAACACTTTTTATGACCACTTTCGATTTGAATCTGATTCGCGTTGACGCTGACGCTGACGCTGACGCTGCGAAACTGACGCTGGCTTCATTTTGGTACCTTCTTTCTGTCTTTCTTGGTTAGAGGACTTTCCAGTTTTCTGCTGAATTTGCAGTTTAAACATTAAAATCGAAAGTGAAAGTCCGGTAAACAAACAATTTCGTGTAAGCTTGCACGGAATAGGTGTTGAATTGGTGCACTTTACACGAAAAGCGAAAACAAGCAAGATGGCGGAAATCTTGTAGAAATTTTTTCATAATTTTTCTTAAATCTCATTATATATTGACATTGATTACTCATCTGCTCATGCCTACTTTATTCTGCTTTTGCAGGTTGGGAGCTCGATGGTAAGATCAATTTCCATTTTTAGATTCATTCAATTTTTTAGATAACAGGCTTTGTAGGTAAAAGGTTTTACATTTTAGTACTAGACTACCAGACTACTATATTATTTTTTAGGTTTATTTTACCCCTATAAAGTTCTAAAAACGACTCACGCTTCTGGGCTACTTTGCAATTTTGAACTTGAAAAGGTCCTTACCATGACCCAAACAAGCTGGGGAATGTTAGAGGTGTGTCCAGACCAGGTTTCAGTGAGGCTGGAACATCGATTTTTGAGGATTACGATTTTACCAGCTTTTTACCTATTTTTGCCTCGCTAACCCAAATCTCGCAACCTCTTCATCTTAAAGGATGATCGAAATTACAGTTTTTCAGCGTTCCGAAAAAAACACAAAGCAGAAATTTTTTCATCTTCACAGGATCGATTGTCAACAACAAAATACATCTTTTGGTCTTTGGGTTTGGTTCTGACGTTTTTCCTTCAAAGAATATCGGTCACTTTCCTTTTCCCCTTGAGCGCGCGAGAAAAAAATGATTAGCTCGCATTCTCGCGCGGGCGAATAAAGATGAGGCGGCAATCTTGCACTGAGGGTGCTACTTAGTTTCCGCCCTATTTTGCGCCCACCATAGAATGGTCCAGATACGGGGGTATTCCAAATGATAAATGATGTCGTTCTGTAAGTGTTTTATTTTCTGATAGATACAAATAGAATATTGAATACTATTAACTTATTTATTTAAATATTTTTGAGCCCAAATTTAAATATCTGGTCTAATAAAAAACAAATGACAGCAGTTCTGTTTTTCCCTCAAACCCCGGGGAAAAGTTTTTTTGCCGACTCAACTATTTTACAAATTTCGGAAAAGAACTCCCATAGGAATTCCGATTCATAACCCGATTGGTTCATTTCAGAACAGCTTCAAAAAAGTCATAATGGCAGATAATTTTAAAAGTTTCTCTGAGTAAATGTGTGTAATTTATTGATGTTGATGGCTTGCTGATTCTTTAAAGAAAAAAGATAACAGGTATAGCTTTTTCTAATCCTGGAATATCGAGGGTCCAGCTACACTGGGTTTTGGGGGCTAAAATCTAAAATTTTATGGCTCAAACTTGGTCAATAATGTTAATGATCACACAAGTGTTACGCGTAAGCCAAATCGCGTATTACAAACAACCTTTAAATTGCTGAGTACAGGAGAAAAAAATCGAAATTCAAAATGGCGGCCAAGCACCAAGCCCACGCTGATAACTATCAAAAATCTTAGTTTTTCAATCAGCTATTGCAACTTATTATAAATCAATGAAATAATTTGAAATAAAAAGTAAACAAACCTTGAACCTTTCATGAATCCAAATGAATAAAAGTATTCATCTAAAGTGAAGATTACATTTCAAATAAAACGATTTCCAAACCAACCTAAAGTCAGTCTGCCAACTAAAAATTTCTCTACGGGGTCACTGGCGCGCGGCAAGGACTTTAGATTCCAATTCTTGTATAGGCTGCAACTACACTGCCAAATGATCTGTATTACAAATACTTCCAAATGGGTCCATAAGTTAAGAAAATGAAATTATCATTTAACACAGGGGTTTTGTTTTTAAAAACAAACTTCAAAATAAAATTGTTAACGAACTTGTTACTTAAAATATCTCTTACTTGCATAATTATTTATGATATAACACCCCTTTCTTAAATAAATGGCCTCTTAAAAAAAAAAATAAAAAAAATGTAGACACAACTTTAATCCGACGAAATGAAGCGTTTTCATTGGTCTAAAATCACGGATGGTCACGTTACCAGAATTTTTATCCAGGGAAATGCTGTGGCGGCTATTTTTTGCTTTAGTGAGGTCGACCATTTTGTTATTTTGGTTTGAGCGGGCAAAATTTCTGTACAAACCAAAATATGGCTTTGTTGGAATACCGGTTGAAACACTTGTGATCAGGCCGAAAGACTATAAAACTTTTGCTATTTGTGATATATACCATTTTATTTATCTATGATTCAACACGATAGCCTAATAGTAGATTAATTTGCACGCATTTAATTTTTATCTTACTGTGTTTTTGTTTATCTTACTGTGTTTTTGTTTATCTTTTTGTGTTTTTTTACCCTTTTTGGTTTCCAAGGGTCATTTTTAAGGTTAAATTTTATTTTTGTCTGATGAAAACTTAAGATTGCTGAAAGATGCAACGATGCACTTTTTTCCCTGCTCTGTTTTATTTATTATTTCTTTTATTTTCTTAAAATTATTACATCTAAAGTCTGTCCAAATATAATTGGCAGTGGAAACAAGAATGCCTGTAACTTTTGATAGTCAAATATAATTATGGATTTTTTTTTGCTTGTTTCAGAGAATCAAAAGAGCTATATTTGAATGTATTTTTGGTTGAAAAATTCGCGATTTTTAGCGGTTAAATTTGCGATTACAAAAATTTCCATAATTATATTTGACTATCAAAAGTTACAGGCATTCTTGTTTCCACCGCCAATTATATCTGGACAGACTTTAATCACATACACGCTTTTTTTTTATGAGAATACACTTTATAAGAATGTCCATGATGAAAATGGCCAAAAAACTAAGAATATGCTAAGAATATCACCATCATGGAATTTGGCTATTGAAGCTCAGAATGCCATTTTAAGAGCATTTTAAAAAATTATAAATTATCCTCAAGTATGGCTCGCTCCTTTTACAAAAGTGCCATTTCATGCTTGAGACGTATGTACTAAATGTTAAATCTAGTATGAATTAGGATCCTAACCTAAGAATATACTGTAAGAATATTTTAGGATGATTTTCCCAAAAAAGTTAAGAATATCCATGATGAAATGGATTTACACCATTCTTATAAAAAAAAAGCGTGTACTGTAAGTTGGTCTAATATCGACATCCGTCTTCTAATTTCGACACCCTTCTTTAGAGATAGGAATAATATGAAATTTAGAATCAGTGATTGAAAAAAGACTTATTCTCCCTTACCACTAAGCAAAGAAAAATAATTTCGACCTTTTTTTTATTTTTCAGCTCTAGAAAAGGGTGTCGAATTTAGACGAGGGATGTCGATATTAGACCAAGTTACGGTATAAATTTCAGCTGATAAAAAGGGTGTCTGAATTAGAGGAGGGGTGTCGACATTAGACCAAGTTACAGTAATCAAGACATCGTGGAAGGCGAGTGCAATGTTTATTACTTTTACAAATAAGATTCTCTCAACAAATTGAGAAAACACTTGGTGGTGTTTTAAGCCTATTTAAGACCTATTTCGTCAATTAAAAATTTTTCCAGGGGCTCCTCAGACCCCAGTTCTTTTTTCTTGCTACGCTCAAAAATTCGCTGACCAGTTCACAATTCTTTATTTACAGCACTGCATAACGCCTAGCAAAATTTCTTTTGAATATGGGGTCCATTGGCATGGAGTACAGCGCTTATTAAAAAAAATATTCAGAGGATTTTGTTGTATCTTCTGCCGTGCTCCTTGGAAATAATAGACCTTTAGGTAAACGGGACAGCCAGACAGTCTATTGAATAACAAATTACTACAGCATTCATTACTAGTCCTTCACCAGATACATTATTTTGATTACTGTATTCAGATTAACAGCCAGTCTAGAAAGAAGGTGATATGTATGCCTGATTTTTTTTGGTACAGCCAACGAATATGCTTTGTTTTCAGACTGGGATAACAGGTGTGTCGAAAAGACAGATCAATTAGATGACGTTATCATAAAGAAAGTTTATGCTGTACTGTAGTGATTGGTTATGCAATATACTGCCATAATTGTCTAAATGACTATTCGAACCCAAGATTGTAAATTTAAATTTTCTGCTGTAAGTTAGTGCTAACGTGGGTACCTTTATCGATTTCTGTAATTTGGAAAAAAAAAAAAAACCTGAATGGGTTCCTTGATCCATTGATCAAATGAAACTTTTAAATCAGATTTATAGAAAAACAAGAATTTTGGCAGTGACAGAATGAGATTCAACACCCAGATTCTGGCACCCACCTCCTTCACTAAGATTTTCCTGCCTTTTCCAGACTTTTTCAGACTTTTCCGCTATTATCTTTATTCTTTATATTTATATTAGCTTTTTTATTTTTTTTTCAGACATATAGAAAATTTAAAAAAAGTTCAATATAATGGAACAAATCAGCGATGGTATCCGCAAAAGGCGGAGTGTGGCAAAGGTTTTTAAGGAGCTTGATGCATTTCCAAAAGTACCTGAAGATTACCAAGAGACCAGTACCAGTGGAGGGACTGTATCTATACTGGTGTTTCTATTTATTGGAATATTGATAGTATCAGAATTCATTTACTATCTGGATACTGATGTCAAATACCAGTATGAAGTTGATAAAGATTCTGAACACAAAATGAGAATTAATATTGACATGACAGTTGCAATGGAATGTAATGATATTGGAGCTGATGTGTTGGACGTTGCTGGAGCTAGCATATCTACTGATGAGCATTTAAAAATGGAACCCACCTATTTTAAAATGAGCAACAACCAATTAACGTGGTGGCAAGCTTTTCGCAAGTTCCGTCGATTTGATGAAGGCTTTCGATCATTAAGAGAAATCAACCAAATGTCACTTATTTTTGGACATGTATTACCAACCTATATTCCAGAAATTGATAAGAAGGAATTCGCAGATCGAGAACCAGACGCTTGCCGTATTTACGGGAACGTTGAAGTCAACAAAGTTGCAGGTAATTTTCATGTGACTGCTGGGAAATCCATACCTCACCCACGTGGGCATGCTCACTTAAGCTCCCTTGTTTCGGAACTTAATTACAATTTTTCACACCGTATTGATTTGTTATCATTTGGTGACCCACATCCAGGCTTGATTAATCCAATGGATGGTGATCTACAAATTGCAGAGAAGGGCTATCATATGTTTCAATATTACATTAAAATCGTTCCAACTTATATTCAAACCGTACGCGAAGATATGAAAGCAAACCAATTCTCAGTCACGCAACGTTCTCGACCTATTGACCATACGAAAGGCTCCCATGGTGTCCCTGGTATATTTTTCAAGTATGATTTCAATGCTGTCAGCGTTCGTATCAAAGAGGAACGTCGTGATTTCAGCCAGTTTTTAGTTCGTCTATGTGGTATTATCGGTGGTGTGTTTGCAACGTCAGGGATGCTTCATTCGTTAGTTGGATTTTTAGCAGATTCGATTATGTGTCAGATAAAGAAACAGAGAGCTAGTGCTATGAAAGTTCCCATTAGCCAACCGCTGATGAATCCAGCTCAACAGCAGAGTGGTGGTGGATTAAGTCAACAAAACCCTCAAGTGTCACTGCTACCTCAAGTACAATAGTAGTGTTTATAATTTGTTCAATATTTTTTGGGTAATTTGTTTAAAATGTACCAATTGTTGGCAGCATTTGCTAAACCGTATACATGTTTTTTATAAGCATTGAACTTATATGCATATAGGCTCAGATATGAAACAAATTTAAGCATATGCTAAGCATTGCTTCAGCCTACATTTTTCCGATTTTGGCTGTTTTTGCTGGCGGGAATTTCACAGATTTTCGGAATTTCCCTAGATATATATCATAGTGTCCTCCCCCCCCCCCTTTATAAAGAAAAAAAAGAGGGGGGAGGTTTAAAAAAATCAAGAATTTGGTGGGGGGAACAAACCCTGGAGGACACTATGTATATATTAGATATTAGCATCCATCAATCACGCATTTTTCAGCCTACTTGTCAATCTATTCTCTCAATCAAGAATAGGCAGCATAGTGGGCACCCCCCCCCCTTTAAAAAGGGGGGTTTGAGAATTTTACTGAATTTAAAAGAAGGGAGGCTTGTGAAAATTTCAAATAAAAGGGGTGGCTTGGACAAAAAGAGGGGAGTTAATTTTTTAAGGGGGGGGGCTTGGAAGATTTGGCAATTTGCAAAAGAGTTTCTGCCATCAGATTCATATTATTGTATTCTTCATTTTAATAACCTTGGAATATAGTTAGAGATTGTAAGAGTTTGTGCGTAAAAGGTCAAAAAAAAGAGGGGGGTTGAATAAAAAGAGGGGAGTTGAGGAATTTTCATTTTTAAGAGGGGGGTTGAGCTAAAAAAGGAGGGTGCCATTTTTAAGAGGGGGGCTTGATATCCCTCTGCCCACTATGGGCAGTTTTTGTTTTTTCTATGCTTATAAAAAACATGCACTGATTCTCCGAAGCATTCCTTGTAGATTGGATTCACGAGTTTCAGCAAATGCGTGAAAGAAATGACATAACTGGTTGTTTCCATATTGAAATCGACCAATTCTAATTTTTATTGGAGTTAGCGTTGGGTTTTAACTTGTGATTCAATTACCCAAATGATATTGAACGTTGGAACTAGGGCGTTTTTATATATTCTATTAGTCTTGGATTTTGGTTTAATATATTATTTTGGCACATTTTATGACCTTGACTATTTAGAATTTGATGTTTTTTTGTGTTTCTTTTTCAAATTCTACGAACTTTATATACTAAACACTACCTTTGGGATGCACTTATTTTTCATTGGCTTATTGTAATCTACAAAATCAGATTTCGACGATGTATCTCCCGAGCCAATATGTTTTACAGGCCCAGTTTTTGCGCAAAGAAGTCCCTCACAAATATGAAAATCCGTGTCAAAAATCAAGTCTGACACATGACGTAAGCGAGACTCACGTTGGAAAAACGTAAGACTACGTAATACACACCTGCCTAAGCTGGTTAAGGCAAAACTCGAAGTACTCGTAACTCATGAACCAATGAGTTTCAGAACCCCAAATTGACACGCATTTTCATATTTGTGAGGGGCTTCTTTGTGCAAAATTTGGGCCTGTAAAACATATTGGCTCGGGAAATACAATGATTTTAAGTTTTTTCAAAAAGGGTTTGTAGAGTCCCTTTCGTGATTTTACGTTATTCCGTCAGAGCTGCCGTTAACGACCTTTTCAAATGTTAAAATTTGGCACAGAACAGCGTCTTATGGATGTCGAAAGTTTGGTTTGAAATAATCAATTCCTTCGAGAGTCATTAGCAAATTCCGTAGATTTGTAATTTGCGGAATCAGTTCGGAAATAAAAGTTTTTCTGCCGTAACTTCCGTTTACGTAGGTTATAAGAGTTGATTTTTTTTGTGAAGGTGCATCTGTTAGTTGGTAATATGCATGCTAAATTTGGTTGAAAAATATTAATTGGTTGGAAAGATAAAGGCGGAATCTTTTTTATTGGCATAAGCAAACAAGAATAGTAATTCTAAACGATTTTCCTTGCATTTCTTTTTCTTTGGGAAGATTACTAAGAAAAGCGGAAATTTTTAAGCCCTTTTATTTCGGGCTAAAAGCTCTGTATTCATTTTTTCAAATTTTCACTCCTAAGTATCATTACTTCTTGTATATATAGTCCAGGCAATATGGGGCATGTACCCCCACCTTGGTGGTGAAAAAGGTTTGACACTGTTTTTGAGTTCCAACATACCTATATTTTGAGATTCAGGATGGTTTCTGGGCTAACAAGGTGGCAACCTTGCCGGGTAGGGGGTAGAAGGGGGGTAGGTAGAAGAAATTTCGATCAAACCTAACTCCTGGGGTAGGTCACTAATTTGGTTAATTTCTTCAAAACTACTAACGATATAGTAATGAAATTTTATACATAGGTAGCAAAGATATCAAATAATATTCCTGAAAATTTTCAGGTCATTTCCATAAAAAATGTGTATTTTACAGACCAGAATGTGAAATTTTCTTCCAAAAATCACCTTTTTTGTCCAAAATGGAGCAAAAAAAGGTTTTTTTTCAGAATTTTTCATCTTCGTGAACCGTACCAAAAGTGCTTTTTCATCAAATGTAGTGCTCCAGGAGCAATTTGGGAAAGTTTCTTGCATTAAGGAAAATTAGTTGATATTTTACAGACCATTCAATTTTCACTGTTATTTTATTATATTTTCAAAAATAATTATATCTCCTCAGGGCCCTCAGGCTTGCATTTGTCATGTTAACTAAACCATTAGTTTCAGCCTTCAGGTATTTCATATGATAGTGTAAAATATAACTGAAAGCATCTCTACAAGCTTTCAGGATGTCTCAACAACTATTGTCTATTTTACAGACCAGAATGTGCGAAAAATCCTCCAAATTAGATGTTTTCGTTTTATAAAATAGCCATCTGATAAAAGTTGGTAGAATTACTCAAATAATAGCCACTCTAATGAGGGAACTACTGAGTTTGCTTTGAAGGGCCCAACTTAATGTGTAATTTACAGACCAGAACGTTTACAAACCTTTATATGATCATTAGATTTGTCTTTTACAAATTCCGATCTGTTTATATTTTTAGAATGATAAATAATGAACTGCATAATACACTATGAAAACCGAAATAATTACTCAACAATTAAGAAACTCTCGCAGAGGAACATTGAAAGAATATTGGAGGCAAAGGAGAAAAGAACGAAGCTTGCAGGTGATTTTGAGCATAAAGATCAAATTAGACAAATTCCAGACGAGATTGATGAAAATTTACATGGAATCCATCTTAACCCTTGCTATAAAAGGTAAATCCTTCGTTCAGATCTTTATTTAATAGTCCTTACATTTGTATATGTATAATAATTTAACGTACAATTCGATATTGAATTGAATTCACAATCATTTTTTATCGTTAGATTTACCGTTGTCCTTGGTGACCGAAGATTCTCCGAAACAACTGATAATGTAGCTGAGCCAGTGGAAAGAAAAAGACGTCGACTGTCTAGCCCTGATACATCAGTGTCACCTGCTGATCTTTTTGGAAAGGAATGCCAATTATGCGGTAAAGAACGGGTTCAAGTAAAAGGAAGTAGAATTAAACCACACAAAATTCTAACAAGAGTGGCAGAGGCAGCCATCAAGAACGCAGCAAAGTCGAAAGATCCTGTGCACTATTTCGACATTGTAAATGTTGACCTTGTTACCAAGGACTACAAAGTGCACAACTCGTGTTATAAAAGATTTGTTAAACCCACAACCGTTGCGACAAAATCAAACAAATCGTCGACTTCATCAGCCAGTTCAACATCAAATGGCAACGAGGAAAAAATAGGATGTCCCTCATATGAAACTTCCAACTTCGCTGAAGTAAAGGAGTTCGTTTCCGATGTAATCTTGGGTGATCAACGTGCTGTATCAATTGCTTCCTTACACGAAATTTATGGATTAGGGATAGGTAAATATTTGCGTACTTTTCTAGAAAGTTCTAGAAAAGATATTAAAATTTTGAAATCGAATCTTTATTTTCAAATTTCACGAGATTTTCTGGTATCTTTGACTCTATTTATTGCTCACACCTTTAAGAATATTTTCAATACTCAGAACTCCTTGTGTAAAGTTCGATTGACATTGTCAATTGTCTTTTTTTTTAAAGGTGACTCCCGCTATCGAAGCAAGTTGAAGCAACGTCTTAAAGCAGAATTTTCCGATAAAATATGCTTCCTATCATCTGAAGATAATAAGCCTGAAATAGTGGTCGCTACAGAATCGCTGACGTCGACAAGTCGCCTTTACCACGACCCTGAGCGAATCGTTTCGAAAGCAGGAGAGATAATCCAAGAAGCTATTCAACAAAAATTTAAAGATACACCAGAGCTTACATGGCCCCCTGATCTTGACGTTATCAATAGCCAGACATTCAAACCACCGAATATTCTATTAAAACTCATCAAAACTATATTGACCACGTCCAAAAATAGAGCTTCCAGATCAATGTCAATCGATCGGCTGACTCATTCCATTGCAGAGGATATTGTATTTTGTTGCATGAAAGGGAAAGTGTTCCAAACTAAACACTTGCTTCTTGGGCTCGGCCTGCACAATTTAACCGGATCGCGTATGGTGATTGATCTTCTTAATCGACTTGGGCATTCCATAAGCTACAATAGTGTTTGCGACATAGAAACTGCACAAGCTGAAGCGGCTCAAGAGGCAGCAAAATCAACCTCTGTGTTGCCATACCAACCAAGCTCCATCACAGCTTTGTTTGCCCATTATTGGATTGACAATTTCGATATAAAAACGGACAAAGAAATAGGAGAACGTTCCATACACACGACCCATATGATGGCTTTTCAAAACATCAAACCATCAGACAATGTCAGAAAGACACCAGCCTTATCTGTTCCAAAGCCCAAGAGTCGTAAGATATTCGTTGATGATTTAAATGTTGGAAGCATCACTATCGAAAGGAAAAAAGATCCATTGATCAATTTTCAACAGCAACCTGACTTATGTGACAGCTCATCTTTCGACCAAAAGTACCTCCTTTGGCTCGTATTGCGATATCAGTGTAACACTAATCAGCAGATAGCAGCATTCAAGGGCTGGAATCTCAAGCAGAACATGGAAAATTCAAAAGAAAAACCTATCAAGACCACTGAGACATACCTCCCGCCTATCAATTCCAAAGTGACCGAGTTTAGAACAATCTTACAATATCTTCAGTATCTTCAAAATCTAAGCACAACAATGAATATGAAATACGTTCATGTTACGATGGATGTCGGAGCTGCCATCAACTGCTATCTAATGTTATGGAACAATCCAGATTTATTCAAAAATATTCTAGTTCATCTTGGTGGTTTCCACTTCTTGAAAGAAAATTTTCAGGTATGATTATTTCTTTTCAACTTATTAAACTTTCTTGTACTGTCATAACATTTTAAAGGTTTTGAGCATTCGCACATTTCTATCCTTGTTTCACTTCGAATTTAATTTCACTTTAAGGTACTTGGTGACTTCGTGAGAGGCACTGGCTTCAAAGACGTCATTTTTGAATCAGACCTCTGTCGTATGGGAAGTCTTGAGGGCGTTTTGGCAGGATCCCACTACAATCGTGCATGGGTCATTCACGATGCATTCTCAGAGGCACTTGAGAGATTACTGCTCAGACGTTTTCTATTTGACAAAAGTCCTCACATTCCTCACGCCTTGAGAGCAGTTAACTTTGAAATGTCAAAGCTAGATGACAAATCTTCCGAAGGCTTAGATACCTTTTTCAAGAAGTATATATCCTATCGTAAAGAAGTTTCAACAGGAACAATCGGAAACACAGCAAGATTCTGGATGATCTACCTCGATCTCATTAGAGCGCAAACGATGGCCCATACTGCCATCCAGGAGAACGACTGGAAGTCTCTCATGCACTGTTGGAAGGAATTCCTGCCGATGTACTTTATTCTAAACAAACGGAACTACGCAAGGTATGATAATCAATAAATTTGCATTAAATGTATCATGAACAAATCAATCAGCCTAACAACAAATTGATGACTAATAGGCTCAATTCTTTTTATGAAAAGGAAGGTTTAGGTTACCATCATGATATACTATACTGATTTTGTATTTTTGTGTTAATCTTTGATACACAACAGGTACGGGGCTTATTACTACGAAAATATGACGAATCTCAAATCAAACTATCCTGGTGCAGAGAACGATTTATCACTAAACGGCATATCGGTTCAAGCGCAAAGTAACTACCCCATAATGACTGCCGCAGATCAGAGAGGGGAGCAGACAATTAATAGAGATGCCAAAACTACAGGTGAATTTTGAAATGAATTTGAACTGTAAATGTAACATTCTAGAAAAGTATCGAAATACCTTTTGCGTTGGCAATACTGAAGGACATGGGACTTTTTTGCTTTATACTAAATAAACCTGTTCAAAATTATAGGCGGAGTCAAAGGATTTGCGTCCGATCAGATGAACGTACGAAAATGGTGCCTTAATTAATCGCCCTAAGCAAGCGGACGTCATGCGAAGACTTAAAGATCTATGCGGGCTGGATGGAAAAGATACACAATACAAACCACTTCGAAAGTCTCAAGTTGCCAAGTCAGAAAAGTACGTTCAGACCGTGACTGGGGTTTTGGATGAAAGGTTCCTGAATCCTTTTGGTGCTGATACCGACAAAGAAGAATGTGTTTACAACCTGAGTTCTGGCTTGCCGTTCAAAGGAGATGCAGATGATCTACTAATATTAGAAAAATGGCGAGGAGCTGTATAAAGATTTCAGAACACCAACGCTTACACTCTAATGAAAAATCGATTCATGCCAGGCTACCGAAACAAAAACCAACATTGTTTAGCCAAACGCTAAAAAAAACAAAGACAAAGAAAAGCAATTCATCTGAAGTCATAAAGGCAAACCAAAACATCTTAGGGAAACTTCTAACACTATCATCAATTATGAAGCAACCAATCGATTTTGAAAAGGCGTTATCATACCCACTTTATGATGTACCACTCAGTTTAGCTTTTCCCGATGGTACAAAGAGGTCAAACCAGAAAAGTCTCTTGCTCGATATCATCAAGGCAACAATGGAAACTAAAGACAAACTGAAAGCGAAGGAAAAAACGCTGGCAGTAAGAAAGATTACCACTCTCATCGTCGATATGATTGCCCACTATCGAGTGATCTCGCAAAACCTCCCAGAGACGTTCGAAGAATGGATCAAAAAATTTCTGAGTACAATCCATAACGACGAGAGGTACGAGCGCATTGATATTGTAGCCGACACGTACAGATCTTTCAGCATCAAATCTGGGGAACGCGCAAAGAGAGGGTCGTCAGACAGAATTTTGATGAAGTCAGTAAAAGGAAAAGTCCCGAGAGACATTGACAACTTTTTTAAAAATGATGAAAATAAGACACGACTAATCAATATGACATTTGATTACATCAGAGACAATGCTGAAGAGTGTTTGAAAACTCCTAAAGTGTGATAAAGTTGTCATGTCTGGAGATGGTTACTGCAATATTCTAACCAAAACAGAATATATATCTCTAGATGAGCTTGCTAGTGACCAGGAAGAGGCTGACACTAAAGTCATTCTGCATGCCCTGAGTGTATTGTCCAACAGCCATGACAAAAAAGAATGCGTTTGTATTCGATCCCCGTCAGGCGACACTGACATCATTGTGATTGCTTTAGGTACAATAGCCGAAAGATCTAGAGTCCTCTTTGACTGTGGACCGTCTCGTCAAAAGACTTGGCTTGATTCAATAAGAATGCCAACAGATCTGCGCCAGGCATTGATTGGGTTTCATGCGTTAACAGGGAATGACTACGTCTCATCTTTCTTCAGAAAAAGTAAAGTACGTTGTTGGGAAGTCCTAAAAACGATAAATCTTGCCATTGAGGCCCTTACCAAGCTTGGAGAAGGATGGGACCTAGCTGACGAAACCATAGATGTGTTGGAAAACTACATATGCAAGATATATGGATCTACCAAGAAAACCGTAAACGAGGCTCGCTTTCAACTATTTGAAAGAAAACAGAAGAAAGGAGTAATTGTTGACTTGTCGTTGATACCGCCTTGCAGGTCAGCTCTATATCTACAGTTCGAAAGAGCCAACCATGTTGCAAGAATATGGAAGCTTTCCGGTACATCTATAATCGATGCTCCTCATCCAGCAGGGCGTGGTTGGGACGTCGATGGGGACATAGAATGGATTAGAGAGATGTTTCCTGATGACATTAGGACTTTACTAATTTCTACACAGCATGATAGTGACGGAGAGAGCGACAGCGAAAGTGAAGAACAAGAGGAGTATGGAGAAGAAGAAAGCGATGTTGAAGAATCCGATGACGACGAAAGTGACGAAGACGGCGATTGTGATGAAAAAAGTGACACGGACGATGAAGCTTTTGAATGAAATGGACAATGCAAAACTCAAACATCCCTTAATTTTTATATTGCAGAGCATACGTAAATTTTCATTTTGATGTTATTCACTATAAATTTTATCAAATCGCTACTTTTAACACGAAAACATCTAATTTGGAGGACTTTTTGCACATTCTGGTCTGTAAAATAGACAATAATTGTTAAGACATTCTGAAAGCTTGTAGAGATGCTTTCAGTTATATTTTACACTATCATATGAAATATCTGAAGGTCTCTGAAGGCTAATGACAAATGCAAGCCATCTAGCTGAGGGCCCTGAGGAGATATATAATCATTTTTTAAAATATAATAAAATGACAGTGAAATTGAATGGTCTGTAAAATATCAACTAATTTTCCTTAATGCAAGAAACTTTCCCAAATCGCTCCTGGAGCACTATATTGATGAATGAAAAAGCACTTTTGGTACGGTTTACTAAGATAAAAAATTCTGAAAAAAAACTTTTTTGCTCCATTTTGGACGAAAAAGAAGATTTTTGGAAGAAAATTTCACATTTTGGTCTGTAAAATACACATTTTTTATGGAAATGACCTGAAAATTTTCAGGAATATTATTTGATATCTTTGCTACCTATGTATAAAATTTCATTACTATATCGTTAGTAGTTTTGAAGAAATTAACCAAATTAGTGACCTACCCCAGGAGTTAGGTTTGATCGAAATTTCTTCTACCTACCCCCCTTCTACCCCCTACCCGGCAAGGTTGCCACCTAGTTAGCTCAGAAACCATCCTGAATCTCAAAATATAGGTATGTTGGAACTCAAAAACAGTGTCAAACCTTTTTCACCACCAAGGTGGGGGTACATGCCCCATATTGCCTGGACTAATATAGTTGGCGTTTCAGTAATGTTTATATATTTAACTTTCAAAAGTTGTGATTTTATGCTTCAAAATTTGAGCCACCACTGACAGTTTTGATATCGTGTGGATACTTTTTCTATGAATGAGTACATCTTCCAGTTCTAATGAGTAAAAGGAACCGTTGATCCTATTCTGAAACCCACCCATTTTTGAAATTTACATTGTTTCCTCCATAAATGATTTTATGTTGTTGTTTTTTTGGAATATATTTGGTCTAATATTAGTTAGTTTATAATGTAAAATTTCTCCTCCCTTTGAATTTTTAAGTGTAAATTATTTAACAACTAGGAAAATATTGTTTCGTAAAGAATCAATCAACGTTTTCCTTTAGTTTCTCTTAACCCTTACAAGAATAAACAATTCCCTATTGTGAATTTTACTCCAGTAGAATACACAAATTTTCTGTGAGTAAACTAGTCACGAAAAAACGTCGAGTAGAGCTCTGATTGGCTGAGACATGCAAAGATTACCTCATACATATGCACATTTTGAAAAGATATGATACATAGTATGATATGATGTGTGATACATAGTACACTATGATACATAGTAAAGATATGATGTGTGCAATTTTCAACCAATCAGAGCTTTACTCGACGTTTTCTCGTGACTTTTTTTACATGAATCTGCTAATAGGAAATTCGTGTACAGTATCATGATTTTCATCGGGAAAAAAAATACGTGACTGAAATTTGGCATAGAAGAGGTTCCTTTTGGGTCATGGGACCACTAGAAAATACCCGCAGTCGATTTAAGGTTTTGTTGAATCGGCTAGAATAAAGTAAAATGTACTGGCTCGGTAAAATTTATTGAACTTAAAACCCAAGTATCTCGTGAAGGCTAGCCATCAAACCCTATAAACTATTCCAATTTTAGTTAGTACGTTATGATACACATCTTTAGAGCTTAGTTTTGAAAATACAAATCTTTCAGGGCACCTAAAATCATCAGAAAATATGGCGAATTTTAGACCAACTTCACCATCAATCAAATCTAAATTTTGACTCTTTCATCTGGTCGATGATCTGAAGGATCGTGGAAAGTAGCTATTTTCCATATTTTCATCGATATTTTTAAAAACTTTAAAAAAATCATGTTTGCAGGGGGTGTATGCTGTAAATCGGTGTCATAAAATGCCCTCAAAAAAGTTTTCGAATCGCCAGCCACATATTTATTTTCAAGGTTAGGGAATATTTTTTGAGTTTATTCTACTCTAACAGACTAAAGAACCGTCTGTAAGGCCCCAGTATTTTGGTCGAAACTCCGATCTTTGAGATGCTACTTTCATATTTAATATTTTACAAGAGAGAGTTTTCTTGTAACAATTAATTATTTCTAATCTAATATTCGAAAATTTACAATTTACAATAGAAAAATATTTACAATTTTGATCAGCGACATAATGTTCAAGGGAACACTAATTTTGGAAATTTATTTTTTGAAAAACACCAAAATCATACCATTTTTCCATTGTAATTCCTCAGATGTAGCCACATAGTCTTCATAGTCTTAGGAAATAATTTTCCTTGATGTCATCATCAAAAAAAAACCCTTACAACATTTCAACCCAATGATTTTGTCAATACACATTAAGGACAACCCCTTCTCACCTGGTGGGGTTTTATCAGCCAATGGGTGTAAAAATAACGGACCAAAACTCGATGGCGATTGATAGTCCCATGTTTTTTATGGGTGGGGATTTTAATTCCATTGTTTTGAGCCAGAAAATTCATTTGGGATGGAAAAAATAGCACAATATTTTGCAGTGCGGATTCATTTGCTTATCTGATTATTTTCAGTGGGGACAAAAATTAGAGTATAATTGTCTACTGGGGAAGATATTTGGGCCAATTTTCCAGTGAGAAAGGGTCCCAGTGGATCTGTGAGAAGGGGGTGTTTAAGGATAAATCTTTCTAATCACTTTTGATTGTCTTTTCCCATGAAACCAAAGAAAAGCTACATGAAACTTCTTCTCGCCTTTCTTTAATTTAAAATCAGTTGAACCATTCACTGCACTGTAGTAAGTAAAGTGGTCCCAGACTCCAAATTATCCGTGCTCTGTGATTGTCCTTCTCCTTTGTTACGGCACCGAATTCGTGAAATTTTCGACACCAAAGAAGTCAATATAACCAGCGGAAATGCTGTGGCGACATAATAGAATGATTTCAGTGTTATAGCAAGTGTTAATGAAAATGCTAATATGACAGCGATCATAAGAGTCACCAGACAATGATGTATTTCGAATTTCTTATTACTCCCTTCGTTGTTAATGGTATGCTCCGCATTTTCAACCATTTAGTCCTGTTTTTGACTTTACCTTGCTACAATTTTTCAGATATAATCTACGAAACCAATTAATATACAAGACTTCTATAAAGAGAAAAAATGTAAGTTTAATTGGATGGGTGATTCGCCTATTGCAGTCGGGGCGTTTTATCCAATATAAATCACGTACATCAGACAGGGCTATATGGGTCTAACGAAAATACGCTCCCAAAACAATATATAAAATTTTAAAGCAGTTTCCAAGAAAAAGCTCGTTCTTCTTAAATAATATGTTTAATACATAAACTGAAAACCCTCCTCTTTTAAAACACCAGCACAGTCTAACAGAAACTATTCTCAAACTTTGGTTTATAAACATGAAGATTTGATAGACAGAATAGACACAGACTAAAAAGAATTTTATATTTTCAAAACTTTGAAGAGAATATTGTCGAACATGATCTCTTCAGAAAAAGAATACATTTCAGAAAAGATTTAACAAAATAATCACAAAAACAAAGAAAATTTCAATATATTAGAGGGAGGGTACATAAAGGAGGAAACCTCATGGTGGAGTGAACTTAAGTTAATCATTAAAACAATCTTGATTTATTTTCGATATATTATTAAATATATACGATTGTGAAAAAGAGAAAATAAAGGTCATCGATATAAAGCTGGACAGTAAAGTAATTAGTTTTTTTGACAGTCAAATACACTCACTAGATAAAAGAACCCCCCCCTCCCCAGCGGTTTGCGTGGGCTTGATTGGAACTTTTTTCTTGTGAAATGGCGTGACCAATTTTTTTTGGCGTGAAGGACTATTTTTCGCAGCCAAGATAAGAAGAAAATTGCCTTCTTCTGTTGTCATAAACATCTGCTGATACAAGAATAGAAAAATCAATGAAAAGACTCAGAACACAAAGTTTTAACGGATACTTTTTTTTATATAAGAACAATTTTTAAGAACAATTAGCCAAAAAATAAGAACAATGCTGAGTCTGAAATTACTCAATTTCAACAATTTAGGGGTTAAAGTAGTAAAAATTAGGTATAAACGCGTGTGTATCGCGTGTCAAGGGACAAATAACAGGGATGTGAATTCCAAAACTTCAAATCAATCGAGAATCAAGTCAGAAAACAGTATTACACCCCCTTCTCACAGACCCGGTGGGATTCTTTCAGCCAATGGGGGTAAAAAACATGGACCAATTCGATGGGGATTGATATTCCCATGTTTTCTTATGGCTGGGGATTTGAATTCTATAGTTTTCGAGCTAGAAAGTTCAGTGGGGATGGAAAAGATAGTACAATATTTTGCATTAAGTATCAGCTTATCTAATTATTTTCACCGGAGACAAAAATTATAGTATAACTTTCCACTGGGGACGAGTATTTTAGCCAATTTTTCAATTGGGACTCTTCCAGTGGGTCTGTGGGAAGGGGGTATACTATTAAAAAAAAAAAACATTAGCCAAAAAAAAATTTTAAACTGAAACAATTTGACGTCTTTCAGATATCATGTTTTCAGACTTTCGATGATTTGTAATTTCATAAGCACTTCGATGTTAAATGTTCTTCACCCCCTTATCATGATCTTGAATAAGATTCTCTAATTTTTTGTAAACGTTTTTTACCCTTGGAAGAATTTTAATCAAATTTTGATATGTTATTTACTTGATAATTTTTCTCCTATATATTTACTTTATTCAAGAATTGAAAAAAATAATATTCATAAAGAACATATAATTTTGTAAAATGATCTCTTAATATTAGAAGTGAACAAATCTACTCAATGTTTCTTTCTCAACTACTTGGAAAAAAAACTACACCTTTTTTTATAAGATAGAACATCCAAAATTTTTGAAGCCTTACGATGTCCTTAACCTATTGGGTTTTAAGCCTGAAAATGTTCTTGAAATGTTCTTATTTTCTCCATTTTGTGACCATTTTTACCCATTTATCTAAAGAATCGGGCGTTTTCGAGTCCGCAAAGCCTTCAAATGTTCTCAGCTTCTTCTTAGCATTTTGGCCATCGAAGCCATGTATTCTTATATAGTTTGTTCTTATAAAAAACGAGTAGACATCGTCATCGTCATTTTCATAAAGATAGCTGTAAGTGGAGTAAACGGTTCTATAGATCTATAAAACACTTTCCCCTTTTTATCAGACACACTGTATTTCTAGGTAAACGAACTCACATCAGTATCCCTCGCTCCCACATTATTCCACATTGATCAGATTTCCAAATACTTTGGCGCCAGTTTCTTAAACGAATAATATTACATTACAAACTAACAGGAATCACTTTATTTTGAAGAAAAACCTAACCGTTAACTTAATCAAGTGAAAAAATGTCTTCATTTCGAGATTACAAGAACTTTACACTATTCCAAGGGATCTAATGTTGATAAAAATTCAATAAACAATATACTAATATGACTCGAAAAAAATCTTTTTTGGATTAAAAAAATTGGTTTCTTTTAGCGTCTAGTGTTGAGATAGAGGAAAGTTGAGTAATTCGCATGTAGAACTTAAATTGAAGGCAACATGAATTTGTCGTTTTTAAGTAAAAAGTCTTTCCAATTTATATATAATTTTGAAACTAGACCTGTAAAATAACCCAAAGGTGGCACTATTTAATGATGTTTGCAAAGTTGTTTTTGAATATTAGTCTTATTACATTTTTTCGTTTAAAAAAATAGAAAATTAAAACGTATAGAACGCAAACTCGTGTAGGAACATATCAAAATTCATTGCAAAGCTGACCAAAACAACATAAAACTGCAACACTATCAATAAAAAAACGAGGAAAAAAACTACAAACAGTATAAAAATATGCATATAAAATTCTATTCAATAGGAGTTGCTTTTGCTTGTTTCTGCTCAGTCAAAGCGCGAGAGGCGTGGAAATAAGAGCTAAATTTAATTCCTTGATTAACAGCTGCTCGAACAAAAGCAGTATTTGCAGTTGTTGTAATAGCTTGATTCGTTTCTCCAGTGCCGAAAATGATTTTTGATCTTTCTTTAATGCTAGCGCTTTCGTCAAGCTCCATTGCATAGAAAGCTGGATCGTCCGGTATTAAGGTAACACGATCAAACAGTTCCTTAGCTCTCCCTTTTTCCATGGTACCACCGACCGTTTTCAAGATTTCTTGAAAATTATTATAAGCAGTTTGACAACAAACAAGTTCTTTACCTTCCAAATATTTCAATAGTTCTGGTAAAGCAGGATTTGCAGCTTCGTTTGCTGCTTGTTTAGTCAAAATATCCTCTTTAAAAATATATCGACAATAACCGTTCGTTAAGTTCGATGTTAGAACAATAAGAGTTGTGATATCTAAATTAACACGAGTACAACGTATGGTGAAATCACTCAACAATTTGGTGATATCACTCATCGCAGTTTCGTCTTGCAACTCATTCCACGCTTCTAGATTCTCATAATCAGGGTCGGGAAGAACTTTCCCGATAGTGTACACACCAGTAATCTTCAAATTATCATATACAGTCTGTGTCAAACCCTTTGGAAACAAAAAACAAATACTAGGGGATTCGTAGTTGATTGGATTTTGATCACTAGCTGCGATGTAGTCTCTCGCGACGCGAACAATGTCTTTATCACCGTATTGTCCTTCCCCGATCATGATACGATGGACAGCTAACGGTTTCCTGGCAACCACTTTGATCCATTTGTAACCACCAGTCACAACAGCATCTACAACAAGCTGGTCACCGATATCATCAAGCTCGTAATAGAAAGTTGATAAAACACATTCGACATCAGGTGAATTCTCTACAGCACGTAATACAGCACGTAAATTGGTCAAATTTGTACTTTTCAAATGGTTTTCTAAAGAATTTGGTGGTTTCTTTTTGAATTTCATAAGGCATTTTAGCTCGGCGTTGATTTTCCGTTCCAGTTTTGATGCTCCAGGGATTTGATTCAGCGTACGCGCTCTTTCCAATAGTTCCTGTGATTCATTGATCATTCGATCCAGTTTCTTCTCCATAGTTTGCGAATTGTAATGGGCCTGAGCAAAACAAGAAATTCTCAATTAATAAATTAATATTCACTCTATCAGAATGAGATTCTGTTGTTAAGGCAACTGACCCATTATTATATCTCGCTTTCAGAGCATAAATAGGTGAACTTGAACTAGGAATTAGCGCATTTTTTCCATTTTTAGACAGAAGTAGCAAGTTTGTAATTTTTCATTTTACAATCCTGAAAGATGAGTGAGGTTATACTCGATATATAGAAATATAGCCTATTTTCCTGATCAAGATTATGATGATGAATTCACTATTCGGAATTTCTTTCGTACTTTTTTAAATATGAACTACTTGTCTTGAATAGCTGTATATTTTCGAAAATAAATTGACGAGGAGCGTTCATCAGGCATTTGAGATATGGTCTATAGGAGCAGAATCCAGAAGAAGCGAAGAAATGGCTTTCTCAGAAATTGGCTGATTTAATTAATTATGTGAGGAATATGTGGAAATTTCAGGGTCTTGTTGGATGTCAATTTGAAATTTCGAATTACGAGGTCTGTTTTAAGAAAAACATGATTATGTGGCTTGACTGCAACTATTGAATTTTGAGAGAATGATTGTCACAGCAATTTTGTTCACTCAACACATCATTCTCAAAATAAACACAACTTTGAACAAAAATATCAAATAAGAAACATCTGGTAGACAATAAATCATAGGTCATAAATCAGGTCAAACATCAGCCGATTTACAATGTTAGGAAATATTATGAAAGTCTAGGTTCCAAAAATGAAATACAGCCAGAAAATAAAAATGACTCTTCACAGCTGTTCACAGTTACACTTTTAAACATTCATACCCTAAGTTTTTCTGCCATAAAAATTGCTTTTTTGCAGCGATTTCTCGTGATTTTTAAACATGTTCAACAATTATGAGAGGCTGATTTTCACAATTTTCTGGCAAAGTGCTGAGAGATTTTTTTTCAGAATATTATCAAAAAACATTTTTAACATTCTTGAGCACTTCTTGGTCAAAAACTTTCTTAATTTTACACTAACAATATTGGAAATTGCTCAAAATTGCAGAGACAGATATAATGTTATACAAAAAAACTGTGTTAAAAACTAATCCTCTTTGTCTTAAACAGCCTCCTGTCATATTTGACTATCATTTTGTCATATCTTATTATTGCCCTGACATCATCTTGAGAATAATAATAAAAATTTTGTTATGTTTAAGTCCTAATACCTGATTCAAAAAACGGGTAATTGAGCTAATTTTCAGGTGTAATTTGATTTTTACCTTGGAATTTTTTCAAGATGCAAGGCAAAATGTAAAAAATGTTGAAATTAAATTTGGAGAAAGCGAGAGAAAATCCCCAAAAAGCATACAATTTAAGAAGAAAATTTTCATGCAGGAGAAAGTTTTTCTCTTTACAAATATTTTAGAATATTCCATTTTCTGCAGTGACTAGGTAGTTTAGTGCTAGCATGCCAAGGTCGAATCTAGGGTTTTGAAAACATTTCTGGAGGCTAGCTACAGTTTAGCTACAATTCTTTGACTGGTTGTTTTATGTTTTCAGCGGCGGAAAGACAAGGAGAACATAAATCCTGGCAAAAATGCTAAGTGTTAGTGCGAGTTCTAGCCACTAAAGCCTAGGGGTCATCAACAAAGGATAAATAATTTTCTTAACAGCTTTCAGGCAGTTTAGTCTTGTAGCTGTAGCATGAAGGAAAAGCATCCACATACGATGTGGAAGGTCGTGGGTTCAGCCCCTAGCCGGGTCATACCAAAGATTCCCAAAATGGTACTTAATACCTCTCTGCTTGATGCTCAGGAACTAGGAAATGGATAACGTTACAGAGTAAGTGGAGAAATCCAGGGAAAGTAGTTGCGTCCTCTCCTACCAGGCTAGCTCTAAAGCTCTAAAACAGCATCTAAGAACATGAAAACCAGAATATGATTCTTCAAAGGGAATCAAAACTATAAAGTGCACTTACAAACATCAATATATCAGATCTAACAAAATTAATAACGGCACTGCATTGACAATAAAACAAAAGATTTTCTGTCAAGAGTCTTGTAATTACTTCAACAACTGCCATCGAAATGATCTGTCACAGCTGAGTCTACCATTTTTAACACAGCCTGAGGATTGAGACGAGGATTGAGCCGGGAACGCTTGCAGAACGCTCGCAGAATGCCCGCGAACTCCTGCGCGGGTGAAAAATTTAATCAGTCAATCATTTTCTCAAACGAGGAGTACGCGAAGCGATTCTAGCCTTAAGATGGCGCCGCGGATCATCAGTGGATAGTAATTCAATTATCATTATCCTTTTATTTTCATTCCTAGAACTTTTACAAAAAAAAAAGAAAAATAGAAAAGTTGTATTTTTTTACTGAAAGATCTTCTATGTGGCGTTTTTTTTGCAATTTAGAACGCCATGGTTTCCCGTAATTTTTGTATGAAGAGTTAGGTCTATACTGTCTACCTAGAGCAAGAGAAAGAGGAGCTAGAGAAAGGGGAGTCTTCGGGTTGCCTTTAACATGAGATTGATAAACTTGGTGGAGTTATCAAAAAATATTTGTTATCAAAGAGATTTATAAGTGAAAATAAAGGCCAGATATCAAACAGTTTACGCTGGATTACGAATAACCTGATGTGTTGCTTTGATTCTTACCCCTGGATTGTTTTAGTAGGGGGGCGTACAGGGTTTGCAATTTCCGAAATATCTAATAATTTTGCTAAAATTTCCAAGATTCCGTAAAAAAGTACTTGCAATTCCAATACCGATTTTTTTGTGTTATTATCCTTGTTTTCACTAATTTTTCATCAAATTTGATTTTTCATGCATGAATTCCGAAAAAAGGGGGATAAAAACTTTATAATACCGAAATTCCGAAGCAAAAATTCATGGATTTCCGGTACAGAAACAATTTCAGCATTCCGAAATACCGAAGGAATTGTGCCCAATTTCCGAAATTCCGAAGGAAAAAGGGTCGATTTCCGCAATTACAAAATATCGTACGCCCCCCACTTAGTAGGCACTTCAGTCGCGTGACTAAAAACCGCGTATATGTTGTGAATCCGACTGACCAAAATAGTAAATATATACATAAATTATTGTGGAAGTGAACGCTTGAAACAAATGTTTGGGAAATCAGAAAGACAACTTTTGTAAGGATGTTGAGTTTTGGGCTAGGTATCATGTTGAGTTTTAGGCCAGATATCAAACAGTCCCATGTTTCGACCAACCGTCCCAAGTTAGAGCAGTTGACGGTAGCCGGGGGGCACTGGTTTGTAGGGGTCTGAAATATCGTTTTCCCGTCACAATTTTTGCTCAATCCCGGAATCCTGAAAATTGAAAAAAATAATAACACCGTTTCACCGGGTTGTATATAGAGGTTAAAATATCGGCATAATGACAAAAATAAGGCTATATACCGTCACTGTCTGATTTTAAAATTCCGTTTTCTTGTCACTTTTTTCGTTAAATCCCGTAATACCATACTAAAAAAGGGCCAATCCCGTCACACCGTAAAAGTACAAACCCCCCATTGATGGCCGAACTCTATCGGAAACCATTTTTGCCTAAGTGCCTCTCCCAGGGAACTTAGGGTGCTATACCCTCTCCCACGCCACCGTGTCCGGGACCGGACAACAATGGGCCATTCCAGAAAATTTCTGTATACCCCCGTCGGACGACGTGCATTTTTTAATTTTTTCTAGCCTCGGAAATAATTTTTCTTTTCCAGTGGTAGTCGGAAATTCTGATGAAAATCTATGTACTTTTGCAAAATGCATCGGAAATTCCACTCTATTTTGTCTTTTCAAGTTTCAGTTCAATTGCCTTGGAAATTCATACATTTTCTTCTCTCACCTTGGAAATTTTGAATTTTGATGGTGAAATCCTGTGTCGTCCGCCCCCCTGTTACAGACAAATTCTGGAATAGATGGGACCCCGTTAGCCTGGGAATCCAAGCGTTAAACTTTTTTCAGAGTCTAGTTTATGATATTTTTGCTGCTGGTTTAACGCTTGGCGCAGGTAACTCGCCTGCAGGGAGATTTTTCCCTGCAATGCAGGTTCAGCCTGATTGGCCAGCTTTCGGCGTATTACTTAGCAGTACTTTTGCGCGCATTTTGATTATTTCGATGCGCGCGCATAATTTATGGAAAAAGCTGACTCTGCAGAAAAAAGGAAAACAAATAAAAATGAAAACATAGATTCATTTCAAAACAAAATGGCTGTTGGCTGGAAGTCTAAATACATGTGGCTGATGTTTTTATTTGGTTTTTAGTAGCTTTGAAAGTCTTTATAGATTGTTGAGGAGTTTTATGGTAAGTTGATTATGTGTGTTTGCCTGGGTTTCCAAAGTTCAGAAACTCTGTCAACAAGGGTTCACACACAGACTGTTTATAACATTCTGTGTCAGACTAATCTACCTGCACCAAGCTCTATAATTTTAGAACTTTGTGAGGTGAGGTATTTTTTGTTTTTTCTAAAATTATGAGCTTGGATTCCCAGGCTAGGACCCCGTCTACTTACGATTTTTTCTGAACTCGATAGTAGACGGGCAGTTTTGGACAAAAATTTCTACAATTTTTTGTTGAAACGCTTCTGATTGGCCGATTAGGTCTATTTTTAGGACTAATTCTGAAATGGCCCAATCCTAAACACCAGACTTGAGTTTCCAGGGATCTGGTGCGTCCTGGTGTCCAGAAGTTCTAAAAATTAACACTGGACCAGTCAGGACCTCATTTCACTTTATCGATATTACGCAAACGGCAGTGTGCGCTAAATAATCTCGGTTTCGCTTTCGATTTCAAGCAAATGTCTTTGCAACAGGGCGCGCGTACATAGCAACAGGGCTGGGTAGAAAAATCTAAACATAGAATTCAAAAAATATAGCGATCATCGTATAAAGCACTAAAAAATACCCCCTTTCTATGTTTAGATTGTTCTACCTTGGATTATAACTGAAAATATCTTCAAAAAAACCTTCGTCCGCTATCAGCTGCGCGGTAATCTTTGCCCGCTTCAATTCTTAGATAATGAATAAGAGAGGTGCGCTTAGCTAAGCCGTGCTCGCGGGCGATACATTTATGTTTACTTATCTTTGTATATTTTAGTGGTATTTATCCAATGAAAAGGATGTTGACAAAATATGCACGGTATTGATTATGACATCATTAAATATGTCAATGTCGATTCAACACCCGTTAAAGAAAATAATTCATAGATAGTTCTTTTTATCTTGAAATTTAGAAATACGAGCAAAAAAAGATCAAATTTAATATTTGTTTCCTATCTAGATTATATTAGCGTTAGAATACGGTAAATTTTCACGAAAAATATTTCGCGACGGCGGTAAGCCCAATCGCGCCCACGGGAAAGTTCCAATTTTTAATTATCGGGAAATCGGGGAAACTGGTTCACCACGTGAATAAAAAACGTAAGGAATGAAACCTGATAGAAGGTTTTCAACCAGATTTATTCAGATAAAGCTATAAGAGGTTCATTACTTGTGGATTTTAAAACCTACATAAGCAAAAACGAAAGTTGTTGTGAAGGAAGTGAACGCAAGACAGAAGGTTTGGTTGTGTTGATCAGGTATGTTTTTATTCTATCCGAACTAATGTTAAAAAAGACCAAATAGGTCCTGACTGCACTGGACTAACGCTGGACCAAAGGTTTCAAGTTTTTCAGCACCAGACAAAACATCGGAATGTCCGGTGCGTGTGTGGCCTGATTCTGATACTGAACACAAACAGTCTGGGAAATCCTCTCAATGCACGCTTATGTTCCGAGGGCGTAAGCGCGCAATTGCATGGTTATAATTTACGCCCGCTCCAGCCCCGGTTGAAATTGCTTAGGGATTTCAAGGGGTTCAAAATTCTCTAATTCGGGCGAAGGCATGGTTTAACGGGCAATCCATTTTTATGGAATCTTCTTCTACAATAAATTTTGAGTAAAACTGCCCTAGGCTTTTGAAATTCAACAGAGCTTTTGGAAGGAATTGCGTGTCAAAAATATAGGAAATTTTAAAGCGTGCAGTTGCACGCTTACCGCAAAAGCCGTCACCCGGCCACAAGTGTTTCAACCGGTATTCCAACGAAGCCATATTTTGGTTTGTACAGAAATTTCGCCCACTCAAATCTAAACAACAAAATGGTCAATCTCACTAAAGCAAAACATTGCGGCCACGGCATTTCCCTGGATAAAAATTCTGGTCACGTGACCATCCGTGATTTTAGACCAATGAAAACGCTTCATTTCCCCGGATTAAAGTTGTGTCTACACTAACGCGCGGGAATTTGTTAGAAAAAGAGAAAAAAAACCGGGGGTCAAATTAAATGTTTCTCTCTTCTTGCGGCAAACATAAAAGACTTTAAGAGGCCATTTACTTAAGAAAGGGGTGTTATATCATATATAAATCATGTAAGTAAGTGATATTTTAAGTAAGAAGTTCATTAACAATTTTATTTTGAAGTTTGTTTTTAAAAACAAAACCCCCGTGCTCTATGATAATCTCATTTTCTTAGCTTATGGACCCACTTGGAAGTCTCTGTAATACAGATCATCTGGCAGTGTAGTTGCAGCCTATACAAGAATTGGAATCTAAAGTCTGAAGTCGTAACTCCTTGCCAGTGAACCCGCAGAGACATTTTTAGTTGGCAGACACTGACTTTAGGTTGGTTTGGAAATCGTTTTATTTTGAAATGTAATCTTCACTTTAGATGAATACCTTTATTTATTTGGATTCATGAAAGGTTCAAGGTTTGTTTACTTTTTATTTCAAATTATTTCATTGATTTATTGAGCTGCAATAGCCAGTTAGTCACACTAGCTTCCCGCCAAAATGCGTATCAAAGATTAATGCTGCAAAAGCGCCATATCGTTTACTTGACTCTCAAGCAGAGAAATGCGCCGCAAAACTTCTAAAGGGATTCATGAAAAAATAACCCGGCGCTCTTTAATGAAATTAACATTTTCAAAAACTATGAGAAATTGCCTAAAATTTAAGCCATAGATGAAAAAATTTGAGCCAAGCCAACCTTCAAACTAATTTGAAGATCAACTTCCCAAGAAAAAGATCTACGGGGGAGGCGGAACCCACCTAGATCCGCGCACCAACGGATAGGCTGTTTCCCGGAAATTTTGCCGGACCTCAAACAATAACCCATTTACATGTGCGGAATTATTTTTACTTTAGCGTATAAACAAGGCCTTAAAAATCGAAGCGCTGTCTCGGGAATTGAATGACAAATTTTGGTTGGTTGATTTTGGCTGCTGCACGTTTTATTTTGTTTCAAACTTTCAAGTTTTAATTAATTGTCTTGCGAACTTGATTCAGGTAACCCTCATCCTTGTTGTGCAAAATACATCCTGTAGATGACTGATGTTGTTTTTTCTGAAAGCTAGATTTCCTAGTGTGACTAACTGATAGCTGATTGAAAAACGAAGATTTTTGATAGTTATCAGCGTGGGCTTGGCCGCCATTTTGAATTTCGATTTTTTTTCTCCTGTACTCGGCAATTTAGAGGTTGTTCGTAATACGCGATTTGGCTTACGCGTAACACTTGTGCGGCTGTCACCCGTCAATCTTGCTTAAACGCTTACCGCCTGTTTCAGAACAATTTCGATAAGCGTGTAATTACACGCTTAAAAATTCTGCCATTTTGATAACCGTGTAATTGCGCGCTTACGGCCTCGGAACATAAGCGTGCAATTGAGAGGATTTCCCAGACTGACAAATATGTTGTTTTGGGTCAAAAGAATGTTTTGCCATTTTGGCCCAAAAATAACCTGAAAATGAAATAAAAAATTATCATGCAAAGAACCTAGCTTCCCTATAGTTTAAAAAAAATGGTGTTTCACCTATCTTCTGTTATCTTTCGGTTCTTTTCCAATCAGTATTGTTGAAGTCTCTGTCAGTCTGTGGGGGCCAGTCATGTGGATCCGTAGGGTAGTTGGTAGTGAAGTATTTCCGGTTGTCGGTGAGTGTCTGTCTAGTCGGGTTCAGCTTGAAGTAATTTTGCTATACGAAAAAATAACAAGAGCCAAAGAGACCGACTGAGCTGGACTGAGTGTTGTCCGCTAGAGCGTAACACAGAAGCTTTCATTTCACCCTTGAGAGCAGAGGGCCGTTATTAAACGATTCTGCGACTTAAAGAGGTCAGTGCCGAAAAACTGGAGGAATCGCTTACACCACCTAAAATTCTTGTTGTAGTAGAATTTACCACGGGAGGACTATTTTCCTCAGATGGTTAATTTTCGAGGACTTTCAGAGTTTTACTGTTCCCGTAAGAATATGAAACGACCATCAAAAAGTAAAAAAGTGAGAATCAGGCCCTGGGAACGAAGTTGGTGTATACCAAGTGTCAAAAATGCTGAAACTGCTGTCAGGCTGATACAACAGCTTCCCAATTTCTTCTTCGTGCCCGTTGCCTTACACGTTTTTTTTATAAGAACATCCTGATCCAAAGCCTTCAGATGTTCTTAGCTTTTTGAGTTTTAAGCCTAAAAATGTTCTTGACATGTACTTATTTTCACCATTTTTTGAGTATTTTTGTCCACCTTTCTAAGAAATCAGGTGTTTTAGGGTCCACACTTTTGAAATGTTCTTAACTTGCTCTTTACTTGTTCTTAAGATTTTAGCTACCGAATGTTATGTTCTTATATATTTTGTTTTTATAAAAAACATGTAGTCTACTTCACTTTTATACTCATATTGGATTTTTCAGAGAGCAAGGTAACGATAGGTTTTTACAAAGCAATCTCCTGTAAAAGAAAATCGCCGTAGCTGTGTCTGTGAAAATAAAACTTGAAATAAAAAAGGTCACCAAACATAACCTTTCTCAGGGTGGAAACAAAAGTTGTATCACTCTGAAGCTAAATTTGTATGCACCCAAGAAAACAGAGCTTTCGTAGTCGTGAGAAATTGCCCTTTCTGTTTAGCAACTAATCACAAAAAATGCTTTATAAGTGGAGAAAGACATGGGAGGAAAAGTACATTATAAAATTTTCACCATTTATAATTGTGACACCGAAGCAAAGAAACATAATTTTGAATCATGGAATCTTTGGCAGCTCTTCTGTTTGTTTTTTGTTATCTACCTTTTAATGGTGAGTAAAGCGAAGTTGCACGTTTTTTTTTTTATTAGAACACCTAAAATTTGGCTGAGCCTGGATGTGCTTATTTTTTTAGCAATTTTCAGCCTAAAATGTTCTTAAATGCGTTCTTAATTTTTCAGACTACTGTAAATCGACAATATGATACAAAATAAAGAGCACTTAAATTTGGCAAAATTTGGACAATATTTGACACTCGACTTTTGAAGATTCACCCCTAAATTCGGTTAAAACTGCTTAAAAAGAGGAAGAAATTGTAGTTTCTTGTAATTTTTTTCCAAACTGAGGCTGGGCATGTTCTTAAGATGTTCTTAATTTTTCGACGAATTTCAGCCTATATGTTCTTATAAACTAGGTTCTAATAAAAAAAAAACGTGTAGTTGGCTAAAAACCACATTTGCTTTTTTTCATGGATGCAGCATGAATCACAATATGATTTTACCAAAGATGAAATTCTAGTCTTAATTAACAGTCTATAATAGTTCATAAAATAATCACTCTCAATCATCTGTTGTTTTGCCCCCACTTTGAACACCTGAAAATTCTTAAAGCTGTTCAATATGATCTTTTAAAATGGACCTCGAATCTTTCTAATAGATGCGATCCCAGCCCGCATGCTTTCACTACGGTTCGCCAGTGCATCATTTAGTGGAGCACCAGCATCCAACATCGAAGGATCCATGAGACGTGCCGAATATGCTGGCTTCACCAAATCCAAAAAGAAAATTGACATTACAGAATTCAAAAATGATTCAAAGGTTGTTGGGCACAAAGAAAAAAGCGAAACGAATTATGAACAGGTTTGATGTTTAAATTCTAGTTTCTTAACTCTAGCCTCGAGTCTAACACGAGAGTCTGTCGTTTCTTTCTGCACATTCTCTTACCCTAAAGATTTTACAGTGAAGGATCTTTAATTCGAACTTTTATAACTTGAATGTCTCCTTAACTCGAATAAATTTTCTCTTCAGAGTTAACAATGTCTCGAAATTTCCATAGCTAAAACAAATTTGTATTCCATGTGTGTATTTGAATTATGGACACTCAAGTGTATCATTTGATCCTACTCTATAAAAATTCGTCTAAGAAATATCTAAATTAGCGCCATTGTAAACACAACCTTTGATTTTAGAGAGTTCCATGTTGGAAGGTGACAGCTATGGCACGAAAGATGCATGCAGTGGCACCACGATATGTTGGCCGGAACACATTAGATAACGTAGCTTATGCAGCATATAAACAAGTCGGACCGATGACAACGAAAAATGATCAATGCAAATTAGGCCTTAACTTTCGAATGGAAGAAAAGAAAGATTGTAGCCAAAGTAGTGGGAAATGTGATCAAGTGAAATCGCATAATATTTATCTAGAAACAGATGATGGAGAATGAAATTCTTTTGTTATTTTTATTGATTCTTTCATTTTTATCAAATTTAATAATTTACTTTTATAATTCAATGTATTGTAAATTAATTGCTAATGAAGTACCCGGAAGGTTAAGATATTCTTCACAAGTTACAAAATTGGTCTCTGACAGATAACAGAGCTTTGCATTTCCTATCCTCCGGATACCACGCCTAAATGTCACGTGTCTTTAAATAAGTTACCTATGTGTACAGTATATCAAATCCTAAAATTGGTTTAAATAATCTTACAAAATACTAAAAAAAATTATGTGCCCTTCTCAAAATGTTAATATTATCCCTACAAATCCATGTAAAAAGTTTGTAAAATGCTAAAAAAAATTAAAATGAAACTAGTATAACCTTTTAATCTAAAGGCATGTTAAATGTAGATTTGAAATACCCCTGTATCAGTGACTCGTTAAGATCCGCCACAGCGGATACACGCTTTTTTTAAATAAGAATATACTTTATAAGAATATTCATGATGAAATTGGCCAAAAATTTAAGAATATGCTTAGAATATCACCATCATGGAATTTGGCAACTGAAGCTAAGAATGCCACTTTTAGGATATTTTAGGATGATTTTCCGCAAAAAGTTAAGAATGTACCCATCATGAAATGAAAAAAAAACGTCATTCTTATAAAAAAAGCGTGTAGACGGTGAAAGAATTACTAAAATGACCCAATTCTAGCCCCGTTTGAATATGATTAACCAAGTCAAAATTTCATCGGGTCACTTTAACGGGGATTGTTTTGAATAAATTGCACTAAAGGAGAATTGTACCAAATAATTAAATAAGCTTATAAATGATAAAGGTTTGATTTTCGAATACCTTTTTGAAATATTTAGCGAAACTGGAATCATACTTAATTGCATCACAAAATCTTGATGGCTTCTGTGAAGGATTGTTGACTTTGTGACCGTTATCCAAATCCAAGATATCAATTAAACGACATCCAGCCTCTTGCCGTGAATAACAAATACTGTTCTCTAAGATGATGTAACTTGTGCCGTGGCGACGTAAAATTTTATGCACGTCTTTTGGTTCTTGACGTGCGTAAATTTGATATACCTGAAGGATTGAGAGATGAAAAACAAAAATATCCATGACATATACCGGGTGCACCAAAAAAAAAGTATACAGGTTGAGATATTATGAGCTTCAGGATTTAAATTTTTTGTTCAATCTTTTTTTATTGTATAGAGGATGCTCTAACTTGAATCTTGAGCTATCATACGTTAAGTTTGAAAAAGTGGTTCAAAAGTTATTTCCAAAAAAATGACTTTTTTTCCATGTCAAAATTTCAAAAAATTATTAAAAACAGCAATCACGCTATGAATAACCTGGAATTACACAAAATGACAAAAACACAATTTCATTGTTTTTTTATTCATTTTTCCCTTATCTTAAATTTTGCCAACAGTTTGTCCATCTTATTTGGACGTCATGAACATTTCCAACATCAGCAAACTCAATGCAGACCCAAGTTCTTTTAGCTACTAGTCGAGGAATGGTGATCTATTTTTTTCAAAATTTTTCTCACATAGCACACACATAACATCAAAACCTCTCTTGGAGATTTCCAAAAAAATCTTTCAGCCTTTCCAAAAATATTATCCCACGTGGGAATAGCTTGTTTTACCATATTCTTAAATTCTGCAACAAGTTTTGATGAACACAATTGCATTTTTTTGGTATTTTAATGTGTAAAGAAGGTAACTGTCAAGAGAAAAGTTGACTCGCTGTTTTTAATGATTTTTTGAAATTTCGACATGGAAAAAAAGTCAGTTTTTTGGAAATAACTTTCGAACTACTTTTTCAAATTTAATGTATGATAGCTCATAATTAGTCAGCCCAGGTGACTCTTCAAATCGGTTCGACGATTTTTTTTCCCGCTGGTCGTTAAGACTTTAAGTTTTAATTCCGATTTCGGATTATTTTCGGGAAACAGGATTTCGGAATTACTTAGCGCGCGAAAATAATTTTTTCTTAGTAAGATAAAATAGGACGAGAAAAACACATAACATAAAAAGACGCGTATAATTAATTATAAGAAAAAAAGAAAAAAGATTCTTTTTTGCGTCATATTCAATAGTTAATAAAAGATACTTTTGCATTGTAAATAAAGAAAGAGAACTAATTATAGAGAAAGTGAGTATTAAAGAAATTACTTTTCTTTGAATAATGTTAAGTTGTATAATACTACTTGTAGAAATTTTTCTATTTGGGTCTTCTATTTTATTGTCATGACAAGACACCCCTCGAATGTTTTTTATAATCTGATACATGTTTTTTCTGGCATACCGGATAAGTGGGATGGGGGAACCTGGGAACCTAAAGTGGGAACCTAAATGAACACCTGAAAAGTGGGATGGGGGAACCTAAGTGGGAATCTAAATGAACACCTGAAAAGTGGGATGGGGGAACCTAAGTGGGAACCTAAACGAA
The DNA here is from genome assembly GCF_902728285.1 of Clytia hemisphaerica. NCBI lineage: Eukaryota > Metazoa > Cnidaria > Hydrozoa > Leptothecata > Clytiidae > Clytia > Clytia hemisphaerica. The sequence continues at coordinate 311,084 of NW_027104471.1, forward strand.
CACCTGAAAAGTGGGATGGGGGAACCTAAGTGGGAACCTAAATGAACACCTGAAAAGTGGGATGGGGGAACCTAAGTGGGAACCTAAATGAACACCTGAAAAGTGGGATGGGGGGAACCTAAGGGAACCTAAATGAACACCGGAAAAGTGGGATGGGGGAACCTAAGTGGGAACCTAAGTTGTTTAATTATTAATAGAATTGAAATATTTTTCTTTAAAAACAAATACATAAAGAGTGCGGTCACACCAAATGATTTACCTCCGCTTATATAGCTGTTGTCATAACAACAAATATTTTTATCTATTTTTTGATGTGACCACTCGAAAAAATGGGCATACCGGATAAGTGGGATGGGGGAACCTGGGAACCTAAAGTGGGAACCTAAATGAACACCGGAAAAGTGGGATGGGGGAACCTAAGTGGGAACCTAAATGAACACCGGAAAAGTGGGATGGGGGAACCTAAGTGGGAACCTAAATGAAACACCGGAAAAGTGGGATGGGGGGGAACCTAAGTGGGAACCTAAATGAACACCCGAAAAGTGGGACGGGGGAACCTAAGTGGGAACCTAAATGAACACCGGAAAAGTGGGATGGGGGAACCTAAGTGGGAACCTAAATGAAAACCGGAAAAGTGGGATGGGGGAACCTAAGTGGAAACCTAAATGAACACCGGAAAAGTGGGATGGGGGAACATAAGTGGGAACCTAAATGAACACCGGAAAAGTGGGATGGGGGAACCTAAGTGGGAACCTAAATGAACACCGGAAAAAGTGGGATGGGGGAACCTAAGTGGGAAACCTAACGTTGTTTAATTATTAATAGAATTGAAATATTTTATTTAAAACACAAATACATAAAGATAAGAAAGATATTATATGCAAGGAAAGAAAAAACAAAAGAAAAAACCTTTTATCATAATAAGAACACCAGTTATTTACTTTTTACATTACGGTTCGCAAACAATAATGTTGAAAATAAAACAAAGGGAATTTATTTATTCAATTAGCTCAAAAAAGCATGTTTATTTATCAGCAGTTTTATAGTGCATCTTTTTGAAAGGTTCTTTTTAGTAAATTGACTTAATTGACTTTAAACTTTAAACCGTCATATCTTCAAATCTAGAAGGAATTAGAAGTTCGTTCATAGCTCGATGGATAACTTAGAGCCTCTTCTTTCTTTTGCACGGATCTAATTTGCTTGAATACAGAATCTAGTAAAACATTTCATTATTTACGATCTAGTTTTTGTTCACTTGATGCAATACACATTGTTTTTTATTAGCAGCTCCAATTTTCGGGTCAGGGCTGGGGTCGCTTAGCATTTAACGGATTCTAGCTCGTTTTTCTTTCTGTACCAACCAAACAGTACAGCGTGTGAATACACTTCATTAATTAAAATGTTTGATAGTAAAATAGAACATATTGCACGGCTTGCCACGTTTCAATACACATAAGCATAGATCCACGGGGGGGGGACACTCAAGGTAAACGACCTACTGTACGTGCGGCCCTTTTTTCCAAGCTTCCCAAAGTACACTGTAAGGGTGGAAATGAAATGAGCAAAAATGAGAATAAGTGCACTCTAAGGGTTTAAAATTTGGTCAAAGCCAGTCCGGCTTTTAGAATTTCATCTGAACAAGTGTCATGTTTTAACACTGGGTAAATTTTGGAACATCGAATATGTCCATCCCTATCAGGATCTGTTCTAGAACATGTTGACCAAGAAAAAGATCTAGGAGTGATAATTGATAGTGACCTGACCTTTGAAGCCCATATATTCAGTAAAATCAAGAAAGCTAACTCTATCGTTGGCTTGATTAGCAGGAGCTTCGAATTTCTCTCACCAGATATGTTTCGAACGCTTTTCATTGCATTTGTCAGACCCCATTTGGAATATGCACATGTAGTATGGTCTCCAAGGCTAATCAAACATTGTTGTATAAAGTATAATCATGAACTGGTCTTTCAAGTATAAACACGTGCATAAGTACAAAGTGCGCTGAGTAGGCAACTAACATAAGTATATACCGGGTTACAAATTATACGACACTCCCCCACAGAAGTGAGAGACCCTAAAAATATCATAAGAAATATAGTTTCATAAGTCCATATAGACTATCAAATAAATGTCATAAATCTATCAAAATATAAACAAAACACGATTTAAGAGGACTGTATATCTTCTAATGCGTTGGGCACAAAAGTGATACCCGCATAATCAAGTTCATCAGTTTTGTTACTGTGAATAATAACGAGTTTATTAATAGGGCGCTTTAACTGTCCATTCATTGTCTTAACGACAGCGCCACGTACTTTGTTGTCTTTACCTTTGATGAGTTCTTCGATCTTTCCCATCTTCCATTTGACCCTTGGTCCTTGGTCATCAATGAGACAAACGTCTCCAACATTTAGAGTTTCAGTTCTCATGTTGCGATTGGGTTTAACATTCCTCTCGCGTAGACTTGTAAGGTATTCAATTTTCCATTGTTCCCAAAAGTATGACAAGGCACGCTTTATAGCGCCACAGTTTATTTCATTGTCGTTCTCGTTCTCGTCTGTGTTCTTTACGGAAGTCTCAATCTTCCTCCCGTAAATCAGATGGTTTGGGGTCAATGGCTGTGTGATTTCGGAATCATAAATATGCGTTAACGGACGATTGTTTAGAATATTCTCAATACGTTTAAGTAGTGTGGAAAGTTCATCACACGTCAGTATCTCCTTTCTTAGAGATTTGCGTAAAGACACGTTTGGTAGACTGAACCAGTCTCTCGAACACTCCACCACTCCAGGGAGCAGCCTCAATGTTAAATTTCCAACGGATAAAAAACGAGATTTTGCAAAATCTTGTGTAGCATTAGAGGTGAAATTCGAACCCATTATCAGAGTTAATAACTTTCGGAGCGTTATATCTGTTGAAGAAACGTTCTAAAATACGAATTAGAGCGTCTGAATCGTAGCTTGTAGCGAGATCAAGGTTATACAGCTCGCGTAGAGTAACAAGTTATCAAAGCAATCCACGATTTGTAAAGAGTTTTCTGATCACCAAAATTGTTTCGAACGAATACCGGACCAGCGTAGTCTATACCGATATTCTCAAAACGCGTAACTTTGATCGACACGTTTCTGATGGTAACTTGGGTTGGTCAGGGTAAATACATCGCTTACCCTCGAATGATCGACAAACTAAACACGAGTTTATCAGTTTCTTGACGAGTTGTCTGCCTTTTGGAATCCAATATTGTGAGCGAATTTCGTTTAAGGTATCTTTCGTTTTGTTATGTCCAACGGTTTTGGTGACATTCGAGTACAATCAGTTTCAGCTAATCTCGAATCACGTGGTATAAGAATTGGAAATTTCGTGTCGAACGGAAGGGGTGCGTTTCCTAGCCGTCCTTTGCATCGTAAAATACCATTAGCGTCTGTAAAAAACGTCCAGACTTCGTTTCAATTGTTCGTATCCGCGCGGTGATTGGTATTCTTTTTTGTACTTCAAGGATCCACAGCTTCTTTGCGTTCACTAGATGATTGATTGATTTCTTCGGCATCGTGCCTAGTGTTTTGAACACTATGTTTTTAAGTTTCTCACGAATTTTAAAACTTTGGCCGTCACCGAAATAAACGGGATAACGAACCGAAATCTTCTTGGATCGAGGATTCCCAGTAAATTCGGGACCTCGACCCCATCACTAAAAATTGTATGACTTCATCAGATTGTGGTATTTCACACGAATCTGGATCAGGATACTCACGAACAATATTGTAACTGTTGAATAAAACGAGATTAAATGCAGTGTTAGTAGCTAAACAAGTAAACTTTCTCTTCATCATCAAGGTCAGAGAATTCAAATTCAGTTCCAACAAACAGAGATTAACAGTTTCTGTAGTAGAATGTTCATTTTGTTTCGAAAAGTTATCACCTGGCTTTAGGTCTGGCCAGTTTCTTGGGAGAGAGATAAAAATTCGGGGCCATTCAACCACCTCTTATTTTGTACAATTTGAGATAACAATAAACCCCGGGTTACATCATCAGCAGAATTTTGTAAAGTGTCAATTAGTTTCCAAACAAAAGTTTTTGATTTCCCTCTTATCTCATTTACTCGATTTTGAACAAATTGTTTGTAAACTTTATTTTCGTTTTTGAGCCAACAGTAAGCGACGGTGGAGTCTATCCAAGCATAAATTTTCTCAATAAAAAGTGTATCTTTCAGTTCAGACTTCACTTGATTGATGATGATAGTTAAAATTTGAGCCCCACACAGTTCTAATTTGGGGACAGTACTACCCTTTATGGGTGCAATACGAGATTTGCCTGTAACTAACGATGTGCTTACAAGACCAGAATCAAATTCAGTTCTTAGATAAACACAACAACCATATGCTCTTTTTGAAGCATCACTGAATCCATGAAGTTCACGAGAAACGACTGGATCATCATTTGTAGTATAACAATACGGTCTCAGAAAACTAATATCTTTAATTTCCTTCAAATCAATCAAAATTTGCTGCCAGACAGAAATTAATTCAGTGGGAATAGTCTCATCCCAATCAGTGTTGGAAATACAAATATCTTGGAATAAAATTTTCAATTTCACGATAAGAGGATTTATAAGTCCGAGAGGATCGAAAATTGACGACGTAAATTGAATAACATTTCTCTTTGTAGGTAACGAAAATTCAGCTGAGTGTAAAGAGTTTTGGAAATTAAGAAAGAACTTATCATTACCTTTGTTCCAAGGGAGGCCGAGCACTTTAGTGAGGTCACATTTGTCGAGGACTTGATTCTCTCCTGTAAAAAGTTTTTTCAGATTTCGTTCGAGCGATTCACAGTTCGATTGAGCTTTACGAAGATTGAAAAAGGGTCCACTGGGGGTCTCAGTAAAGGTATGAGAATGTTGCAAGCTGAGGGTGTTAAAAATGAGAAAAATGTTTTTCGGCAGGCAAAACTTTGGAAAATCTGACCACTTTTTTCAAGAAAATGCAATGAACGTAAGGGTCGGGTTTTTTGCCAACATTTTCTCTGCACTGTAATGGCTCAATTTCAAAGGCCTTATTTTGGGCCACTGAATAAGGTCTTTTTAAAATACCAGTGCCGTAGCAACTGGGGGGGGCAAGGGGGGGGGGGCTATGCCCCCCCAATAATTTTTTCAAAAATGGTTATTTTGCAAAATGCAAAGTTTTTCTTTTTTAATTTGTCATAATTGTCTTTTATGTGCATGTTTTGAGTGTATTTTTAAGCAATCTAGAGCTCAAAATTTCAAAATTTCTCCCCTCGGGCCAAACCATGGTTGGCCCTCGCGGTGTCACTAAACTTCAGCCCCCCCAATACGAAAATGCTTCCTACGGCACTGAAATACAGTAGAGTTTCCTTAACTCGAACGGTCAGGGGGGGGGGAGGAAACCAAATGATTTTAAGTTATTGAGACATATTCGAGTAGTAGAGGTTTTCAAGACGTTCTAAACGTCTTCCTTTGTAAGTAAAGTAGCCTTACTTATTGGGAGTTCAGGGTTGGTGTGGAGTTTACTGCATATGGTCACATTCAAACTATTGGAATGGTTGTGCTGAATTGATATTTCAATACTGTCAAACGTCAAACTAAATAAATACAATGAATGAATGCTAATAGCTTGTACAGGAGTAATTGATAATTGAAAAGTTAATATATTTGGTGAGAGGTTAAGTCGAAAATGAGCAAAAACGACAAAGTCCAAATAAGTGGAAAATAATTTTTACTCAAATTTTTCGAGAAAATCAGTTATAATTTATAATTTACAAGTATCGTTGTAATCTATATTTCAATGTTTTTGTTCAAGTCATTTAGGGATGCTCCAACATTTCTAGGCTAGACTAACTTGGCTAAAGTACTAACCATTAGCTCTCAGGTTGGATAACATAGAAACCGGTATACTTTTCTCTTACCATGTTCATAATTCCCTAAAATACAAACACCATGATAAACTCTGTGGGCACACACAACAGGGACAAATATTTCTTTTCCTAATTAGTCTTTTCCTGTGCCCCTTCACAAGCACTACAGGGGAGTAATTAAAGAAAATTTAAATCTAATATATTCATCGCAATGTAACTTTAATTGGGCTAATTAGATTTTGTATACTTTAAGCATTATTCTCGTTGTTCTTTTTGAGATTATAGCAACCCTTGAAATTGTTAAAATATCCAGTATGCAACTACAAATCTTGGAGTGAGTCAGATGGTAAATGCAGGTAGGTAAATCAACGAAGTGTAAGCCCGAAGTGCTAGAATCAAATCTTTAACCTTTCTCAGGCAAGAAAAAGTGAAGCCTTAAAATATACGCCGTATTTTTGACGACGGATTGTATCTAGCGATTCTTTTGTTTCCGAGTGATATCTTTTTCGAAATTTAGGTGTAGATTTTAGTTTCAATCTGTCATTTGTGTAAAAACCAGGTGGACTGCGCTAGGCCGTGCAACTTTGGCTTCAAATCCTAGTAAGGAGATTCGATTCTAGCCATTCGGGTTTATACATCATTGGGTGAATGTCAATGTCAAAATAGATCTCTGGCGTCCATCAGTAACGTAGATAAAGCCTGGTGCAATAAATATAAGCTTTTGTAAACACATTATTGACATTAGGGTAAAGATTTTGACACCTTGATCGCGATTTGGTGGTTTTCTACAGAAACTGACTCATATTTTATATAAATATTCTTTGAATACAGAAACTTCTTTGTTGTAGAAAAGAGGGTATTTCTCGTACAAAAATTAGAGGAAGGTTTTTAAAACGATTCGTGTAATAGTCTAATACACTTTTTTTATTTTAGGATTCATTCGATTTACTATTCTGGGAAAAACTATTTTGTGGAAGGAAATTGTAGAGTGTGAAAATGGCGTCTTTCCAATTAACTTTATCAAGCCTAACTCTATTATTGGCGCTCATGGTAAAAATGTCACATGAAAGATCATTCACAAAGCTGGGGATATTCAAGGCGACAGATCAAACTAAGAAAGTATTCATGAATCTGGATAGAGACTTGAATAATTTAAAAAAGCTTTCAACCATCTTAAAATTGAGAAGTTTGAATCGGCTTTCAACAACACAGGAGGAACTTGGCAAGAGGATTTCGTTTGAAAAACAAGGTGTTTTTCATAAATTGATGAAAATAAAGAAACTATCGCAAGAGGAGGAGATACAACAACCGAGCCCATTTTCGAGAAAGATAAATATGGACCCGTCAGAGCAACAAAAGATGGCACTTCAGTCCAATCAAAAAATGTCAGACCCTAACAGAGTTATTGGACATTATTGTTATTATACTCAAGTTTATAAATGTCAAAGTATAATGGGCAAGAAATATTGTTGGAAAGAAAGAGAGCAAATTTGTGGACTGTAAAATCTAAATGAAAAAGTTTTTCCGAATGAAATACGTGAAGTTATTTTCAAGCTAGGATTTTTTTTAGTCTTTTTTTAGTGTTTCTTTATGAAAGAAATATTTCACAAGATTATGGTCCAAATAAGTTATCTATATCATTTTCTTTGTAAAGCTCATTTAAAAAAGAATGTTTTAAGGGGGTAGTCATAAGAGAAATCTAAAATGCCATTTTTTAAACTTTTTGTAATATCTTGTGAAGTAGTAAATATTTTTCAATGAAACTTTCCACAATTGTAGCACAACTATAAAGGATTTGAAAAATGAAAACAAGATTCGCAACAATGCGACTAAATATTTCCCTTAACATTTGTTACAAAAAGCAAACAAATTTTTGCTCTTCAAGGGATGATCTGAACATATTTCGTGAAACAACGCATTAGAGACCCACAAATATCACATAATTTAGATTTTAATATTTAGATTTAATGATGATACGCACACAATCTTTTTCAACTTATAGAAGTGGATTTTTTCAGGACACCCTGTTACATATTAGTGGCATATGCTCTTAGGCTGGATTATAGCTTAAAAGGAACTGTTGAGGAGTAGAAACATAATCTGAAAATGTAACTAAAAACGCTTCTTTTAAAAACACAACATCCTGTATCACCACTTCCAAAACTTTTTGAATCAATGAAGTGTAATCGCATTGTATTGTATGTTAGAACAGAGAAGAATTTGACGATTGAAAAACATTTCAAGCCAGTGTATGCTTATATTTTGCTTAGGATATCTGCAAATCTGAGCCTTCATATGCTTATAAGCGTTGTGAGCATAAAAACATTCACACAAAGGATATTGTGCAAAAAAAAGGTGAGGCACATAATCTTCGAGTTATATGATCGAGTTATATGGCTTCGAGCTATGAAATCTTCGAGTTAAGGCCCGTAACTCGAAATAAAAATGAACTATTTTTATTTCGAGTTAAATTTTTTAACTCGGTTTTTTTATTGACAATTTTCCAATCGAGTTATATAACTCGGTTTTTTTATTTCAAATAATTTCATCGAGTTGATTTTGTAAGCTCGCACACTTTTTGTAATTTATCGAACTGTTAACTTTGGAAAGAGTGTAACCTCTTTGCTTCGGGTTTTCTGGTAAACATACATCCCCAGGCCAACCATAATAGGGGTCTCTTTGGTATTGTAAAAACCTAAATCGTTGGTAATTCTCGTTGTATCGTCTGATTTTCTTGTACGAGCTTTGTTTTGACAGCACCGATCAACATTTGATTGAATAGTCAAATTTGTTGTGGTTTTAATCTCCTCGATCTTTCGCTCGGGCGTAATATTCTCTCTTGGACCAGCGATTACCCACTTCACAAAAGATTTCAAAGGTGAGGATATATCAAAATTATTCAAACTTCCACTAAATTTCCATTTCGTATGATTTAACAATTCTGATCGAACAATTTTGGAGGCTTTGAACAAAACATTCATATCGCCACTAGTTGCATGGAAAATAGTATCGGCAGCATTATCTTTTGTTGACAACATTGAAACTTTTTCCGACTGATTCTTTTGTTCTGGTTTCGTGAATTCGATGTCGGTAATGTTCTCTTTTAGCAACGTTTTAAGATACGTTTTGAAGTCTTTTTGTGATCTTTTTCTGTTGACTGAGTATCAAGGAAGTCATTGTATGCATTGTTTATGTGACTCATGTTTAATACTGTGGATGTACGAATCTTCGATGGATGGATAATTTTGATATCGGCTATTCTTTTTGCCAGATTTACCTTGTTCGATGTTTTTTATTTTTTTTTTTTTTTTTTTCATAGAAAACTGTCCTGTCAAATATTTTTCAAATCTAAAAAGTTCCACGTGAAACATTTTAAAATAATACATTCGCTTGAAAATGTTTTGTCAAATATTTTACTTACAAAAGATTTTCACTTTCAGATATGATAAAAACTTACGTCAAATGTACTTGCTTAACGTAAAATTCTTTTGCAAAAGTTTGCATGTTTTTTTTTAGAAAACTATATATATAACTCATTGATTAAAATGAAGAATAAAACAAATATGCAATAAACTATAAAGTGACTGCAAAAAAGGAGTTACCTTGTTCGATGTTGCTTTCTTTCCTTTGATCCTTTTCCATCTGTCCTATCTACCCAGAAGTATCGATGGTAACGAACATCATTAGCTACCCCATCATCGGCAGCCGAAATTGAATTAAGTCGGATGAACAGTGTTTTGTCAGTTAGATTACGTGAAACCTCAAACATTCGATTACCCATTTCCAAAAATTCAACTGTGTGTAGCGATTCTGGGCGATACTTCTGACATATTACACATAAATCCTTATTAAATATCGCTCCGGATGAAGATCTCAATCGCTTGCAAACACTTTGATCAACAGCATCTGAAGGTCGTTTCTCAGGTCATCCAACAATATAGCTTTCGGTACAGAAACTTTGCTTTGCATCGTAACGTATTCGTACTTGTGTGATAGTTTTAATATGTGTACACGCAGTGCCGTAGCAACTGGGGGGGGGGGGCAAGGGGGGCTATATCCCCCAAATAATTTTTTCCGAAAATGGTTATTTTGCAAAATAAAAAGTTTTTCTTTTTTAATTTGTCATAATTGTCACAATTGAGTGCATTTTCAAGCAATCTAGAGCTCAAATTTTCAAAGTTTCCCCCCTCGGGTCAAACTCAGCTGATACAAGGCATGTCCCAATAAATATATTTTGCGTTTTGATAGGCACACCGCTTCCCATTATTCATTAACTGTTATATATAGCTCAAAAGAATCGTATCAACGAGAGGATTTCGAAAAGTGCTGGGTCAAAAATTTACATCAAGCCAATCTCAAGATATCGGCCAAAAACTGATTTTGACGTTATAAAATACATCGAAAAAACACGTCAAAAAGACAATTTAAATGACGTCATTATTGAAAAAAGGCGATAATTCCGATTAACTTACTACAATCAAAGCAAAATTTTGATTGGAGATGTAAATTAACGATTCTAAAATATTTCATGAAAAAAAGCTTGAAAATTCATGATGACGTCAGCATTTTCTGATGTATTTTAATTTTTCCCGACAACAAATGACGTCATTCAAATTTTCTGAAAATTTTTGAACAAATATTTCAGAATCATTAATTTACAACTCCAGTCAAAATTTGGTGTTGATTGTATTAATAAATTGAAATTATCGCTGTTTTTCAATAATGACGTCATTTGAATCTTACTTATGACGTGTTTTTTCGATGTATTTTATAACGTCAAAATCAATTTTTGACCGATATCTTGAGATTGGCTTAATGCAAATTTTTGACCCAGCACTTTTCGAAATCTGCTCGTTGATATGATTCTTTTGAGCTATATATGAACGTTAAGGAATAATTGGGGTAGCGGTGCGCGTCACGCAAAATATATTTGGGACATGCCTTGTTTCACCCGAGACCATGGTTGGCGCTCGCGGTGTCACTAAACTTCAGCCCCCCCCCCCAATATGGAAATGCTTCCTACGGTACTGACACGATTTATAGCATCCTCCATGATATTTAGCTGATTTCTTTCGTAAATCTTCAGTGGAATAGTCGGAAAATCGATGGTATAGCCCCACGAACAATACTAACGTCTTTACAATCATTTCTCTCTTTTAACGCTTCTTTCAAAGCTATCAAGGAAGTAGTTTTTGGTTCTACCAAACTTTTCCATTTCGTCGTTCAAAATATGACCCACGCAAAAAATAATGACCCACGCAAAAAATATGACCCACACGCAAAAATATTGACCACGCAAAAATATTGACCCACGCACCCACGCAACCCCACGCAATTTAGAACCAGCGGTCCCCCCGGCCGGCCGCGGGTAAATGTTTGATGAGCCAAACCTATAAAATCTACAATATTGGCTATTTCGGCGCCCTATCAAACAAAAACAACAAAGATGGTAGATATGAAAATTCGAAATTTTTGTTTTAAGAGTGTGTGGTGGACTTTTCGAAATTTAGGTACGATTTGAAATGCAAATGCAATGATGTGTAGAACCCAGTGCTAAAAAGATGAAATTCCATGAAAGATGTGGTAAAAGTATATCATTTTCAAAGACTAGAGATTGTGCAGAAAGAAAAGAGGGATATGATAATGGAATTGTGTTCAGCTGCAAACCCTTAAAAAAAAGCCAGATTTTTGAAGTAAAAATTGATGCAATAGAAGAAAAATGGGCTGGATCTATCGTAAGTATAATACTTGATAGCATAATGAAGTAACAAGCCTTTCTTCATGAGTCAGAGCATTAAGACCTCCCAACTCCATCCTTTTTCTGTAAACCTTCCTCAGCCTGCATATCTGACAACAATTTATTAATATCCCGAATTTTGCACGCAATAACTCTGTGAATTTTCCTGCTTGACGTCCTATAAAGTTTTAGCTTCAGTATTAGGGTTTTATTTCCGTGATATGGAACATATAACTTCCTGCTTGAATAGACCTTTTCGCCTTTGCGTCCGCCATATTGAATTGTATGCAAAAATACAGGAACGAAAATGCCGTGGTTGGATTTAGTTGGAATGTATGCAAAACATATGCAAGTTTACACAAAGATTAAAAAGACAACAAAGCATCTTATAAATAAATATTATATAATCATTAGAACAAGAAAAGATGGAATTTCTTAATCCAAAAGGAAATATTTACAGAACAACAAAAGCCTTTTAGGAATTTGTTCTTAAAGACATTGCATATTCTGTTTTCATGCCATTAAGAAATTCCACGAAGATGGAGTACACACATCAAACTTTCAAAACACGCAAACTGAAAGCAGTAATTATGACGTCACACTTATCAATGTTTTTGATTTGATCATTTGGCGGCTCTATTCCCAGGAGAATAATTTGCCGTCAGCCGAATAAGGATTGTTTTTTACCTTCGCGGGTGATTTTTCAGTTTGAGATTCTGTCTAATGTTATGGTCTTTTGAAGTGCTTGTTCTAAGAGATGAGTGAATATAATTGTTTTTAGTTTTCAAGAGAAGCAAATTTAATCTTTCTTCTACAAGATTACACTTTAATATAATGCCAATTATGCATGTAAGTTTTTATTTAATACTTTCTTTTTGCATATGTTTTGCATACTTTCTAAGGGAATTTCACCATGGCAATTCGGCAACCATAATTTTTGCATACAATTCAATATGGCGGACGCAAAGGCGAAAAGGTCTATCGAATGGGTTGAGTATTTGATATGCGAAACTGAGTTAATAATAGGTTGTCGTGTTCTCCCAAACAACTATTTCCCGATGAATTAGGTGGTAATCACAAATATCTTCGTTTCGCGTCGCCCGACCGACGTCGACCGACTCTCCAAAATGGAGTAGAACTGAGTCGGTGAGTCGGTAAATTTGTCTGACTTTTTCTGTCGATGACGTTTCCTTCGTTCAAAAATTTTACTATTGCTGATTTTTTGTGAGCGATTTCTAGCGCATTGACGGCATTTTGACTTTGTTTATTATTACATGCACCATTTTGGGTTTGAGGTCACAGTGTTCAAAGGTCATAATTTGAAACCACCCATAACACGCGGTTGTTTTGGCTACTGGCTGGCTGGCAGTTTCCTTCAAGAATACACTCCAAAAATGAATGATGGAGGTAAGAAAACCCGAAAATTTTTATGATCGACTGACTAACTTTTTAGACCCAACGAGGACGCGAAATGAAGATATTTGTAATTGCCGCCTTACAGGAAGTTTCATTTTCTACCCTTTTCATTTGCAACAAATTGCAGTTGCAAATAACCCTATGTAAATAAGGGATGATATCCATACTCATTTTTCCATCATGACAGCTTGGTAAATTTCATGTGTTTCCATTTTAAATAAATGACTCACAAGTCATTGATGATGCAAGTATTCATTCAACAAAAGAAAGCTATAAAAGATTAAAGAGAAAAGTCATAAGTGGTAAAATTGATAATTTCGAAATCAAATCAAGAAAAAAAATTATGACGTCAGCAGAAATTGGCAAAAATCGATTTTGGCTTAAGAAAATTATGACATCATCGTTTTTCAAAGATTTTTTACTGAATGTCCTCCTCGGTTAAGTTATGGCATTTCTCAAAAACTGAAAATTACCATAATTTTTAGATTGCAATTAGTCAACAGAAAATAACCAAACAAATGACTGAACATGAAGGGTACTATGATGTAGTTTTTAACGTGATGTGTAACCTAATTGTTTTTTTATTATCATCATTATAGAGTTTTTACAGTTAGGCACACACTGGGCCTCTAACCCGCTCTTCTTATAATCATGTTGTTTCCGTCGTAAATTTCTTTAAATAAAGTTTAGTCCTAGGACTACCTCTCACTTTCCATATACGACTCTTAACTTTTTCTTTCGATGTTTTTTCTTTTTGCTTTAAGATGCCATTGTTTTATTATCTCACGTTCTTTCCTTGAAAAATCATCTGATACTCTGAAATCATCATTATCTAGTTTGTGGATGCAAGGATTCTTATCTTTTCCTCTGCACTGTTGAGAGTAACTTTTAATGGTTTCCATCGTTCATTTGTATACATTTCATCTTTACGAGCACCTATGCGTTCTACCTTGATTATCCTTGATTATCGTTACATCGAAACCCATTTGTTTTTCAGCATTCTTTCTATAAATTCTTTGTCACCAACTCGTTGATGCTCGTCTTTGTCTTCGTTTTCACCTAAATGATGCACCATGATGTTACACTTGGTTGATTTGAGCTAACGCTCCTCTTCGTTCACTGATTTGATGAAGTTTTTTTTTGTTTTTGTAGGTCTTCTTTGGTGACTTCTGCATATGATTGTTTTTGTTTCTGTGTTGTTGAGCTGTGTTTGGGATCGTTTGTTGTTCCGTTCTTTGTTGACGTCTTTTTTATTCATTAGCTTCTCAACTTTCCTTTTTTAGAGAGGTTATTCTCTCCTTTGAAACCTAACTTCAATCCATGATGTTCATCTTTATCTGCTTCTTTCGTTGTAATGTTACTGTGAGTTTTTTGTCTGCTTGTTTTAATCCTCTCAAGTAAGAGCGGCGTTATTGTAATACAATCTGCACATTCGAAGCACTGGCTTTTATATTGCAGAAAAAGCTGAATCTAATAAGCCGGGAGCTCAGAGCAAGCATAATGGACAAGTCTATCACATCTCCTACATTGTAAGGTGTTGTTATCTGCTATGATGGTGTTTGTTAAACAGTTATTGGGTGTGCAATATCCATAATTTTGTTGAATTTCCTTTGAATTTTCGTTGATTTCTGCCATATTGGTGCATGTCACTAGTCCGACACTTTCTAGTCCTACAGTAAAAATAGTCCGAATCTATAAAATAAATTTACAATTTAGAAGTTATTTTTTCCAACGTCACTTTTGTCCGAAAACAAAAGATTTTAGAGTTTCGAATGTCCAATCCAATGTCTTGACTCTTGAAAGCCTAATCCTAATAAGCTTCCCAAAATTCAAGAAAAGTCGGGTTTAGGGGCACTACCTCAAAGTCGGAACTTTGGATTTTTATAAGCACGTGGTTGCTTATAAAATATGTGCCTTCTCTTCGGCGATTCATGTCGTTTTATATATATTTTTTTACTCGTTGTCGGACAAAGTTGTTGTCGGAATACTGGCGCATTAGTCAAATCCAACGTCGGGCATTTTTACTGTCGGACTAGAAAGTGTCGGACTACTGACGACCTCCCGTTGCATTCTTAGGATTAGTTTTTTTCGCTGATTTTCGCGAAAAACCGCAAAAACTGATTATGACGTCATAATCGATGACAACATAAAAACTAAAAATTGAATTTTTCAAGAATGGTGTATCCAATTATTTTCAGACTTTCACCAAAGATGTATCTTGCCAAAATCGATCATTTGAAAAAAAATTTCGAAATTACGATGACGTCAGCAGAAGTAAAAATCGAAAACCCTATTTTTTATGCACTTGATCATTTCTAATTTCCTACTATTATTTGCTTTGTTCAAATTTAGATTTATTTTGAAAATCTGTTCTTGTTTTTATCTTTTTAGAGACTGGGTGTCACAACTGCTGACCCAAATGATCTACCCTATTTTCGGACAGTAACTGACATTCACTCCTCCTCTGAGCACAATTCAATGTTTTGGGTTTGTTGTGGATCAAAATTATTCCATGGTAGTCAAGAATTTGCAATCAATAAAAGCTTGTATGGTTTGTCAGGGGTTAGTGATATTATTGGTGAGTAATAAAAACATTATTATGTTCATTGTAATTCTTATATTTATGTATCTTTGTTTAATCGTCAAACAGTAAGAAGTTGAGAAGTTATGTTTTCCAGAATTTTATTGACTACAAATAATTATAAGCATATCCTTTAAAATTATGCAAATTATGTATTAATCTCTTATTAATCCACAAAACTTACTTACTGCACGATTTAACGTCCGTTGCTCCCAGCAGCTGGGGTTGGACGCCTTCCTCTAATGACCGTTCGCCAGGCTGCCCGATCGTTAGTCATGTTGACAGTCGCATTAATAAATTTGAGGTCGTCTTTGATATTGTCTATCCATCTTTTTTTTGGTCTGCCTAAATATTTACCTTCCACACCATGGGAAAGGATTCTCTTCTGCTGAGAGTCTTCGTCCATACGCTGGACATGGCCAAACCAGTGTAGCCTACCTTGACGTAGCAAATAGTCAATTGGAGCGATGCCAAGCCCCTTTCTGACAAACGTGTTGAACAAATCCAAATAACGTTGGTCTTACGGGTATTAACACGGAGGCCTTCTGCTTCAATTCCTTGCTTCCACTGAGCAAGCTCATCCTTTGATTCAACAATAATAACAAGATCATCAGCGTAGTAGAATTGCTTCCTACACCCTTATAACAAACAATACAAGGCCATTTACTTAATTTTTTTCTTTCACTCAGGCCATTTTTGCAGTGCATAACTTTGGTCTTAGGGGTGTTAACACGAAGGCCTTTTGCTTTAATTCCTTTCTTCCACTGAGCAAGCTTTAACAGATAATAATAACAAGATCATGGACAGCCAGTTCGAAATTCTTGGGACAGAGCCTCCATAACAATTATGAATAACAGAGGACAAAACTTGTAGGAAATGACTTTTTGCTTGTTCTTTTTAATTTTTTTTTGTTTCAAACTGAAGGTATTCAAGTACGTCAAAATGGTCAGATGCATACATATAAAAATGGGGTTCACGTAGAGAATGTAGCTGAAGGATTACCAGTAGATGTTGATTTGTATGTTATTGTGGATATCTATGGTGCAGTTACCAAAGTATCATGTTTACAAGATAAAGGTACAATTTCCTAACAGCTCATTCCTTTCCATGATAATTTTGACTAAAAGTTAGATATTCTTATCTGGAAATTAAATGCTGTGTTGAAATACTTTCAACTTTCCTATTTCCGTTTCTATTTGGTTGAAGGAGGCTCTGAGGCCCTTTTTGGAAAACTGTATGTATAATGAGGACCCCGTCAGCATCATGGGCTGACTACCTGATTCCCCTTGATCGGGGCGAAGGTTCGTTCATTTTCCAAGTGAACCGCTGCGAGTTGGAATCAAACTAAATAGTACATAGTTCCAGCGTTAAGATTAATGACCACTAACACAACGTTTTTCTCGTCAGTTTCCTAGTTATTCCTCCTCTTTTGAAACTTTAGACCATTACTTATACCTCTGTCTGTGAAAATGATAACTGGTATCTTTTATTTTCTTACAGTTTTATCATTGAAAGAACACAGTCGGAGAGTTATACAAAATATCATCAAGGACGAAAATGACATAGACGATCTTAACATTCCGAAAGTATTGAAAGTTTTCCTTAAATTATGATAAGATTGCTGTTTCCTTTTTTTTATTTTTTGGGTAAGTCTATGGTATAGCCAATTTTATATCCAATCTTCAGAAGTTTTATCTGTTTTTTAAAGTTGGACTTAACAAAAAAAGATACACGTGCAAAAAATATCTGTAGGAAAAAATAACTCAGACTCTTCTTTTTCAATATTTTTACGCTTTAGTTTTTCTAATAACCCCCTTCTCAAAGACCCAATAAGATTTTTTCATCCAGTGGGGATAAAAATGAAGGTCTGAAACTCGATGGTGATTGATACCTTATTGGTATATATTTTCGCGTGTTACAAATTTTCGCGAATCGCGAAATTTTTTTGAAAAAACGTGTTTCGCGTGTATTAAATTTCACGATTGCTGACTTCTGGAAAATTTTTGCGTGTATTAAATTTCGCGATTCACTAAACTAGTTATTTTCAGAAAGTGGGAATATAAAGCAAGAAAACAAGAAAAAGACTGATTTTGCTTGAAATACAACGTTTTTGATGTAAAAATACTAACAAAATACTAAGAAAAAGTTTTTCGCGTGTATTTAATTTCGCGATTTTGTAATTTTGAAAAATTTAAACAGTATTAAATTTCGCGAAAATTGACCAAAAAACTCGCGAAATTAAGTACCTGCGAAAATTTGTAACACGCGAAAATATATACCAATAAGTTATTCAAATATTTATTTTGGCTGGGGATTTCAATTCTTTTGTTTTCAAGTCTGAAAATTCAGTGGGGACGGGAAATACAGCAAAGTATTTTTCAATGAAGATTGGTTTATTTGATTATTTTCAGTTGGGACAAAAATTTGAGTAGAATTTTCCACCGGGGACGATATTTTGGCCAATTTTTCCAGTGGGAAGGGAACTCAGTGGGTCTGTGAGAAAGGGTGTTCTAATGTTCTATGTGTTGGTGTTCAAATGTAAAATATTCAGTAGTATAATTAAATGATGTACATATTTTTGAAGTATTTTTCAAATTCCTTTTTATATATGACAATCAAGATTCCGTAATTAGATTTTATTAGGTAAGTTTTACCTTCATATGCTAGCAAATTTGATGAAAAACCTGAAAATCTTTTTTTTTGCTCCTTTCTCACAATTATTTAGATCTTTATTAAGTATTTGTTACTGTTCATTTCCAATCTTTTATTCTTTATAACATGGCGCCCTGATCTGTATACGTCTTTATTGGGTTGTATTTTTTTTGGGGTCGAAGAAGACTTGAAAACCGAACTTCCCGTCTGAGAAAAGTCTCTTTCTAAAAGCCTACAATATCCCAACAACAATACTCTAATTATATTCCAAATATTCCTTTAAGCATATTTTTAAAATTGTACTCTCGGGTACCTAATAGCTGTCCCCCTGCTAATTAATTGTTTGAAAATTTTCCACCCAGGACATTCTTATTCCAGCCCCTCTCGGTTATTAATTTTTGGGAAATTATTTTTAAAAGTTCTCTCTTTTGTCCTAATTCTGCTGTATTAGCCTCTTCAAAAATTTTCCACCAGGACATTTTTATTACAACCCCCTGCTTATTATCAAGTTTTGAGATTTTTTACAACAATAAAAATAGCAATTTTAACTTGATTTTAAGTTTCGAATCAAATCTTTTTTAGAAAGATTTTTATTTTTGCTAAAGTGTAGTCCAAGATTTTCTGAAAGAAAATCATACATCAAAACAGGTGGTTAGTAGTAGCTGTTTTCCCGTATGGAGAAAACAGTGAAAAGCTGCGAAACACTTAAAAGTGAAAAGGCTACAAACAATTTCGATTTTTTTCCCTCCGTTCGAATATTCGAAAGATCTGTATCTGTTTATTTGACTCTTGTTGCAATATAAAGGCTTTCAATCCTTTATGATTTAGCTAGTTTAGCATGGCTTGCTTAATTAAATGGTTGCTAATAGCCACCATGAGTCACGTGGCTACCTATGGTTACGTTGTGTTGCCGGATGACCATTATTTGGCGCTTGTAAAACACCATAAAAGTGAGAAAGTTCTTTTCCTTTTTTGAATGATTTTTAAAATATCTCATTAATTGATTAATACCCACTTCTCTTATCTTTGTGCTGCCATTTTCAGCACTATTTAGATATGCTGGAAATAAATTTTAAATTTAATTATAAGTCTAATTTTCACGGAATTCTCAGCAGCCTTGTATTGCTTTGTAAGTTTTTCTATGAAAATCTTAAATCAAACTTTTTTAGTCTAAAAATTGAAGCTCTAACCAAAAATACTTAAAGTTTATTGAATAAAAAAGGAATTACCTTTTTTTATAGTTGGTCCTTGTGAACCCAATCCATGTGTATTTGGAGAATGTCATAGTGTTGATGATCATTCTTTTCGATGCGATTGTTTTGGTTCCTTTCAGGGCAACAATTGTGAAAGTAAGAGATCATTTATACATAATTTACGTAATACTGTAATCTGATCAATTTTCATGAGATTTATTTCGCGATTTTGCGAGTATTTTTGCCTTTTTAGCGTAAGCAGATATCGCGAATTTACGTGAGATCACTGTCTCGCGAAATTAAGCCGACGCGAAATTTTTAAAAATGAGATTTTTTCTATACTAATGATTACTCAACGGATTTTTTACTCTACGATATTTTAGAGTATTCGAATTTTTCTTGAGTAGTTATTGAGGTATACATAGTGTGAACCCCGAAAAAATGGGGGGTTTAAGATTTTAGGGGGGGGGGTAGATAAAAAAAGGGGGGATAACAACTTTTGCTCAAAATATCTATCATCTTTATATTGATTTAGATATTTGGTGTGGGGCAACTAAAAAACAAGTTTAGATAGCTAAATTTTTGCCTGCCGCGCCATGTCAAACTCTTTTTTTTCATATAATTTTTAATACAAATTTCAATATTTTTGGTTTTGAATGACTGGTGCACTGCTGCTGTGAATAGCACGGGTTCAAACATTTTTTAAAATAGGGGTGACATATATAGGGGGGATGAAATAAAAATGGACGGGGGGGGGGTTAGACCCCCCTCTGCACACTATGGGATATTTTCTTTTCTGGTATTTTTTTTATTGGTTCACAATGTTCTAACTGAGCTTCATATCAGATGCAATAATTTTTCAAATTCCCTACAGCTTTAGATCCATGTCATAGTAAACCATGTCAAAATGGAGGTCTTTGCGAAGTAGTTGATGGAAAAGCACACTGTACATGCAATGGAAATTGGCTGCAGCCTATTTGTAAAGGTATTGACATTTGATATATTTTTTAAATACACTTACTTTTTAACTTATATTGTTTCCTTCGTCGCAATTCTCTGAATGTTTTGGATTCTCATTCATTTTCAACTTTCGAATAAAAATTTGAATTTTTTGCGTTTGGAATTCTCTGATTTCTGATTTCCTTTAATCCACTCCAAAACAAACTTCTTCAAATTTCTTTTGTCTGGAATGATTATGCAAGATTATCTCAAGAGTGAAACGTATCCGCTCGAGACTGTTACTGTTAGGAGATCATTAATATCCCTGAAAACACCCCCTATGTCATAGACCCGCTGGGACCCCAGCCCCACTGGAAGATTTGGTATAGATTTCGTTCCCGATGGGGAAATACCCTAAAATTTCAATCCCACTGGGACATTCACGTTTTTTTTTTTTTTAAGAAAGACACTTTTAAGAAACATGAGGCTCAGAATGCCTAAAAACTAAGAAACATGCTGATGCTGAGAATGAGAAAATAACATTTTTTAATTCGGTTTTTTTAAAGAACCTTCTAATCCAGCCTTCCATGAGGCTGATTATGTCAAAAAGTTCAGAAACGTGTAAGAAACATTTAAGGCTCAAATGGTCGATTTCTTAAGAAACATTAAGGCTGCTTGGTAAAACTAGTTTCTTAAAAAAAAACGTGTAGTAACTTTAAAACACTCGCAACAATTCGAAATGGTGAATCATTTAGTACTAAATAGACAGCTGTAACCACAACCCTGTCTCACACCACAGCCCCGGTGGAACTTTTTTCCTTAGTGGGGATAAAAATTCCCATTGAAATCACAATGGGGATAGAAATTCTATTGTTCCAAGGTTAAAAGAGCCAGTGAGGATGGTTTTGGAGTGCAATTTTTAAACATGGAATTTCGAGGGGGGATGAAATCAAAGTCAATTTCCCAGTGGGGCTGAAATTCAAGGGTATTTTCCCACCGGAGACAAAAGTTTTGCTTAATTTTCCAGTGGGACTGGCGTCCCAACGGGTCTCTGACACAGGGGTGTGTAATCAAATGGAATTTTTTTTCTTTTTCTCAGAATGTAATTGTCCAAAGAGTTCTGAACCAGGACATGTTCCTGATTCATATTGTAATGGAGATGGGAAATGTGTTTGTCATCAAATTCATAATACTCAAAATAATATCTGGATTTTTGATGAATCATCAAGAGCATGTCGTGAAGGTAAATTTTTATATCTGTATTACCTGAAACTCAATATT
The DNA here is from genome assembly GCF_902728285.1 of Clytia hemisphaerica. NCBI lineage: Eukaryota > Metazoa > Cnidaria > Hydrozoa > Leptothecata > Clytiidae > Clytia > Clytia hemisphaerica. The sequence continues at coordinate 332,751 of NW_027104471.1, forward strand.
GTTTTTTGATTTTTTAGTGTCTTCTCCTTATCGTTCAATACCCTTACATCGGCCATACTTTAATACCAATTAAATTTGAAATTTGTACTTATTCCTGATAATTATCTTTCACAATTTTTTTGCTGGAATTCAATTGAATGACCTCTAAAATTCGTGAAAATAGCAAAAATAGACATCAAAAGAACTGGCAGAAGCATTACCTTCTGGCTATCAAGTTTTTACTCACGCAATTGACTTTGTCACTGAGAATGATAATCAAGTTATATTTCTTATTGATAACAGTTCCACCACAACCCCCTCCGACGGTACATCTCGATCCTTCGCCTCCAATACCAACCATGCAGACTACAACAGGTAGATAGATACTTGGTTGGAATTATTCATATTTTAGAGGTAGAAATAATCGGTAAAAACATTTATCACTCACTCTTTTTTTATAAGCATACGTGAAAATTGGGTCGAGGCTCAAAATACTTAGCAAAATCTCATTTTAAGCCTTAATTCATGCTTATTTATATGCTTAGATGTGTTGTTTTCGTTGGGTTCATGAAAAGTTATCTTTGGTCTAACTAAGAAAGCTCAAACAGCTTAAAAAGTAACCCTAAAAAGGTCAGCGTTTTAGAAAAGCTGCAGGTATGCTAAGAATATGCTTATTTTTACCGAATTTGAGCCTAAGTATGCTTATAAACATTATGTCTATTAAAAAAGAGTGTACACCGAACAAAAAATTAACTCAAGAATTTATAGTTGATATGGTTTTTCAATGTGACAAAAAAGATCCAAAAGAACAAAGCAACAATTAAACGTTCGAGTCGTAGTATTGTAGAGTTAACTTGTTCCCAGCGTATCAGACTGAAACTCAATGGGGATTGATATTCCTATGTTTTTTATGGCTGGTGATTTGAATTCCATTGTTTTCTAACAATATTTTGCAGTGGGATTTGCTTCTTTGATTATTTTCAGCAGGGGCAAAAATGAGAGTATAATTTTCTACTGGGGACGATGTTTTGGCCAATTTTTCCAGTGGGAAGGGTTTTCATTGGGTCTGTGAGAAGGGGGTATGGTAGGGGTATACACAAGACAAAGGTGTTTGTATACTTCACAAAATTATCGTGTCTAACAGAAAGTATTTAGATAATATTTCTTTTTGTTTGGTTGGATTTTACGGATTTTCAAAATTTACCTAAAGTTTTGCTTAAGATTTAAGCATCCTTATAGGCATCTCTCAGCCTTCTCAAGTCTTTGTAACCTAAGCATCTTCGGGCCTGTTTTTAAATTTTTGTATACTTAAATAGAACAAACATGTAATTCAAGGAGAATTATATTTCTGCGATTTTTTAAACCTTGAAATACAGTATAGAGTCTCTACAAGAGTTGTTGCAATATTTTAAAGAAGAATATTCTAAAGGAAAATACAATTTCCATTACAGAATGTCCCAATCCTTGTCATCCGAATCCATGTGAGAATGATGGTGAATGTGTGAAGTTGAGAACCTCTTCTTCTTGTGGTGCATATGATTGTCAATGTCGACCACAATATACAGGACCACATTGTCAAGGTACCTCCAAGTTATTTAAATTCTTAAGTTCCTTGACTAAATTTTCCAAAGATCTATCTCAATATAGATATACTTCCTATATAGATATCAATAAGAAAATTTCTTCGCTAGGGATGAGTATGCAGAAGCCTAGTTAAAAAGCTAGATACCACAAGACCCGAAATCCCCATCCCCTGCTTGAAAGAATTTGCGTGGAAATTACAGTTGACGCTCTCTAAATCGATTTTCAAGTGGAATTTTCATCGAATGATGATGCGTATCAAATAGTATGGCACGCTGTTTATGAAAGTTTTTCGTTGACGGCGACTTTAAATATTATCGAATAATGAAGCGTATCGAATAAGTGGATAAATTTTGGTGGGGATTAAATTTGGCGAGTTTGGCGAATTTTGCCAAAATTCCCCGAATTAAATCCTCGTCAAAATTTTCAAATTTGGCAATTCGCCAAATTTAACAAAAAGAGAATTATATGAAAAATCACATCTTTTTAGTATATTTTTGAGTAATTTTTACCCATTTCAGTGTGACAAAATTTCCAATTCGCCAAATTAAATCCCCGCCAAATTTTACGAAATTGATCTATCGCCAAATTAAACCCCTGCCAAAAATCATATTTTGGCCAATCGCCAAATTAAATCCACGCTAAAATTTATTCTTACTCTCTCGGGTGCCTAATAAACGTACAGACCAAAATAAACGGTAGTAAAACGTCTAATAAATTAGAAAGCGTCAACTGTAAAGATCAAGCATCTCACCAGGTTAGCGTCTTCATCTTATATTCCCGACAAGTTTACGAGGTAATGATAAATTAAGATACTTACGAATTCTCATATCTGACCAAACAGAAAACTTGTCATACAGAAAATACAGCCCAAATCCTGTATCATTATCAACATAGTTTACCACATACAACATTTTACCTTTTTGGATTGATCAAAATTCTAGCTTATACATTTTAGTTATTATAATGAACACGAAATTCCCCCAGAGGGCGTAAGATAGTACCGTAGGGGAAATAAAAAAGGAATAAAAAACGTTGCACAATTTTCCAATCTAATTAAATTGGTCATTTGACTGTACAGTATATATGGCGCCTAAAAAGTATGGTTGCAATTCAAAAAAAATTATTTTGACCTGCAGTTTCGCCAATAATTTAATAATAATTTTTTTAGGGTCATTGGTCGGTGGACCACTTTGATCTTTTTCATCTAGGTTTGGGTGGGATCAATAGTGGTTACTACTTAAAGGACCTTTTCGCATATAATATTTGTCTGCTTTTTCACCTCAGTGGATCGCTGTTTTCACTGCCACATTCATGCGTATTGCGACCACAATGGCACGTGCAAGTGTGTTCCAGGCTTTACTGGAAATGGTTATAAATGC